>NC_064629.1:643955744-644262077 GCF_023864275.1 Schistocerca cancellata
TCCAGACTGTAGCGCCTAGAACCGCACGGTCACTCCGGCCGGCTCAATTTGAAGCGATGGGACATTACACACATATGTGGCTCGAGTTGACTGCCTTCTTTGTTCAGCCACACGTTTTTGAAACATTTGCATATAACTAGCTCCATGTGTGTGTGTGTGTGTGTGTGTGTGTGTGTGTGTGTGTGTGTGTGTGTTTGTGCGCTCCAGTGAATTATAAATGTGAAGAAGAGTATAAGGGCTCACAATCAGATGTTATGTCTTTTGAACCCGTGGGAAAGGTACCTCTAAACTCATAATATAGGGTACATAAACAAATTGGCCGGGTGTTTAGGTCGGAGGCATGCTTATTATGCAATATAGGAGGATGAAACGTGTATTGGATGGAAAGATGTTTATTTTAAATCAATAGGAGTACAATTTATTTAGGTGTCGGGACCAGGAAAAATGTGGTCCGCTTTTAATCAGTAAAAAAAACAAAACGTGAAGAACAATCCTATACATATTTTCGCCTTGTAATAACATTTTTATTATATTCCCAATTAGTCTCAGTTCCTGTGTTCCCGGATGTATCGAGCTACGCCTGCTCGTAATAACTTAACAAGGTCTTTTTTTTAATTGTTTGAGCAGGAAAGAGTGTGTAAAGACACTAAATTACCACATGACAAATTCTTTCAGACTATTGATACGATTTTAATTTACTGGATATTCAATCGACCATATCTTAAAAGCGCAAGTGGATTTTCAGCGTCCTGATTACACAGAATTTTTAGCGTCTGTGGCTGTTTATATATCTGTCTCTCTGTCACTTCTTTCCTTCGCAATTAATTTTGTAAACCTATGCTCAAACCAGATGTTAGCTATTCCGACTAGGCAACGTTTTCATCCTGGTTCTTCAGAAGGAATTTTATTTCAGATATCATGATCAGGAGAACGGAAGGTAAATTATTGAATTTGCTTAAGGAAAGCAAATAACATTTAAACTGGAGGTGTTTCATAGAGACGCAGATATTTATTAACAAACTCGTCACTTAAAGACAAATTTAATCTATTAATTTTGTTGGCCAACTTGTTCTTTAAACATGCAAGTTTTAAAGAGAGTTCGTGAACTAACAGAATTAGTTGTGTGAAAATTAATTACTTTGTAACACTGTGTCTAAATGAATGCTGACGGAAGCCATTTCTTATAAAAGTGTAAACTTTTCTGCTGAAATGAAATTAACGTCGTTAGTTAAATAGAGAGTTACCCAAATAGTGTTGTACGTTTTAAACGTACACGTATATAGACCTGACGAAAACAGTGGAGCATTTGCTAAATTGATTTGTGCAGGAACCGATTCATCTTCCAACCCTACTAAACTTGAAAGAGTGCTCAGTCTACTGTTCTACCTTTCTGACATATTTTGGACTAATCGTAATCTTTATTTACATGCGGCATTGTGCAAATTCTACTATTTCTCGTTTACAATAGTCCGCTGACTGAAACAATTTTAAAATGTTAACTGTAGCTGTGGTGACGTTTCACGAGCTATAACGATAAAACAGAAAAGTTTTTTTTTAGGAAGGTTAGTAACTACATCAGCTCAGTATCTCAATATTGCGGTCAGTACGGTCAACCTAAATTAGCATGAGATAAATAAATAAATAATAGACTTGGCTTCAGACGATTTCCCATTCACCAATGACAAAACGATCCCTGCAAACATGTGCTACCCGTGTATATAAATAAATAAACAAATGAATTACCTGCAACACCTGGTGAATCTAACACACATGGTACATACCATGTGGAACATAGCCGACAACAGCAATTAGTCCGCCTTAATTATACTATTTCTTCATTATTTCTTTCATCTCAAGTCCTTTATTCTGTGCGGTGTGGTTTTCGTTAAAAGCATTATGCAAGACACATAAAAGCGGATATTCTTTCCTTAGCGTAATGAGCTGTTAGTGAGGTACGAATCTTGCGTCTTTAAAGACTTCTCCATTATTTCTTTCACTTTATGTACTTTATTTAGTGTCATGTGGTTTTCTTTGAAACTATTATTCGTGACATAAAATCGTAAACATTCTTTCTTTTGCGTAATGTCCCTTCGCTGAGACAGGTATCTCACTTATTTGAAGACCATGTCTCAGTGGTGAATATTATCGTTTTGATGAGAGAAAATTTGCGAGTACTGCATGCTTTTACTTTGGTGTATTTCTCCTGCAAAATATTCTATGAAAAACTCTTCATTATTTGATAATCCTAATTTTTTAAAAAGCAAAGTCCTTCGCTATCATTTATAACAAAAAACATAGTTTTTTAATTTAAAGTGTTTCAGGTTAAATGGTTTGTTGAGTTTAAAATAGTGAAGCTTTTGAAACGTGTTGTCTGTAATTAACTTACGTTTGTAATAGTATGCTACCTACAGGGTGACAGTTATTGAAATATATGAAAAATCGTAAATTAGTTACAAACTACGGCGTGCACACGTTATATTTAACACTTAAACGTCACTACAGATATTCAGATTTAGGTTATGACATGTTCGATATGCCTGCCATGATTGGCAATGATAAAGTGCAGACGAATAGCGAAATTTTGCATGACCCGCTGAAGTGTTGGAACATTGATGCTGTCGATGGCCTCCTGCATGGCCGTTTTCAGTTCAGCAATGTTTTTGGGGTTATTGCTGTACACCTTGTGTTTAATACAGCCCCACAAGAAGGAGTCGCATGTGTTCAGATCCGGAAAATATGGCGGCCAATCGAGGTCCATGTCCGTGGCCTCAGGGTACCCCAGAGCCAGAATGCGGTTCCCAAGTGCGTCTCCAGGACACCAAACACTCTCCTGCTTCGACGGGGTCGAGCGTGAACTACATCCTATCGAAATCAGGGTCACTTTGGATAATGGGGATGAAATCATCTTCCAAAGTCTTCACGTACGGTTCAGTAGTCAGTGTACCATCAAAGAACATCGCATTGATTATTCCGTGACTGGACATCGCACACCACTCAGTCACCCGTTGAGGGTGAAGTGACTTCTACATCGCGAAATGCGGATTCTCAGTACCCCAAGTGCGCCAATTTTGCTTACTGATGAACCCATCCAAATAAAAGTGGGCTTCGTCGCTAAATCAAACAATACAGCGAGTACTAATTTCCATCATGACTTGCGGCCAACCGTGCAATTTGAACGTCCTAACGAAAACCGTTCAGAAGTTATGATTTTATTTCATACAGTTCAATAACTGTCAGCCTATAGATAGGGCATAGCGAGTATTCAGCACCTCGGCAAAGGTTTGCAATGAATCATCCTGTGTTTTGACGAAAGGTTGTGTGGTGAAATAACTAAGTTCGTCAAGGTGTCATGTACTCTTCCATTTTTAGCATTGCCCTTATTGATTAAACTATATTTAATTGTTTCCAATTCATTGGTAAAAATTTTCTACAGAAATGTTGTCTGGTAATAGGAAACACCTTCGCCCTCTCAGTAACATAAAATTTCGTAAAGTAGATGGCAAACCAATTTTGCGAAGAAGATACAAAAATCCAAGAGAAAGCTATATATTTAGGCTGTATATTAGCGAAGCTATATGGGTGACCTCGTATGATTAAACAAAGTTTATGAATCTAAAATTAGGAATATTCCAGAAAAGATGAGCTCAAAATAATATTTATTCTAATACTTGAAAAATAAATTAGTTTCGACTTTTTAGATTGAACACTGAGGACCGTAAATGGCAATTATGAGGGCTCAGACTTCAGTAAACCAACATGTACCGTCGTCACGATAAATGAACCATCGTCCCATCGACACAACTACAAATGTGCTTACTTCGACTCAGACATGCATAGTACACCACGAAACACAACAATTTTAAAGTAGTGTTACCGTACATGCCTAGATAGGCCGCGACAATAGTAAATAAATTCCTCCGTGAGCGGGAATCATAGCAACCGCGAGAGTCAGGACGTGGACACACGGTGAGACTGATCTATGGGTCAGTCCGCGACGCATGCCTGGATAGCCGAAATGGTGAGTGTGCCTTCGGCATAGTAGCGGCATAGGCGCCTATGTTTACGTTTTTATGTTTGCGTTTAGGGTTGTTTCTGTGCTTCAGTCGTGTTCGCTCACTATATTTCCTTTATAAGAAGAATGGTCAACACTTGTCGTAAATCGACACCGAAGGTCAGCTTTTCAAGTGAATATGCATGTCCAAAAGCACATGACATCAAACAGTTTCTCAGAGGTGATGTGAAGTTCGACTATAGTGATCTTATTGGCATACACCTACTCATAGTGGGCAGTGTGGTGTATGTGAAGTTCATTAATGACACAGCATGTGACAAGATTCTAAATGACCCTAGGAAGGTCTCAAGTTCTATTATTTAGATGGCATGTCTGTAGATCATGCGGTGCTTGGACTCCGGACGATACGTGTTTTAACTCCTGTTTGAGGTACATTCAGAGATAATTATTTCTGCGCTTCATCCATACAGGAATGTGGCAAGCCGCATGGCTGAAAAGTGGGCTCACTTCACCATGTACACACTCCTCAATGGAATAAGGCAGGTGGGTATTCAACTGGCTAATCACGTGTCATCCTATTTATACACTGTCGGGTGCCGCGTCATCGTAATACGTGATGCACAGTCAAAAATCTGCTTAGGCTGTGACCGAGGAGAACATGTTCGTTCGGAATGCATGCAGCGGAGGATCACGCAATTGCCTCCTGGGGATGCTCTGGTTTCGACTACACCGCCTGTGTTTCCGCTGACGTATGTCGAAGTTCTCCAGAATGACCCCAACCCACTGTCAGCGCCGCCTCCCACTAATCAACCTTTGCCGACTGTGGCTGTACATCTGGGAGATGAAGAGGGAACGTCTTCTATACCTGTGCTCTCTACTGCTCCGTCTGTGCTGACAGGGGCTGTGGGAGTTCCAGCGGGAAGGATTGATGTCGACTCCATGGTTATGCCTTCATGCCTGCCCATCAGGAACTGCTGCCATCCTCGGACACTGAAGCACACATGCATAAACAACCACCGCCGAAGAGACGAAAGAGGCTTTAGCTCGCCCTATCAGACATATGCTGGCAACAACGGATGGGTGATACTGATCCTCTCTGCCGAGACCTTCTCCCACTGGATGCTCCCATGGCAGAACATCATGCCCATTGCCATTGGATACAGAACAATCCGCACACCCACCTAGCAACATGCCTACCCTCGACAGACAGCAATCGGGACATCGCCATTCTTCCTCCGACGCCACACTGACGCCCTCGGATGCTACAGAGTCTCTCCTGGACGCTCTGCGCCAGTGCACTACTGCTTGGTCTCATGGTGTTGAAGACGTACCAACGAACGTTGAAATACCTGCGGTTGCTGCAGCAGCAACCAGTGACCGTTAATGAACTGGGGGTTTGGACAAAATCCCAATGTCTATTGAAGTGACATGGACTCTGCTGGTTTTCTTGTTCAATGAGCGCCCCCCTCACTATGGAACCACAGCAGACTTATAGGAATGGCTTCATAAATGTCAACACAAGCAGGACGCAGGTCAAACTTCACTTGCTCTACAAAATGTTGCTGGAGTCAGACACTGATATTGCAAGAACTTCGTACAAGAACTTCGTCTCGACAAGTTTCTGGCTTTTTATGGACATGATGTCTACGCTACACAATGCACTGGCACATGGGAATAAATGCATGGTAACTGAAGTGGATATACTATGCTACGAGCCAATCGGCGAGTCACCACGATTGTGTCTATGTTTCCCTAGGTCTCACGACTGTGAGTATTGACGCTGAGTTGTGACCTACGACCTTCTCTGCCCATATCGCGTACATGTGCAGTGTCTCTCTCCAACGGGAGAGAGTTTAGTGCGGCTGAGACACATGGAAGTTTAATATTTTACACCTCCAGAATCCGGAGTGCAGGCAGTTAATAGAGGAGACGTGGACCACCTGCGAAAGATGCCTTCCAACGTATGCTTCAATGCTTCAGTGGCGGCTCGAATTTGCTAAGCCTGCTTTACATCACACAATGATAGAATATGGTCATGACAAGATGTATTGGCATCGAAATAAGTAGAAATTTTATTTCACGCTGCTCCAGGAGCTCTCTGAATCATCCTTTTATAGCATCATCCTTTAACAGACAGGTTGACATGCACAGGGTAAAGGTACAGATTATCTCGCTTACACCTCGAAGTCTTGAGGGAGCAATGATATGATGTCAAGATCAGGGCCGTGGGAACCACCGTCAATGCAGCACATTGTTAGAAGGCAGCAGCTGTGCTAGACGGGCCTAGTGTATGCAGTTGAGACGCCGGATGGTCGCCAGACCATTATCAACACTTCTTTGCGAAAGTGGACCAGGATGTTGCGGCTATGGATGAAGTCCTCCAGTCTTTAATGATGTTCTTGATGGGTCTGCTGTGGAGATCCTTACAACTGCAGTTACAAATGACGATTTCGACAATGCTCTCCATACGAGAGCACTCAATTAGGACATTCCACGACATTATGGCCCCCCCCTTTCTATTGCTGTGTACCAGATGTCCTCTGACTTTCCAATCCCTCTTACCTTTGTGGAAGGATTGATTCTGGTCCCAAATCAGTCCAGAGGACAGGGATTGAGCATTACCGGCCACTGACCATGCTTAAACGTGATTTTAAGATTTAAGCCACTATTATCTGAATTGCCGAGCCAGTTAACTGAGCTCACAATGAGAGGACATACACTTATCTGGCAGTTGTACGTGGATGCCCTGGTCTTTTTTGATTGTTGTAGAGATGGGGTTTGAGTGGTTCTGGAATGGATCAGTCGGTTTGGTACTGCTGCAGCCAGTCGTATGAATTTGATGAAATCTGACGCTTTGAATATAAGAAGTGGTTGCCTGGGATGGAGTTTGGCTCGGTTGCGATCGATGGACACGCAAAAATGTTTGGGAATTGCCTTCAGGAGTGACATAAGGAGAATGGCAGGAGCTGACTATAAACGCCTCCTTCAAGTGATCCGCACGAGCGTCCGTAGTAATCTGCTGCAAGCTTTGGACGTGGTACAGAGAATTGAATTTGTCAACACTCATCTGGCGTCAAGAACATAGAATTTGGTCTACATTATACCAGTGGTGAAAGCGGTGGCGAACAGGTTGCTAACAAGATTTGACAATTTCGTGTATGTGTCTTATCTTCAGTGTTCGTTATGACACACTTACTCTACCCCCTCCCGAAGGAGGCCTTTGTCTGACTATCGTCCAAGTTAGAGCGGCTGCCCTCTATGTGTGCACGATGGGTAAGTTGTGGACCCGCCATCAGACCGATTTGTCGGAAGTTCTGATTGATGAACTTGCTCCTCCTTCCACAGTGCCACATATTATATATATCCTCGTACTAGGACTCCTACGGCATGTGAGGTTTACCGCCCAATGATGAGAGGCCACACTCGGAACATGATGAAGAGCCAGCATCCAGAGATCGCATGGCAGTAATGTGGCGTTTCGTGCACCATATCTCCTCGCCATGGAAGCTCGTCTGACCTGGTATCTGGCTGTCAATGAGAAACACATGACGTAGCTCCAGCTACAGCCTATTGATATGGCAGATTATCTGCTTTGTCCTCAGTGTCAAACGCTATGCTTGGATGAACATCGACTGGCGTGTGGATCTTCTGTAGAGGTGTGGCCGCTGATACGGATAATATTTGCTTTACATCTTTGTGCAGTTCCACACATTGTGCCACAGTCGCTTCTGTTCTCGGATGAGACCTTTTTCTCTCGCACAAAGACGAATGCAGTGAACTGGACAAAAGGACTGTCGATTTAATATTTTTTCACCGTAGCAGCAAGAGCGTCCTTGAATTTTGGGCGTTTATCCAAGGTCGTCATACGGAATTAATGCGCCATTCGAGATATCAGAAAGGAAGGAAGGAAGTTTAGATTTAACGTCCCCGTCGACATCGAGGTCGTTAGAGACGGGGCACAAGCTCGGACTCCGTCAGGGATGGGGAAGGAAAACGGCCGTGCCCTTTCAAAGGAACAATCCTGGAATAAGCCTCGAGCGACTTAAGGAAATCACGGAAAACCTAAATCTAGATGGCCGGACGTGGGCTTGAACCGCCGTCCTCCCTAATGCGTGTGATTCGAGATATCGTCAATACTGTGCCAACTTTTTGGAAGTGTTTTCATGAATTCTCCAAGGTATGAGAAGGTGAAGTCTTGTATGGTGTTGTTCCGGAACTTGAACCTTGTGACAGGACTATGCAATATTTATCGACGCAATGTGCCCGAATCACGCCTGTAGGGTCAACGTGAACCTACTCGTCTCTCCTTGATATGAGGTCGCTGTGTTGTTTTATTTCGCCAGGAGGGCGTTAATATGTTAATTATTGACTGTTTGTCATTTTGTTAATGTTCCCAGTTCTTAAAGGAACCTGTTGTGTAATGATACCTTGATAACAAAAACACTAAAACAAAAGAAAAAAGAAGGAAGTTATACGGCTAATGCCACTGGAATAAATTCAGCAGTCTCAGTCATCTGTAGCGTGTTATTGTTTAAACATTAGAAAATGATATTTAATTTTTGTAACTCACGTTATTAAGAATAAGTGGTTAAGAAAAAATAAGAAAAGAAAAACAGCGGTTAACGCGGCTGCTCACGTAAAGCGGGAGTACCGGGTTCGGTTCCCAGTCCGGCACAAATTTTCATATGCCAGTAATAAATTGTGCCGCTTAAGTCTAATCGCATTCGCAATTGCAAATATACTTCTTCTTTTTCATACAGCTGTAGATCGTAGGAGCGTCTGTATCTTCAGACATTGCATAGTACACTGTAAAACACATACACTGCAAAATAGCAATAGAAAATACATTTTAAAGAATGTACGTGTACCCGAAATAATACTAGTAAGACCACTTTTAGGATGCATACAGCGACACAAAATTATACTGTCACGTACATACAATGCAACTTAAACATTTTGCCTTGGGCCAGTAATGAACAGTTGCCGGACACCCAAAAGAAACTGAAAAGTTATATTGATAGAAAACGGGATCCAGTGGATGCCGAATGACCAGTGTGAATTTTATCACAATGAGTTCATAATTATGTCCAGTGAGGTACAATTTGAAAACTGCTTGTGAGCTGTGTATAAATTTGAGGTCATAGGTGACAGACAAGTCGAGAGCAAATGTGTGGCTTGTGCATAGATTCACGAAGTTGACCGTGGACTGCCGTACATGATATGTTAGATGGCACGCCGCTCTCGCGATTGGTTCACCTTTTAACACATCTGTTGTTGTGGAGGTTGCCAATAGGCTGCATAGTGGTACACCACTTTAAGTTTTACATTTTACCTTTTATTATGTATTTCTTTGTAATATTACTTTTATAATCTAGCAAGTTCTTAATTAACCATGCAACAATTGATATAGAACTACCAATAACTGTTTACAACGAGAGTAGCCTCAATTCTCATACTATAAATGTAAGAGTAAAAATTGGACGCAGGTCAGATTTGAGCTTCCCATCAGGTTGCACAAAGCCAGTCACATTACAGACTATACAATACTGCTTTTAAACTTAAATAACACGCGTAACTGCATGTGTCAGTGACGGGCTTATACGTTCTTGGCCGGCCGCTGGTGGCCGAGCGGTTCTAGGCGCTTCAGTCTGGAACCGCGCGATCACTGCGGTCGCAGGTTCGAATACTGCCTCGGGCATGGATGTGTGTGATGTCCTTACGTTAGTTAGGTTTAAGTAGTTCTAAGTTCTAGGGGACTGATGACCTCAGATGTTAAGTCCCATAGTGCTCAGAGCCATTTGAACCATTTATGCGTTCTTGACACTCGGCACGAAGGATGTTGTAAGAGTCACAGGAAAGTACAGTAGAATACCATCTGATTCTTAGGACTATATACCTTGAAATGGTACTTCATATTGGAATGTTGATGCCGTCACAGTAAAATCACAGAAGAACATCATGTTAGTCGATATCCTAGACTCGGAAATGCAGCGCCAGCCTTTCTTCTGAGTCCCACACTAGAACTCTTTTTTTGTGTTGTTGTTTAAGTATACAGCATGTGAGGAAATACGAAATTAATAGAATGAAGAGATCGTAGATATTACTTACATGTTTTCGCTCAACATGGGGAAATAGAATATGATTTGACAAATTGGCTGTCGGCTTCTACCTCGGTATCTTCGGCTGGCGTTTGCTTAATGATTGTCCTGACATTTCGTCAGCACGAGTGGCTGGCATTGTCTAAGCTCACCCTCCACTGCTGTCAATCTTGCGACCGCAGATTATATGTACCTGGCGCTCCAGCGTCCAAGAACTTTTACGTGGTCATTACCGCTGCGGTTCTCGCTTTGCTACCTGCAGGGGTCATTCTCTGCAGCACAGGAACCCAGGCTTGAGGCTTTGTTCTTTTTTGTTGACGCTGTTGTCATGTTTGTGTATTTCTATACCTTTCCTCAACAAGCGGGTGCAATAGCTCTTCTCTACAGTAAGAGCTTCTGTGCCGTCGAATTTCACTGTGTGGTCGGTCTCACACAGCGCGTGCTCCGCCACGGCCAATTTCTCTACCTATCCCAACCTGTAATGCCACTTATGTTCGGCGTAAAGACTGTTTATAAATCGACAAGAAAGATCAAATGTGTGTCTCATATCGGCAAAGGAGGAAAGGGACCCACTTTCCATGACGGGAATATACAGTATACCATATGGAAAAGTCTACTGGAATGACTCGATGATCAATCAACACCAGGATCACGGAACATAAGCGGCATTGAAGATCGGGCAGGTAGAGAAATCTGTGGTGAGACAGTGCGTGCTGTGAGAGACCGACCACATAGTGCAACTCGCCGACACGGAAGTCCTCGCTCTAGAAGAGAGCTATTATACCCGATTGTTTAGGGAAGCCATAGAAATACGCAAATATGACACTAGTGTCAACAAAAAAGAAGAAAGCTTCAAGGTGAATGGATCCTGGATTCTCATGCGGCAGAGAACGACCGTTGGAGGTAGTGAGGGGACAGCCGTAACCGTAATGCCCGCGGAAAAGATCTTGGACGTTGGCGCGCCAGGCATACATAATCTGCGGCTGGTTTTGACCATGCCATCCACTTGTGATGACGGAACGTCAGAAAAATTATCAAATAAACGTCAGCCGACAATACGAGGCAGAAGACAACAAGCAATTTGTCAACAACGGGTCACAAAAGCCTTAACAATTTTGTAGAATATGGTTTCTTTATCACTTAATACTTCACCCAGAGGTATGCGACTTCAGTCACCGTCTGTATCATTATAGGAAGAGGATCTTAGTGATGGTCAGTAAATCGGTAAGTTTTCCAAAGGTCACCTCGGAATCCTGACTGGGAATCACGTAAGATTTCTTGCATTTTCTATTTCGTTTGCTACCATACGTTTTCTATGTGGACAAAGCTAGTCTAGACGAGCAATCTAATTTTGGATTGCAAACTAACTCAGCGTTACTAACTGACTATGTCTCTGGGAGGATACTACTCAGTCAGGATATAAGCTCACTAGATGAAATATTAGCTACTATCTTAAAAGCGCACACTTCTCCCTTCCAAGTACTGTAAATTGTGTAGGGCGAATACCAGAAGGCCATGTGACCCTCCACCGGCGCCAGCGAGATATACAGGCCCTGTGCCGTGCGCCACAACATGAGACACTGCAGTTTTTATGAGATGAAGCTAACGGCTCCTGTGGGAAGCCGGTTACTATTTTACACCATTTAATACTTCGTAGATGCGTTTTTGATAAAGTCAAGCTCTCGATAACATACGACAAAGTTAAGCACTTTAGTGGATACGTTTTCATTCACATGCTGTTTTGTCCGCCGCTCGTGGTCTCGCGGTAGCGTTCTCGCTTCCCGAGCACGGGGTCCCGGGTTCGATTCCCGGCGGGGTCAGGGATGTTCACCTGCCTCGAGATGACTGGGTGTTTGTGTTGTCCTCATCATTTCATCATCATCCAGGAAAGTGGCGAAATTGGACTGAGCAAAGATTGGGTAATTGTACGGGCGCTGATAACCACGCAGTTGTGCGCCCCACAAACCAAACATCATCATCACACATCACACATGCTGTTTTCTCACCTGGATCCGCACGTATCTGAGCGTTCGTAACGTGCACTGATGAGTCAAAACATAATGATCACCTGCTTAATAGCTTGTTTTTCCGTCTTTGGAACGAAATACATCACTGATTCTGCGTACCAGAGATCCGACAGTTTTTTTAGTAGGTTTGTGGAGGTATGCGGCATTAGATGCCTATGTTCCACAGGAGTTACATCAGGCGAATTAGGTCCACGAGACATCAACGTGAGTTCACTATAATGCTACTCAAACCACTACAGCATGGTTCTGGTTCCGAGAGACGGACAATTACACTGCTGAAAGATGACATCGCCGTCGGGGTGGACATCAAGCATGAAAGGATGCAAGTGGTTCGCAGCTGTCAGCGTGTCTTCAATTAATACCACAGGTCTCATGCAAACGCAGGAGAATATTTCCCATAGCACAATAATTCTTCCATCAGCCTGCGTCCGTGGCGAGCTGCGCGTTTCGGGCCGCCGTTCATGTCGATGACGGTATTTGTGGAGACAACCAGCCACCTAGTGTAGCAAAAACTTGACTCATCCGAAGAGTCGACACGTTTCCATTGATCAACGGTCGAGTCCCGATGGTCCCATGTCCGCTGCAATCGTAATTGATCATATCACATAGTGATGATCTGCTACGGAGATCCATGTCTAACAATGTACGATGAATGATATGTTCCGAAACAATTGTGCGTACATCAGAATTGTGCTCTTTCGGCAGAAATGCCACAGATTACCATCTATCCTACTTTACAGAATAGACAAGCCTCTGAACCCCACGTTCTGTGAAGACTGTGACGTCCAAGCATTTAGCACCTAGTGGTAGTTTCACTGTCCTACCTCTTTCTGTAGATGCTCATGACAGCAGCACATGAACATTCGACCAGCTTCGCCAATTTCGAGATACTCATTCACAGGCTCTTAGTAATAGTAATCTGCTCTTTGACAAAATCACTTATTTCAGTGGATTTCCCCATTTACAAAGCATATCTTCACTAGAGTGACACCCCGCACGTGTACCTTTGTTACCGCGTCACGTGCCTGCCCACCGCTGACGTAAGTCATGGCAGTGACGTGGTGTGTATGCGCCAGTCGGTAGTATGGAATCGGCGCAGTGAGAAAGTAGGAACATTACATGTTTGAACGTGCCGATGACCATTTCGTGAATGAAGCCGCCCAACAGTACGGGTTGTACAACATATTTACAAAGAATGTTCCACTCGCACCCGTGTAAAACGCTGTAAGAACAGTGGTCGTAAAAATATCCTCACTCACAGGGACAAGAGACGAGTATCACACCTTGCCAATGACAATCGTTTTGAAGCCCTACACGAATTGCTACTGTCAGTGAACCCAGATCTATATGATTGGGAAGAAAACTGCATGCAATGGACATTTGGAGTCTGGGGTCTCACAGCAACACATAAAGCTGCACGACTTCAATGGGCCAAACAATATTGAAACAACAGCAGCTGACCGGAGGCGTGTTATGTGGTCCGACGAGTAATGCATTTGCCTCTTTCCAGATGATAAACTGCGTCCAGTACGTTCAACCGACAGTGTGTGAAGGGCACATTTCAGTCTGAAGGGGTATCTGTGGCATTCTTGGCCTGTTTCTCGCATCTTAACATCGGCTCACTCACTCAAGTTGCCGTGAACGTAAACGGCGATATTTATTGTCGATGACGAAATGGTTCCTTTTTCCTACATTTTGTCCGCAGCTCGTGGTCTCGTGGTAGCGTTCTCGCTTCCCGAGCACGGGGTCCCGGGTTCGATTCCCGGCGGGGTCAGGGATTTTCTCTGCCTCGTGATGACTGGGTGTTGTGTGTTGTCCTTAGGTTAGGGGACTGATGACCATAGCTGTTAAGTCCCATAGTGCTCAGAGCCATTTGAACCATTTTTTTCCCTACATTTTCAAGATGAGTTTGCTGTGCAGCTGCGTCTGCAGGGCGGAAAGGGGGGCGGAGGGGGGGGGGGCAGCTGCTTGTTTACGAGTATGAAAAGGGACCGGTAACTGCAGTGCCCTGATTTTTATGGTCTAAAATATCTGGGAATTTATTTCTAAAACGACCAGAAATGTGTAAAGTGAGTTGTGAAATTATGTAAATGATAAATTTGTTGGATATACGGAACTTGTTGCATAAACCATCTTAGGGTTATCGCATTTATTACAGTCAGCAAGCAGAGGTTGTCGAAAGTGAGAGGATGTCTGCTGTGTAACAACACGTGCTTGTAGTTAGAAAATTTTTCAACATTAGCTGAAACTGGATCGGGCACTTTGAAATTTTCATTTACTTTCAAAATCGAAACTAAAAAATTGGCACACATATATCGACATTTCACAAATGGACATTGCATTTGGTATAATATCGTTAAGAAATATTTATATTTTCGTTTCAGTACCCTGTACACCTGATACAAGTTAACAACAGTAAGTGTTACGACATTGACAACAAGCAGATGAAAAGTTTATTTTTAACATGAGCGAATACAGTCCGCCGGTCGGAGTGGCCGAGCGGTTCTAGGCGCTACAGTCTGGAACCGCGCGACCGCTGCGGTCGCAGGTTTGAATCCTGCCTCGGGCATGGATGTGTGTGATGTCCTTAGGTTAGTTCGGTTTAAGTAGTTCTCAGTTCTAGGGGACTGATGACCGCAGCAGTTAAGTCCCATAGTGCTCAGAGCCATTTGAACCATTTTTTGAATACAGCCCTGAGTAACACTGCTGCGTTTTGCCTAGAGGAACATCCACTGTTCGTTCTATCCAACATTAAAGTAATGAACTGTGTCATAGGTGGACGTTAAACACAAACTTGAAAAAAATTGAGTAAAATTTTAATAAAAGACGCCATAAAAAATTACACACCGTACGATATCCATATGACGAAAAATGATAAATTAAATTCGCCAGAATATTCAAGATTTTAGTACTTGTGAAACATGCATAGCTCGTAAGTAACGAAAGATTGTATGTCAATAAACTTCGGGAATTACTGACAAGCTTTAGTAAAATGAAATGAAGTTGCTGATTGGTTCAGTGACGAAATTACTACATGTGCGCGTGGTTTATCGACGGCGGGAGCTCTGTGTCGGAAATGTTGCCTCCCTAGGGGACGAAAACGTCATCCTCCCAGTTCCCACGTCACTTAAGTGCGCACGCTTCATAAACCGCAAGTGGCTGTTGATGTAACGAACCAGTTGCACTACAAAACACACTCAACAAAAGCTTATTCCTTCAGAAATCAAATAATGGTCAACAACTCTCAGGCGATGATTTAAAATAGCATACTGTGTTAATATTTTTTTTCATTTGCTGACGGGGTGTTCATTTGCACTGAGTGACCGCTGATCGGTACTTGTCGGTGAAAGTAGAAAATCATCATCATTGGAACTACTGCCTACCTATGTGATGTAACAGAGGGTGGCTCTTCTTAAGTAAATGTTGTACAGCAGCCTTCATTTTATTAATTTCGTAATCACTACCTGAAATAAGCATCGAATTAGAGCATAAAATAACACGTTGCCACGAATCTCCGTCGATCGGGGCTTGTTGAATTTCCGATCGTGCCGTTTCCGACGCTGTTTTAGGTGCGCCAGGTCCCGAGACACTTCCCACTAGGCAGTTTTGTGCAGTAGCATTTCCGACCAGAGCCTTCCCCACTACTGAGACTTCCTTTGACGCGACAACAGAAAGGTGTATCGTGATTACTGTTCGTGTCACTCGCAACAATTAAACTGTACTTTTTCGTTTCTGCCTAACCACACCCACTGAAATCGCGACATATTCGGAAAAAACAGCTAAATATTTGTGACAAGCAAGAATACAAATGTCACAGCTGCGAGAGTTGCGAGTGAAAAGAGCAGCAGCTTCATATTTCGTTTTCTAAATCGGACTAACAATAAAAGAATAAAAAAGGCAACTAAACATACCTATGTGCTATGTGCATAGCCAGTCCTAAGCCTAGATAAACTGTGAAGGTATGTTCTTATTACAAAATGGTCGGAAAAGCCACGGCTAACACCAGCCAGGACTGCACCGTGGTCTTTCCGACCCTAGCTTCCCCACTCTTGCGGCTTCCTTTAACGGTTGGAAAAGCCACGGCTAAAATGTTCGTGGTAGGAAACACCACGTTGGTGACACGGATCGTAAAGTCTACAATCGGATAGTCTACGACATCGTTGATCGGTATGGTGCGAGAGTGCTGTCGGCGGCGAATGAAATCATCGCCGGCCGGAGTGGCCGAGCGGTTCTAGGCGCTTCAGTCTGAAGCCGAGCGACCGCTACGGTCGCAGGTTCGAATCCTGCCTCGGGAATGGATGTGTGTGATGTCCTTAGGTTACAGAGGTTTAAGTAGTTCTAACTTCTAGGGTTCTGATGACCTCAGATGTTAAGTCCCATAGTGCTCAGAGTCGTTTGAACCAATGAAATGATCTCTCTATTTTTCGATAGTCAACAATGAGTTAAGTGGACAGTGGTGCATGAATGTAGTTTACTTAGAATTTTTTGCATTGTGAGGTGTAAAATCATAGTGACTATACTGAAAAATGACCGGTATTTGTAAGTTCTTAGTTGCTCATTAACCAATAAAACGAAAAATGATATTGAGGAAATGGAAAAATATACTACTTGCGATGAAGTATCACAAGAAAAGAGTGAGTCAAGCTCTACTATATTTATTGAAATCCCCAGTCATTGTAATGCTGGGGAAAACATAGTCCTAGCCAGTAACTCCGCTGGCTTCACGTGCTTTGATGAAAACGTCAGTAGTCTTTTGCTCATTATTTCCGATGTCGTAAAAATAACGTCGAAAAAACGTAGACTGGTGATCTCGTAAAATATAAAATTTCATTTAATCCATTGCAACCCGACAAAATTGATAATTCACGAACTATGTAGATAACATGAACGGAACCTTTCATGTCCTTGGTTGCTTCATTCTAAAGGAGTTAAAGGTGCGCTTTGTAGGTTGTGTGTGCTTTTCTGGCCATGAATAACGCATGACAGTCATCACGGCCCATTTATAAGCAATCCATTCACCAATTTCGAAAAGTTTCACGAACCTGCAAATATGCCTGTGGATTCTAAATGAGCTAGTTTGCAGACGGTAAGGCGAGTCAGCCGCTAATCGACTCCATGGATTAACGGCCACGGCTGGTGCACCGGACAGCATGACTTTTAGGTGGTTTTCCAGGCTAGTTTACGCAGATGCTGGTCTGGTCCCATATCTCCTCATCAGAAAATATGACACACAAATAGTTAAATTCGATGGCACAAGGGACATATTTTACGCAATCTGTAGACACGTGGCGCACGGAAAGGTATCTGGCAACAAAGTTAAATAAAACAAATTTGTCAAATCCTGAGTATCGCGGATCACATACTAAACGGGATTAAAACTAAGAAGCAGGAGAAAAAGTTATAACAAAAAAACTAAGGTTGTAGAAGAACCTGTCAATTAGAATCTTTCGAAATTAGTACTAACTAATTGTGCTAAGTTGAAATCATAGCCGAGCGGTCTAAGGCGCTGCAGTCACGGACTGTGCGGCTGGTCCCGGTGGAGGTTCGAGTCCTCCCTCGGACATGGGTGCCTGTGTTCGTCCTTAGGATAATTTATGTTAAGTAGTGTGTAAGCTTAGGGACTGATTATCTTAGCAGTTAAGTCCCATAAGATTTCACAAACATTTGAACATTTTTGAAATCAGATGTTTTCTGCGTACGATTTTTCGCATTACATGACCTACGTATAAGAGGAAAAAAGTTGAGATGCCGTTTTTGATTTTTTTTGCAGTTTAGGCTACAGTCAGGTGACGAAACATCGCGGGAAGATAATACATATTCTGAAACAAATTGTACGGTTTTATGTTAGACATTATTTTACAGGTTGTGCGTGAGCACGAGCATGATGCACACTGAAGTGAGAAAAGTCATGAGACACCTCCTAACATCGTGTTGGACCTCCTTCTGCCCGGCGTAGTTCAGCAACTCGACGTGGCATGGACTCAACAAGTCTTTGGAAGTACTGTGCAGACATATCTAACCATACTGCCTCCATAGCCGTCCATGATTGCGAAAGTGTTGCCGGTCCAGGATTTTGTGCACGAACTGACCTCTCGATTATGTCCCATAAAAGTTCGATGGGATTTATGTCGGGCGGTCTGCGTGCTCAAACCATTCACTCGAATTGTCCAGAACGTTTTTAAAGCCAATTGCAAAGAATTGTGGCTCGGTGACATGGCGCATTATCGTCCATAAAAATTCCTTCATTATTTGGGAACATGTCGTCAATGGATTGTTGCAAGTTGTATCCAAGTAGCCGAAATCCAGAAGACTCAGTTCATTCCATGTAAACACAGCCACACCATTATGGAGCCACCATCAGCTTGCACAGTGTTTGTTTACAACTTGGTTTCAAGGCTTCGTGGGGTCTGTGCTACACTCGAACCCTATCATCAGCTCTTACCAACCGAAATCTGGGCTCATCTGACCAGGCCATCGTTTTCCAGTCGTCTATGGTCTACCGATGTGGTCACGAGTCCAAGCGAGGCGCTGTAGGCGATGTCGTGATGTTAGCAAAGGCACTCGCTTCGGTCGTCTGCTGCCATAGCCCATTAACGCCAAGTTTCACCGCGATGTCATAGCGGATACGTTCGTCGTACGTTCCACCTTGTTTTCTGCGGTCATTCATGCAATGTTGCTTGTCTGTTAGCACGGACAACTGCACGTAAACGCTGCTGCTCAGTGCGTTGTCCATGGTGAGAGATAATGCCTGCAATTTGGTATTTTCGGCACAGTCTTGACATTGTGGATCTCGGAATATCGAATCCCCTATAAATTTCCGAAATGAAATGTTCAATGCGTGTAGCTCCAAATATCATTCCGTGTTCAGAGTCTGGTAGTTCCTGTCTTGCAGCCATAAGCACATCGGAAACCTTTTCACATGAATCACATGAGTAAAAATGACAGCTCCGACAGTGTACGGACCTTTTATTTTGTGTACGTGATATCACTGCATATCGATCTCCCATGACTTTGTCACCTCAGTGTAGTTTCCATATAAACCGACCTGAAAGTTGATGTTGAAGTTTGTGATAATGCCTCAAAATGAGAGTAACTGTTATCTATACGAAATCTTTAATTGTAGGAAAATAATTAATTGTAAGAATATAGCTTACGACGGGACTAACAGAAAATAATGTAAATGGCGGGAACATGCAAAATCTGGGATTTTAAAAGCGGGTTTTACTATAGTTATACTGTTAGCTTATTTACATTTACAACACTGACCAGGTACTAGGAGTGCACTGTAGGTACCAATACGACATAAAGTCCTCAGAATATCTAAATCACATGTTGAGAACAATGTTTTGCCTCGGGTGCCGCTAAATACCCCGAATCGTCACCTCTTCCAAGTGTAGTATAGTCGAGTTCGCTGGAATACGCGCATACGTTTGTGGTAAGGAGAACAAACAGGAACCCTGTCTCATCTCGACTGGCCCGCTAAAGCACTCGATGTTCATCTCATAGAAAGTGACTATTTTGAACAAGGGGTGAAACGTAGCAGTCAACAGTCCCATAATTTGGTAAATCTGTGGAATCTAATCATTTATGATCGGGTCCATCTGGGTAATGTATAACTGAAGAAATTTGTGCATCCTGTTCCCTGCCGAATTGACGAAAATTTGAAGGCTAGACGCAGAGTTACACTGTATTAGCGTCACGTTGCCTGCGGACGTCCGGTGTGCTCAGTTATGACACTCGCGGCACATGAAGAGCGTAAATACCCTGGATCATCTACCTTCTAAACGAATACAAGATCAAGATCGAACAGTAAACAAATGTGAAAACACACTTGACTTCTTAGCAACAAATAATCCTGAGCTAATAACGAGCATCAAAACGAGTATAGGGGTTAGTGAACACAAGGTTGTAGCGAGATTGCATACCCAAACACCCAAATCCACCAAAAATAAACTGAAAATATATCTATTCAAAAAAGCAGATAAAAATTCACTTGACGCGTTCCTGAAAGAGAATCTCCACTCCTTCCCAAGTGACTTTGTAACTGAAGACCAGGTGTGGCTTGAATTCAAAAAAATAGTATCGACAGCAAATGAGAGATTTATATCAAAAACATTAAGAAACGACGGAGCTGATCCCCCATCGTACACAGAGCAGGTCAGAGCACTGTTGTAGAAACAACGAAAAAAGCATGCCAAATTTAAACGAAAGCAAGACATCCAAGATTATCGATCTTTTACAGGAGCTCTAAATTTAGTGCGGACTTTAGTGCGGGATGCTTATAATAGTTTCCACAACGAAACTTTGTCTCGAAACCTGGCAGCAAATCCAAAGAGATTCTGGTCGTATGTAAAGTAGGCTATCGACAAGACACAGTCAATGCCTTCTCTGCGCGATAGCAACGGGAATATTATCGATGACAGTGCTGCTAAAGCAGAGCTACTAAACACACAGCCTCCCGAAATTCATTCACCAAAGAAAAAGAAGTAAATATTCCAGAATTCTACTCAAGAACAGGCGCCAGTATAAGTAACTTAGACGTAGATATCCTTGAGGTAGTGAAGCAACTTAAATCACTTAATAAGAGCAAGTCTCCCGGTCCAAATTGTATAGCAATTTTGTTCCTTTCAGAGTAGGCTGCATACTTAACAATCATATACAATCGCTCGCTCGACGAAAGATCCGTATCCAAAGACTGGAAAGTTGCACAGCTTATTCAAGAAAGACAGTAGGAGTAATCCACTAAATTACAGGCCCATACCATTAACGTCAATAAGCAGCAGGATTCTGGAACATGTACTGTGTTCGAACATTATGAATTTCCTCTAATAGAACGGGATAGTGACATATGGCCATAACGAATTTAGAAAACTACCTCTTTACTCACACGAAATGTTGAGTGCTGTCGACAAGGGATTTCAAATTAATTTTTTATTTCTAGATTTTCAGAAGGCTTTTGACACCGTACCTCACAAGCGGCATGTAATCAAATCGCGTGCGAATGGAATATCGCCTCAGTTATGTGACTGCATTCGTGATTTCCTACAGAGAGGTTATAGCTCGTAGTAACTGACGAAAAGCTCTCGAGTAAAACAGAAGTGATTTCTGGATTTCCCCAAGGTAGTGTTTAGGCCCTCTACTGTTCCTGATCTATACAAACGATTGATGAGACAGTCTGAGTAGTCGTCTT
Source organism: Schistocerca cancellata (assembly GCF_023864275.1). Lineage (NCBI taxonomy): Eukaryota > Metazoa > Arthropoda > Insecta > Orthoptera > Acrididae > Schistocerca > Schistocerca cancellata. The sequence continues at coordinate 643,977,072 of NC_064629.1, forward strand.
AGGTTCTTTACAGATTATGCTGTCATTTATAGTCTAGTAAATTCATCATAAAATCAAAACCAATTGCAAAATGATTTAGATAATATATCTGCATGGTGCGAAAATTGGCAATTGACTCTAAATAATGAAAAGTGTCATCCACATGAGTGCTAAAAGAAATTCTTTAAATTTCGATTACACGATAAATCAATCAAATCTAAAGGTCGTAAATTTAGCTAAATATCTAGAAATTACAATTACCAACACCTTAGATTGGAAAGAACACATAGAAAATATTGCGGGGTAGGCGAACCAGAGACTGCGTTTTGTTGGCAGAACAGTTAGAAGATGCAACAGGTCTACTAAAGAGACTCCCTACACTTCGCTTGTCCATTCTATTTTGGAGTACTGCTGCGGGGTGTGGGGTCTTTACCAGATAGGATTAACGGAGTACGTCGAGAAAGTTCAAAGAAGGACGGCATGTTCTGAATTATCGAGAAATAAGGGACAAAGTGTCACGGACATGATACAGGGTTTGGGGTGGAAATCTTTAACACAAAGACGTTTTCCGTTCGGGTGGAAGATCACCTTACGAAATTTCAATCACCAACTTTCTCCTCCGAATGCCAAAATGTTTTGTTTACACCTACCTATACAGGGAGAAACGATCATCATAATAAAATTATGGAAACCAGAGCTCGTCCGGAAAGTTTTAAGTGTTCGCTTTATCCGCACGCTTTTCGACAGTGGATCAATAGAGACTTGGTGTGAAGGTGGTCCGATGAACCTTGTGCCAGGAATTTAAGTGTGATTTGTAGAGTAACCATGTAGATGTAGATGTAGATGCATATGAAGAACATCAGGCCCTTACTGCGATAGTCACAGACACTAGGTGTTTATGAGGTGCACTAGCGAATTTATCTTGGATCGTTACGGGCAAACTGCAACCTCTGTCTCCCTAAGGAATAGGGAAGATAGTGCCACAGACATGATACGTGAATTGGAGTGGGAATCATTAAAACAAAGGCGTTTTTCGTTGCGACGGGATCTTTTCATGAAATTTCAATGACTAGTTTTCTCCTCCGATTGCGAAAACATTCTGTTGGCACCCACCTACATAAGGAGAAATGATCATCACGATAAGATAAGAGAAATCAGGGCTCGTACAGAAAAAATTATGTGCTCGTTTTTCCCGCGCGCCGTTCGAGAGAGGAACGGTAGAGACACAGCTTGAAGGTGGTTCATTGAACCCTCTGCCAGACACTTAATTGTGAATAGCAGAGTAATCACGTAGATGTAGAAATTTACGGAAGAAAAATCACGAATTATTACTATTGACACTGTCGTCGAAAATGCTATTCGGCAGAATCATCGTGAACTCTTTCCTGACAGATGAGCTTTTGTTTTGTAGGCCGCCCTCCCGAATCGTATGCATTCACCGACAAGAGAGGGAAAAGAAAGGTACGGGTGTTACGTTCGTTTAAAGACAAGCACATGAGAGATAGAGCACAAGCTCGGATAGGACAAAGATAGGGAAGCAGATCGGTTGTGTCTTTTCTGTACTCGGTTGAGGGACCACAGAAAACTGAAATGTGGATGGCCGAGCGGGGATTTGAAACGTGCTCCATTCTCCCTCGCCCCTTCCGCCCCCCCCCCCCCCAAAAAAACCGAGCTCAGAGCCGTAACAAGTGCACCAGCTCGCTCATTAACAAACTCACCTGCGTAAGGTGGTATCGTCTTTCAGGCTTAACGATAGATTTTAAGAAAAATGTGTTCACTAGGTTACTATTCTAAACCGATTGAGTAGCATTCCAGAATCAATATCTATTGCATTCTCCAGTTTCTCGGAATATTTTTTTCACCATTGTACAGTAAAGAGAGCCTTGAAGTCAGCGATTTCCTGCTATCAATTACACTAGTTACTGTCCCTCACATTCAGTTGTGCAGAAACCTCATTGTGCTGTAGGGTTTAAGAAGCAGAGCTTGTCAGCTTACTATACATGGGTTTACAAAGTGAACTAACAGGTTTTGTTATTTTTTTAACTGCTTATTACTTCTACATACCTAATCATTTACGTATGCTAAGCTCAATGCAAGAAATGAAAGAAAAAAATACAATGAATGTTTAGTACAAGTTCGATTTTCCAGCAGTCATCAACATTTCGGAAAATATTATACGTAATTAGGTTCTTAGTATCTCAACACAAATATAAATGTTTTCAAGACACAGTATAGGTTTCTAAAGAGTTCCAGTATGGAGATGTTTGTTAATACATGCAATTAGAGTGTCCGTAATATTTTAGACAATGAACTAAACGCTAAAGGAATTTTCTGTGACATGTCAAAGGTGTTTCATTGTGTGGCTCAGAATATCCTCTTAAGCATATCACAGTGGATGCTATGAAATGATGCAAATCATATGTTTATAATATGAAAAAAGGACTTCAATATCAAAGATCCATGATTTAAGTTTAAATCATTGTTAAATTTTAACTAATTTTGTTTGATGTCTCATAAGGTTATATCCTAGAGACATTTCCTATTCTTATGTACTTGGATGAGATTTCACAAGTTCAGTTGTCAGATGCCAATTTTGTTTTGTTTTCAGAAGACATATATTTCGTGAAAAATAACAAGTGAGGTGAAGTTTTACAAATCGCTACTACTAAAATTCTAACAAACGTTAATGAATGGTATGTAGTCAGTACATTGTCATGTAACTTTGAAAGGAATGGGTATATGCAGTTCATAGTTTATAAGAGATTTTCGCTTAGTATGTACAAAAAATACGAGGACGTGGAAATAGAAGAGGTTGACAGCGTGAAAGCCAGACAATCAGAACTTCATTGCATATTCAGTTTGGAGGAACACACCACAACCTTGCTGAAATGCCTAAAAAGTCGTAATTTCAAAAATATACAAAATGAAAAAACTATTAATTCTTGCGTATTTTCGTTCCATTGCATAAAATAGAATCATATTTTGAAATGAGTCCTCGGGCCATCGAGGATTTAAGAATCCAAAAGTATGTAACATGAATTATTTTTAGTGTGAATTCACGAACATCTTTCGGAAATCATTCCAAAGAACTGGATATTTTATGTCCCCATTTCTCATTATATTTCTCGATTAAAAATATTTTAAACAGTACAATATTTTTCTCAACCAATCTGGTTCATAAATACAATATTATTTGTAAGATAAATCTGCTTGAAGCTTATAGCCAATAGGCATTTAAAAAGTGCGTCCCTATTCAGGAACACATATTCTCAAAACATTGTCGGCAAATATGAAACGTTTAGCTACAAATGCAGTACCAACAGCAGCTTGAAGACATTATCGGATGCCAGCACCTTCTAGGACACAGAAGAATTTCTTAGCAACACAGATAGTAACTATAATATGAATACTGTATAATAATCGACTTGTGCACATTGGAGCTGTAGTGACATGATCAACAGTGAAATAATATGATGAAAAAGTTTTAATTTTTTTTACTTTCTCCATATCTATGAGCACCACGTCATTAGATGTACATTGTATGAATATGAAATAGTTTTGCTAAGTATATATATATTATTACTATTATATCTTACTTGACCCACATCTGTGAAGATCTACAGTGATATGTAGAACAAACTACATATATAACTTATTTTTTTTATCATTTGTTGCCCTCTTTCACTTTTGATATTTGAAAAAAGTGTAGAAGCTAACAGATACATAAAGAAAATAACAACATCAATCATGGAACATATAGAGCTGTACTGAAGAAAATGAGACTAATGTAATGGTACCGATGAATTTTTATAACGAATTTAAACAGAATAGTAAACTATATTAAAATAAATTGAAGATATAATTAATTAATACAGTGGAAGAAAAGGATATACTAAGACATACTGAAAACATACCATACATATTGAAAACGTGGTAACATATTTTAAAAACAAATGAAAAATTTTATATAGAGAACAAACAAAGGTTATCACTACAAATATTTTTAGAGTCAAAACTATTCTTCCACTGGTAGTGACATAAAAAACGAAAAAAACCCTAACTTAATTTATGAACTGACATAAAATAGGAAAATAAATATGAAATCGAACTTCTGCTTAGTTCTTTCGAATCTCACTGTCAATATCACTATACACACTTTCTCCTGACGGCATATCTGACTGCAGCTGGACGAGTGGGAATTGGCCAATAGCGTGTAAGTTCAGCCGGACTTTCCGTTGCTCGATTTGTGGATAGTAGGATGGGTCAATGTGGAGAGAAAACGTTTCATAGGAAATATACTTCACGAGATACCTACAAAAAAATTTATATGTTCTGCTCGGTATTTCTTGAAAATTATGGCTTTGTATATTCCATCCGTACAAAGTGTCTGTGTGGCTCTTTCTCACCAATGATTATACTGATCGCGTGAGGAACAAATGATTACTTCGCGTTTCTGAAACAGGAAGAGGAAAAGACACGTATGTTAAGCATAATATTCACGTTCCAACTACTGCAGTAGTTTATGCAACTGATACATGCTCAACGCAGTGACATTTTCAGTTCTTTTATTAAACGGAGAATGAATTTCCATCACGTGCGTAGACGAAACACGAGGTTAACAGTTTTAGCATTGTACCTTATACGTGTGAGTTTTTTTCTGAGAGAGATGAAGCTGTTGATATAATCTTTATGCAATCTAGACGTACGATACTCTATAATTCTGACGGGATAAGAAGTATTGCGCGACAGCTGCACGCAAGGTTTTTCGCTGTGTGTTTTACGTACCACACAATTAGCTTTTTGTAAATCAGAGTGTGCAACTTTAGCTGGTTAGACTGACATAGGACTCTGCCAAGCTTGCTTATAAAACAGACAGGTCGTTAAAACTTACGTGTGCTTGTAACCGAGCTAATTAATGCAGCAGAAAGAAGTAAGATCCGTATTTACCTGGCTGATGTTTGAGCTCCAGTCGGATACCTCTCATTTAGGTATTTAATTTTCCTTTAGTAACAGGCATTTCATATATTCACAGTTAGGCGTCATGGATGACAAGTACTAACCAAATCATATGACGTAATATCCATTTATACACACACTACTAGCCATTAAAATTGCTACACCAAGAAGAAATACAGATGATAAACGGGTATTCATTGGAAAAATATATTATACAAGAACTAACATGTGATTACATTTTCAAGCGATTTGGGTGCATAGATCCTGAGAAATCAGTACCCAGAACAACCACCTCTGGCCGTAATAATGGCCTTGATCCGCCTGGGCATTGAGTCAAACAGAGCTTGGATGGCATGTACAGGTACAACTGCCCATGCAGTTCATCAAGAGTAGTGACTGGCGTATTGTGGCGAGCCAGTTGCTCGGCCACCATTGACCAGAATACGTGTTGGCGTTAAGATGTACACTATTGGCCATTAGAATTTCTACACCACGAAGATGACGTGCTTCAGTCGCGAAATTTAACCGGCAGGAAGAAGATGCTGTGATATGCAAATGATTAGCTTTTCAGAGCATTCACACAAGGTTGGCGCCGGTTGCGACACCTACAACGTGCTGGCGTGAGGAAAGTTTCCAACCGATTTCTCATACACAAACAGCAGTTGACCGGCGTTGCCTGGTGAAACGTTGTTGTGATGCTTCGTGTAAGGAGGAGAAATGCGTACCATCACGTTTCCGACTTTGTAAAGGGTCGGATTGTAGCCTATCGCGATTGCGGTTTATCGTATCGCGACATTGTTGCTCGCGTTGGTCGAGATCCAATGACTGTTAACAGAATATGGAATCGGTGGGTTCAGGAGGGTAATACGGAACGCCGTGCTGGATCCCAACGGCCTCGTATCACTAGCAGTCGAGATGACAGGCATCTTATCCGCATGGCTGTAACGGATCGTGCAGCCACGTCTCGATCCCCGAGTCAACAGATGGGGACGTTTGCAAGACAACAACCATCTGCACGAACAGTTCGACGACGTTTGCAGCAGCATGGACTATCAGCTCGGAGACCATGGCTACGGTTATCCTTGACGCCGCATTCGGGAGGACGACGGTTCAATCCCGTCTCCAGCCATCCTGATTTAGGTTTTCCGTGATTTCCCTAAATCGTTTCAGGCAAATGCCGGGATGGTTCCTTTGAAAGGGCACGGCCGATTTCCTTCCCAATCCTTCCCTAACCCGAGCTTGCGGTCCGTCTCAAATCACCTCGTTGTCGACGGGACGTTAAATACTAACCACCACCACTATCCTTGACGCTGCATCACAGACAGAAGCGCCTGCGATGGTGTACTCAACGACGAACCTGGGTGCATGAATGGCAAAACGTCATTTTTTCGGATGAATCCAGGTTCTTTTTTCAACATCATGATGGTCGTATCCGTGTTTGGTGACATCGCGGTGAACGCACATTGGAAGCGTGTATTCGTCATCACCATACTGGCGTTATCACCCGGCGTGATGGTATGGGGTCACCTCTTCTTCGCATTGACGGCACTTTGAACAGTGGACGTTACATATCAGATGTGTTACTACCCGTGGCTCTACCCCTCATTCGATTCCTGCGGAACCCTACACTTCAGCAGGATAATGCACCACCGCATGTTACAGGTCCTGCACGGGCCTTTCTGGATACAGAAAATCTCTCACCAATTGAAAACGTCTGGTCAATGGAGGCCGAACAACTGGCTCGTCACAATACGCCAGTCACTACTCTTGTGAACTGTGGTATCGTGTTGAAGCTGTATGGGCAGCTGTACCTGTACACGCCATCCAAGCTCTGTTTGACTCAATGTCCAGGCGTATGATGGCCGTTATTACGGCCAGAGGTGGTTGTTCTGGGTACTGATTTCTCAGGACCTACGCACCCAAATTGCGTGAAAATGTAATCATATGTCAGTTCTAGTTTAATATATTTGTCCAATGGAATACCCATTTATCATCAGCATTTCTTGTTGGTGTAGCAATTTTAATGGCCAGTAGTGTAGTAAACCGCACAGTGTTGCACAACACTTCCCTTTGTAGAACTTGCCAATAGAGTTGGATGAGGATCTCCGTGACTGTTTCGGACTTACTAAACGAATTCGTGACGAAACACTGTTCTTGTTTGGTTTTCTCCATTTCCTCTATCAGTCCTATCTTGTAAGGGTTCTAGGTTGGAGAGCAGTACTCGATCGGACGTCAGTTTGAAAGTTAGCTCTTCGTGGGTGTACTACACTTACTGAGTATTTTCCAGTAATCACTATCTGAAATCTGCCTTTTCTACGATTTTTTTGGTGTGGTAGTTCATCTTAAAAGCGCTACGCACGCATACTCCCAGATATTTGCTGAATGTGAGTGTTATCAGTGATTGTTCGGCAATCTTGTAATCCATCAGTAACCAGTCATTCAGCAGTCTTGCGTGCAATATGTTACATACTTTTTTGAATTAACATTAATTACAATGTAAATTGTTAATAAGTACATTGTACACTGGTTCTTGCTCTTTGTCGGAAAAGTGGAGAGTCATCAGTGGAAGCCAGTAAAATTATACACAATTCATAAAGAATATATTACCAATGGGAAACGCTTCATGTACATCATTTAGATTGTTTTTCGCGGTGTTGTTTCTAATTTCTACTAACTTTTTCGTTTTAGATTAGTTTACTGCTTGTTCTATGGATCACGTTCACAATAATTCATTAAGGGGTGGAACGGGTCGATGTCTCACAGAGTTATGGTTTCAATCCGCCACTGGACTCATTAGCTGAGCCCAGTGAGAAAGCACGTTTCGTAGCATTGGCTGACGACTAAACCGAGAAATTACAACGCCGACCTGTGTTCCGATTTAATTCACACAGCACAGGTTTCTGCTCTGTGCGCCATAAATGAACTAAATCCGTGAAACCAGCATCGCTACAAAATCACGTAAGCCCTGTCGTTGTCCCCATAATTCTAGTATTACAACACTGAGCTTCATACCCAGCAGATTTGGAACGATGTTTCAGAAAATGCATGTACTGTAACAAATTGTTATCAAAGTTGTATTTCATGTTCATTTTGACATTAATGCTTTTCTGCGCTGGGTAGCTGTGTAAGATATGTAGATGATATCAGAGCACATTCCTTTCCGATGACAAATCCGAGGTTATAAGTCCATCCACCCTGTGAAATGAAGAAAATAATTGCAATATGTAATTTGAAGCGGGAATTATGGACTCGTTAATATTGATTACTGATGATAAATCTGATAATGTATGACGATAGTATAGTAGATTCAGGTAACAAATTAATTCTGCCTTCTTGTGTCACCGAAATGGTTTCGACATTGCCATACGACTGACTAGAGGAGTTTTTAACTGATAAATGTCAGTACGATACACTTGACGACAAATGCTCAGCAGCAAAAGTAACATTGAGCCCTCCACTAGATAATAGTAGAGCCGCTAACGTTTAAAATAAACGTAAACAAATTATCGGATAGCTCAACAGCACTCTTTAATGGTCACTTATTAAGCGTTTTCCTGTAGAAAATCACTGTCGTTCGATGTCTGTAAGGTAGTGCAGAACACACTGAGTAGTATTTCCACTTGGCGTACCTAAACTCAGCTCTATTTAAATGTGGGTAAATACTCAACACGAAGAGAAAGACGTGGTGGTATTCGAACATATATTAGTACTAAATTCACAACGTCTATCACATCGTTTGAATATACAGGTTACTATTACGAAGTGATTTGAAGAGGGGTGAATAAGTGAAATCAGTTTTAGAGGAATGAATGGAAAGATTTAGATTTGTCGGAAGAATTCTTGGAAAGTACGCTGCATTTCTAAGGGAAACCGTATTCGAGACGTGTTTTAGAATTTCGTGCAAGCACTTTGATTCCTGCCTACCTGCAAACATTGATCGAACACATAGACAAGCTGCTGTGATGGTAAAACGTAGTGATGGGAATTACTCTACTTCGAGAGTCTCGAGAAAAACAGCAAAATTCTACTAAATCTCGTAAAGCGTCTCGACAAATACTAAACTGTGTTGCCCTCTTTTGATCGCGTATGCAAATTAAAATACTATTAGCGTAAGAATTATTCTTTAGGGATGCAGCTGTCGGTTCAAGCTGCGTAGCGACTAGCTGCAGCTGTCACTATTCAAGCACAGTTGTTACGCGCCGTAATGAACAGTGTGGATGTTATTAAAAAAATCAACCCCTTTTTTTGTTTTCCTTTGAATAAGCTGTATTTGCTCTTCCATTCAGATAGTCTAGGCTTGTCTTTCCTATAAACACTGTATTCGAAATATTAAAATACTAAATCAAGAATGGAAAAAATGAACAGAACAGCTTTTGCTATATGGCCGGTTAAAATGAAATAAAATAAATAATAAAAGAGCAGTGTATAATTTTCTATATAAAAGAATTTATTTAGTTTGCTGTTTTCTCATATTTCCGTCTCCGTATTTGCCATGCGGAGGACCGAGTTTGATACTCAGTACGGCCAAGAATTTTCCCTCGGTAGGACGAGTGGTACGGGGTTCACTCAGCGTCGTAATGTTAACTGAGGAGTTACTTGAATCAGAAATAGCGGCTCCACGGTCTCGAAAGTCGGAAAAACGGCTGGGAGAGCCGTATACTGAACACATGGCCCTCCATACCACTTCCGCTCGTCGCTAATTGGCCGAGGATGACAGGGCGACCGGTCGAAATCCTTTGGGCCTTCAATTCCCGGACGGGGAGTTCGTTTACTCTCATAGCTTTAATTTACCATGTAGCACATAAAGAACTGGATCCCAAACACAACAGTAATTGTAACTATTAAATACACAGGTGAATCAGAGCGTTTATGGAGGTGCGGAATAAAGTGGACTGAAATTTGAAACCGTCATACCACTGAAGGAATAATGGTCAACATATCACATTAGTACACTGACACCAAACGTGCGCAAGAGAGGAAAAAAAGATCCTACCCAGAACAACCACCTCTGGGCATAATAACGGCCTCGATACGCCTGGGCATTGAGTCAAACAGAGCTTGGATGGCGTGTGTAGGTACAGCGGCCCAAGCAGCTTCCACACGATACCTCAGTCCATCGAGAGTAGTGACTAACGTATTGTGACGATCCAGTTACTCGCCCACCATTGACCAGACGTTTTCAATTGGTGAGAGATCTGGAGAATGTGCTGGTCAGGGCAGCACTCGAGCATTTTCTGTATCCTGAAAGGCCCGTACAGGACCTCCAACATGCGGTCGTGCATTATCCTGCTGAAATGTAGGGTTTCGCAGGGATGGATTGAAGGGTAGAGCCACGGGTCGTAACACATCTGAAATGTAACGTCCACTGTTCAAAGTGCCGTCAGTGCGAACAAGAGGTTACCGAGACATGTAACCAATGGCACCCCATACCATCACGCCGGGTGATACGCCAGTATGGCGATGACGAATACACGCTTCCAGCGTGCGTTCACCGCGATGTCGCCAAACACGGATGCGACCATTATGATGCTGTAAACAGAACCTGGATTCATCCGAAAAAATGACGTTTTGCCATTCGTGCACCCAGGTTCGTCGCTGAGTACACCATCGCAGGCGCTCCTGTCTGTGATGCAGCGTCAAGGGTAACCACAGCCTTGGTCTCCGAGCTGATAGTCCATGCTGCGGCAAACGTCGTCGAACTGTTCGTGCAGATGGTTGTTGTCTTGCAAACGTCCCCATCTGTTGACTCAGGGATCGAGACGTGGCTGCACGATTCGTTACAGCCATGCGGATAAGATGCCTGTCATCTCGACTGCTAGTGATACAAGGCCGCTGGGATCCATCACGGCGTTCCGTATTACCCTCCTGAACCCACCGATTCCATATTCTGTTAACAGTCATTGGATCTCGACCAACGCGAGCAACAATGTCGCGATACGATAAACCGCAATCGCGATAGGCTACAATCCGACCCTTAACAAAGTCGGAAACGTGATGGTACGCATTTCTCCTCCTTACACGAAGCATCACAACAACGTTTCACCAGGCACCGCCGGTCAACTGCTGTTTGTGTATGAGAAATCGGTTGGAAACTTTCCTCACGTTAGCACGTTGTAGGTGTCGCAACTGGCGCCAGCCTTGGGTGAATGCTCTGAAAAGCTAATCATTTGCATATCACAGCATCTTCTTCCGGTCGGTTAAATTTCGCATCTGTAGCACGTCACCTTCGTGGTGCAGCAATTTGAATGGCCAGTATTGTATAAATCGCCTCCGTCGCACTGGGAGGTGGTTTACTGATCCTAAATGCATGTGAAAACAATTTCGTCATCCAGTAGGACTGTGGTACTAAGAATACGGCCACAAATACTACACTGTGTTTTCTGTACGACATTCTGAAGACTGATTTAAAATATTTTGGGATAAATTAGATTCCTGCGCTACAATAAATCATACTGCAAATAAAAGCTAAGATGATGCCACTTCTTGAAGCCTGGGGCAAAATATCGCCAGTGAAGGGCTGAAACTGATAGGATAAATTAAGTAATGCAACGAAAAGTACCTATCAGAATAAACATGACGTCTGTTAACAATGACACTTAGTGTAACACATATTTTTTTTCATTTTTATGTACCTGTATTTGTGAGTCACAGTTTCGAATTTTTCAGTCTTTTATGCGTAATTGTACCCAACTCACGCCTAACGTCAAATTACCTTCGCACCAGAACAGTTGTTTTCAACTGACCATCAGTATCCGGACATCCTATGTAATGCGGAATTGACGACTACATGTCACTAAAGGCGGACCCGGCAGTACGGAAGGAGGCGGGGAAAATCGTCTTGTCAACAGAGAGACAGTAACAGCAGAATGAGTCGGTCAGCAGAGCTCAGTCGCTTTGAACGTGACAATTTATTGGATGGCACCTGAGTAACAAATACATGGGGGATATTTTTCTTTCCTTTTAAGCCTGCCCAAGTCGACTGTCTGTGATGTAAGTGTGAAGTGGAAACGTGAGGGCACAACCACAGCTAAGTCATGACCGAACAGACCTCATGTACTGACGCACAAGCACCGTCGAACACTGTAGAGGGTCGTTGTAAAAATTCGCATGAAATCAGCGGAAGGAATTACTCTTAAGTTCCAAAGTGCTACCTGTTGTTCAAATATCAGAATTACTGTGAGTAGGGGCTTAAAAGGAATAGGGTACAATGCTCGAGCAGCTCCCCATAAAACACACACCTCAACAGTCAATATTAAGCGACGCTTGAGGTGACGTAAAGAACGACGACACTGAGCACTGAATGACTGGAAAGCAGCGATTTAGAGTGTCACGCTATCCCCTGAGGCGGGTTTTGGCAATGCCTGGACAACGTTAGCTGGCGTCATACCGAGCGAGGTGGCGCAGTGGTTAGCACACCGGACTCGCATTCGGGAGGACGACGCTTTAATCCCGTATCCGGCCATCCTGATTTAAGTTTTCCGTGATTTTCCTAGATCACTTCAGGCAAATGCCGGGATGGTTTCTTTCAAAAGGCACAGCCAATTTCCTTCCCCATCCTTCCCTAATCCGAGCTTATGCGTCTCTAATGACCTCGCTGTCGACGGGACGTTAAACAGTAATCTCCTCCTCCTCCACCTGCCGCCATGTGTAGTGTCAACAGTGAAGTATGGAGGAAGTGGTCTCTGATTTTAATGCATGACCTATGAATATTGAGACTGTAGGTGTCTTTTCTTGGTTAGGATTTAGTACTCTTACTTCGCTTGAGACAACGTTAAATGCGCAAGGATTTGAACACACATTACAGGAATATGTACTCCATATAGTAAAGGAACAATGCAGAGGCTAAGATTGTTTGTGTGAACATGAAAATACATCCAGTCATAAGTCGGCTTTTTCTGTCAGGCAATGATGTGTGGATAAATGGTTCAAATGGATCTGAGCACTATGGGACTTAAACGTCTGAGGTCATCAGTCCCCTAGAACTTAGAACTACTTAAACCTAACTAACCTAAGGACATCACACTCATCCATGCCCGAGGCAGGATTCGAACTTGCGACCGTGGTGGTCGCGCGGTTCCAGACTATAGCGCCTAGAATCGCTCGGCCACCACGGGCGGCCGATGTGTGGATAATAACAATCCTGAAATGAACTGTCCTGCCTGGAGTAACGACCTAAACCGAATGGAGCATCTTTTGGATGAGTTAATATGTTGACTTCGCTCCAGACCTCAGGTTCGAACATTACTAAATTCTCTGGTTTCGGCTCTTGAGGAAGAATGGGCTGCCACTCCTCCACAGACATTCATACATCTCACTGAATGTGTTCCCAGCAGAGATGAAGCCGTCATAAGGGCGATGGGTGAACACACCCCATATTAATGTCTACTCTTAGGTCCAGGGATGATTTTGACCAGATAGTATACGAACATCACATAATGAACTATTAAAAGAAAGGAAAGAAAACCCCAAGCATCGAAATAATTTTTTGCTGCCGCGCTGAGTGGCCGCGCGGTTTAAGGCGCCATGTCACGGATTGCGCGGCCCCTCCCGCCGGAGGTTCGAGTTCACCTTCGGGCATGGGTGTGTGTGTGTGTGTTTGTTTTTCTTAGCGGAAGTTAGTTTACGTAGTTTGTACGTAAACTAACTTACGTAGTTTGTACTCAGCAGTTGGTCCCTTAGGAATTTACACACTATTGGACATTTGAAATTTTTCGCGCTTCTAAAATAGACTACTGCTTAGTTTCATTATTAGTTAACATCCTTCACCTGGCAGGTAGTTGAAAATAAACTTGTTGCCAGCAAGCAGATTTGTTGAGTGAACGAAGTACGGATAACAGTTACCTCCGTGTTTAAATATTGGAAATTTGTGGTAATTTCCTGTGGGACCAAACTGCTGAGGTCATCGGTCCCTAGGCTTACACACTACTTAATCTAAATGATTCAAATGGCTCTAAGCACTATGTGACTTAACATCTGAGGTCATCAGTCCCCTAGACTTAGAACTACTTAAACCTAACTAACCTAAGGACATCACACACATCCATGCCCGAGGCAGGATTCGAACCTGCGACCGTAGCAGCAGCGCGGTTCTGGACTGAAGCGTCTAGAACCGCTCGCCACAGCGGCCGGCTGTACTTAATCTAACTTAAACTAACTTACGCGAAGTACAACACACACACCCATGTCCGAGCGAGGACTCGAATCTCCGACGGAAGAAGCCGCGGGAACCGCGCAAGGCGCCCTAGACCGCTCGTCTATCCAACGCGACGTTTCAATATTGAACAGTACTACAAAGCCACGATAGAGGGTTCCAATAAAGTCATTGCTGTGTGATATCAGCCAGTGCAGAACGATACATTATCTTGCAGTTGGTATTCCATTTTCAGTAACTATCAACGTATACTCATAACTTGATTAATACTTACATGAGTCTAAAATCATAAAAATATTACATGTTCCACGCCAAGATATATCTCAACGTTATTCCTTGAAAAAATTAATGAAACTATATTTCATTTCCGGGTTAGTAAAAACAATACAAAAAATTTAAATAACAATTGTTACGAAGTAGAAAACTGAAAATCGCTGTGCCATTGTTGTATAGGATTGCTCCGCACAGAGAACCACTGCTTGGTCCTCTGATTAAGGTGTCATCACATGATAGAACTGGAGGGTTAGCGCACTGCTTTCCCGACTGCTAAAGAAGACTTTCGAAATTTGAGCCTCTTGCAGTTCAGATGTAATATTTCGTCCTGGTCCACCCAGAGAAGAAAATTCTAGGAAGCGCCGGAGATAGAAGCGTGGTCCTCCATGTGACAGTCACGCAAAACCAATGTGGTCAATGTAACAATGAAAAGTAACCCGAATGTTATCAGCATATATTAGATGTTTTATGTGGCTAGGCACGACGTGTGGGTACGGTGGGTGACATGGATTAGCAAAGGCCTCTGATTTCAATACGTAACATCTGAATATTGAGACATGCATACATTGTGATCAAACTATTTCTGGGAATTCGTTCTGGAACGATGATATGTGTCAAACTTTTTCTGTTGACTTCTTCACGTAGAAAGCAACTGATTTATTCAGCTTCATTTTCGAGAAACTAATTCAGCGTTGACAAAGTAATATATAAGCGATGGTGATATGTCACGGATAGTTTCTGTATCTTATTCATCTCCGGTAACAACTTCTATCAGGGCCAGAATATCCTACGAAGTTTTTCATAAATCCTTTAGCATATCAGGTAGTATAGATCCCATAGCATATCAAGTAGTATTTTCAATCTTTATGATCTTCATAATAAGTACTGAGAAGCAGCCGAAGCAGTGTGACGTACTGATAAGACATGGCTCTGTTTACACTGTATGACAGCGCTGGACGTTTACCTCCACTCGCTACCGTCAAGGCTGTTGAGGATCTCAAATACGAGTCGATGCCACTTGTGTCTGTCGTAAGTAATATACCGGCATACAGTACTGAACACGAATTCGCATGTGTTTGAGACATAATGTGCCGCGTCTAGCAGAGATACAACAGAGGCTGCAACGTGAGTCAACGTCGATAAGTCGCTTGTAATCACTTGCCTTTATATGCAGAGTCGACGCGGATGAGCAGCTCCCAAGTAGAACTACTGATGTTCCAAGCAATAAGAGAAAAAAGGCAATGGTCTCAAGTGTACCAGAGACATGTGATAGAAAAAGTTCGACTTGGCCTTATTTAGAATAATTGCAGGGAAGCCGATTCTCCTCTACAAATAACTGTTTTGCATATAGTCGAATGCTCACTGATTAACGGCACTTCATTACATTGTGCCTCAGGATTTTTTCTTAAATGTTTCTGTTATCAGACGCACTTTCTGGAAATTTTTACGTAAACCGTGGATTCTGTAAACGTTTCGAGACTGTTTCTACTAATTTATTTAGTCCTCCAGGTATTTCGATTTTGTATGGTCTTTCGTGAAAAGGTCCAGGGCGATTTGAACTGATTCTGATGCTGTGTTATTTGGCACACAAAGACAAGTCTCCTTCAATAAAAAATGTGGAAAATTCTAGAATAAGTGGGACGAAAGTTATTCAGCTGCAAAAATTATTAACTTACACCCAATCTGCGAAGAAACGTCACAGATGAAACGCCGGAACCATGAATATTTTGAGTATGCATAGCAATTTAGACCCAGATACCGAGTTTATTTTCTCTGAAAATAGCTAAATAAGTCTTTCCTTCCGTGACATCGTTGTGAAAGAATAGTTCATTCTAAATGGCATACAAATCACCAGCCGGCCGTTGGTGGCCGAGCGGTTCTAGGCGCTTCAGTCTGGAACAGCGCTACCGCTACGGTCGCAGGTTCGAATCCTGCCTCGGGCATGGATGTGTGTGACGTCCTTAGTTTACTTAGGTTTAAGTAGTTCTAAGTTATAGGGAACTGATGACCTGAGATGTTAAGTATCATAGTGCTCAGGGCCATTTCAACAAATTACCATTTTTGCATTTCACGATGAAGCCCACCTCAATAAATGCATTCGTTGCACTAAATAGAAAGAAAGTGCGGAAAGCAGAGAAGAATGTGTTGAAGGTCTTTACAGCCCAGCGATGCGGGAGTAAGGGGACTGATGTGGAATTCCTAACAGGCACACCGACCGAATCTTCGTTCCGCGGCACTCTGCGTTCACGTTTCTTGGTGCCCTGCAATTATTGTTTCTTTTCGGATTTAAAATGAGACTGCATGTTGATTTATTGCTTCACAGGTGATAAAACGAAGGGTTTTGTGACGTAGTGGATCTAGAATATTCCGTCACAGTTTTGTCTGTATACGTAGCTGTTCTATATCGAACCAATAATTTATTTATCATCATGCTCCGCCAACGAGTCTTTTGACCCCTGCTGCGGAAAGGTGACATTAGACTATACCACCTACTACGATCTTACTAGCGTTATCTGTCCACCGTACATAAGGTCATCTCTGTCTTTTCTTATTTCATGGAATCCAGTGAAGAACTTCATTGGTCTTAGTATCATTCCCGTCTATATGTCCACTTCATTTTCATGCAGTCCACTGTCCACTGTCATTTTCATGACAGCCGTAAGTATATATTTCACTTCAATTTGTACCTCCATCAATTGGTTTGCTTTTCTGTCGCTCCTAGGAATTTCCATCGTTTATCTCTAAATTTCTCGCTGGTGAAACCTCGGTTATTGAAAGGTTTTAATATTAAAAGTTCACATTATGATGGTTGACTATCATTGCCAGTTGTATTGGAGGTGATCTCACGTCAGAATCTCTTCTTGTCCGACAAGGGGGCCCCACGGCAACCAAATTTTTTGAAATTTTTTATGTTTATAGTACGTGAAGTTCAGAACTCAGGTATTAATCTCATAAAATAGTTCGATGCTAATCTCAAACATTCTTGAGAAAATCGACGTTGAACTTTTCCGACCGTCATTTATCTCCTAAAGCAAGGTCGATTGTTCTCGATAGGCCGCGTGGCGGTATAGTAGAACACTCACCTGCCACCTGTGGGTTTTTGTTCGATTTCCTGTTGACGCAAATTTTTACACATTAGTGCATGTTCCACTAGCAATTCCGTGGAGTTTACACTACATAAAGACGGAAAAAATCAGTTACACTTGATATTGGAAAATGCTAGTTTGAGTCTCGTTTCGGGCTTTTTTTTTTCGTTTCTTTCCCGATCCTTTCGAATATATGCGTCATTTAAATGTAGCATTCACCAAATATATAATAATTACCCGGTATCTAATTGTTATTTTTGTGAAAAATGCACGTCTTCTTACTTATGATAACATATCACACATAAATCGCACTAAGTAGTGGTCTGTGTCTCCATCTGCCCCTCTGCAGCTGCTAACTTCCCTAATATCTGATGCAAGCCTTTTGTCTATAAATACGTGATCTATTTGGTTTCTTGTGCTTCCATCTGGTGATACCCATTTACATTTCTTAATATCTATCATAAAACATTGTGGTAATTAAAAGAAAAAAGATTCCAAAAAAATCCTTTTTCGTCCTTATGTACACTCCTGGAAATGGAAAAAAGAACACATTGACACCGGTATGTCAGACCCACCATACTTGCTCCGGACACTGCGAGAGGGCTGTACAAGCAATGATCACACGCACGGCACAGCGGACACACCAGGAACCGCGGTGTTGGCCGTCGAATGGCGCTAGCTGCGCAGCATTTGTGCACCGCCGCCGTCAGTGTCAGCCAGTTTGCCGTGGCATACGGAGCTCCATCGCAGTCTTTAACACTGGTAGCATGCCGCGACAGCGTGGACGTGAACCGTATGTGCAGTTGACGGACTTTGAGCGAGGGCGTATAGTGGGCATGCGGGAGGCCGGGTGGACGTACCGCCGAATTGCTCAACACGTGGGGCGTGAGGTCTCCACAGTTTATCGATGTTGTCGCCAGTGGTCGGCGGAAGGTGCACGTGCCCGTCGACCTGGGACCGGACCGCAGCGACGCACGGATGCACGCCAAGACCGTAGGATCCTACGCAGTGCCGTAGGGGACCGCACCGCCACTTCCCAGCAAATTAGGGACACTGTTGCTCCTGGGGTATCGGCGAGGACCATTCGCAACCGTCTCCATGAAGCTGGGCTACGGTCCCGCACACCGTTAGGCCGTCTTCCGCTCGCGCCCCAACATCGTGCAGCCCGCCTCCAGTGGTGTCGCGACAGGCGTGAATGGAGGGACGAATGGAGACGTGTCGTCTTCAGCGATGAGAGTCGCTTCTGCCTTGGTGCCAATGATGGTCGTATGCGTGTTTGGCGCCGTGCAGGTGAGCGCCACAATCAGGACTGCATACGACCGAGGCACACAGGGCCAACACCCGGCATCATGGTGTGGGGAGCGATCTCCTACACTGGCCGTACACCACTGGTGATCGTCGAGGGGACACTGAATAGTGCACGGTACATCCAAACCGTCATCGAACCCATCGTTCTACCATTCCTAGACCGGCAGGGGAACTTGCTGTTCCAACAGGACAATGCACGTCCGCATGTATCCCGTGCCACCCAACGTGCTCTAGAAGGTGTAAGTCAACTACCCTGGCCAGCAAGATCTCCGGATCTGTCCCCCATTGAGCATGTTTGGGACTGGATGAAGCGTCGTCTCACGCGGTCTGCACGTCCAGCACGAACGCTGGTCCAACTGAGGCGCGAGGTGGAAATGGCATGGCAAGCCGTTCCACAGGACTACATCCAGCATCTCTACGATCGTCTCTATGGGAGAATAGCAGCCTGCATTGCTGCGAAAGGTGGATATACACTGTACTAGTGCCGACATTGTGCATGCTCTGTTGCCTGTGTCTATGTGCCTGTGGTTCTGTCAGTGTGATCATGTGATGTATCTGACCCCAGGAATGTGTCAATAAAGTTTCCCCTTCCTGGGACAATGAATTCACGGTGTTCTTATTTCAGTTTCCAGGAGTGTATTTGACACATCATCGATATGTTTATGAAAAATGCACCTTTTCTTTAAAATTTTAGTGGGTTTGAGAATGCTGCACACACATGGTAAGCCAACATTCTGCCACACAGCCACACGAGCTGTCAAGAAAAACTGACCTTGCTGTAGTATATTAAAGACAGCTGGAAAACTTCAAAGTCGATATTCTCAAGAGTTTTCAAGACTTGCATAGAAATATTCTGTGGAATTAAAATTTGAGTTCCGAACTTCCCTTACCATAAATATAAAAAATTTCGAAAGTCCGATTACCATGTGGTTCCCTAGTAAGTATCTTCTCGGTTCAAAATTTCTCACTATTACGGTGATTTACAAGGGAAGCTGTAGCACTGACACGTATATTCTTCAGTGTACTAGCATATGTTAAATTAGTGCCCTCTTTCGTAATCGATGTTAGCATAGATTTTATGATTATATATAATTCTAAAGTCAGCTTCTTTCCATCTCTTCCCTTTTTCCTGTCGTTTATGTCGTCGTATAGAGTCCACTGCTTCCGTCATTTGGCAAAACTTGTACTATTATTCAACTTTATGCCCCAATGCTCTTCATTTCGCCACAGTCGTCAATTAGCTTAAAGGAGGAAAGTCGTGTGTGCCATCTGTCGTGTAAACTTCGTTATGTGTATTGTCGTATTTGAACTCCTCGTGTATCATATTTTCTACATTTACATCTACATATATATACTCTGCTAGCCACCAAGCGGTGTGTGGTGGAGGGCACAATTCACGTCAAAGTCATATTTCCCCCCCTCTGTTCCACTCGCGGATCGCGCGAGGGAAAAACGACTGTCTGAACGCCTCAGTACGAGCTCTTCTTTCCCTTATCTTTGAATGGTAAGCATTGCGCGATTTGAAAGTCGGTGCTCTACATCCTCGGTGAAGATCGGATTTCGGAATTTAGTGAGCAGCCCCTTCCGTTTAGTGCGTCGTCTATCTGCAAGTGTGTCCCACTTTAAACTTTCTACGAGATCTGTAACGCTCTCGTGATGGCTAAATGTACCAGTCACGAATCTTGCCGCTCTTCTTTGGACCTTCTTAATCTCTTGAATCAGTCCCAACTGCTAAGGGTCCCATACAGACGAACAATACTCCAAGACTGGACGAACAAACGTATTGTAAGCAAGTTCCTTTGTTGAAGGACTGCGTCGCTTCAGGATTCTACCAATAAGCCGCAATCTAGAGTTCACCTTACCCGTTACTTGCGTAATATGATCATTCCATTTGAGATCATTTCGAATAGTCACACCCAGATACTTGACGGACGTTACCGCTTCCAAAGACTGGGCATTTATTTTGTACTCGTACATTAATGGGGATTTTCGCCTTGTTATACGCAGTAGGTTACACTTACTAATATTGAGAAGCAACTGTCAGTCATTACACCACGCATTTATTTTCTGCAAATCCTCATTGATTTGTTCACAATTTGCGTGATACTACTTTCTGTAGACTATAGCATCATCGGCAAACAGTCTAAGGCCGCTGTCAATGCCATCAACCACATCGTTTCTGAGGCGGGGTCCACGACCAGTCTCGAATTTGTCTAAACGAGCGTTGAAATCCGCCTAAAAAGAGCTACCAGTCTGTCCTATGTACCAGACCTATTGTCGTCAACCCATTAGGATGGCTCAATCTGTGTCTCGCCCACTTCCCTGTCAAGTTTTTAAAGCCAGTTTTTCGTTTGTCTAACTGAAATCATTTTTTTTTCTACGCTATTATTGACAGTTTTAGTGAATATTCTGTACTTTACGAACAGGAGGCAGGTAAATCTATAGAATTTATGTTTTTTATGTCTCCTTTCATGTAGTGTAAAGAGCCACTTTGTGAACTTCATGCAGCGGTCTGAACACTGTAAACCAGTTGGTTTTATTAAAGCACTGAAAAAATTTCGTGTTAATCGCAAACGCATAACATAAAGAAGAGCAAAATATCACAAAATCAGGTGATGTATACAGGTGTGTACATTTGTCTCATGTTACTTTCATCAGTTTCCAACACTGGAGGAAACATAAACAATATATGATGAACTTCCACATGTATGTACTGTGATCTGATACTGTAATGAATAATGGTCCAAACCGTGAGGATAGATTCAGTTTTAACAAAGCTCATGTGCCGATTTTGTGACTGTCCATGGCTCTGTAGGGGCTTACGTTGCAAATATTGTATGACGCATACACTGTATTCTATTTCTACAAGCAGATAATCTCCATGTCAGCTTATTTGTAGGCGCGACCCACATTCAGAAGCAGCGCTCTGACGGAATGTATTTCTCCTCACTCGACGGTTTTCTATATGCGTCAGAAGATGACAACTTGTTCTTGGAGCCCACTGTACTCTCTGTGTATAATAAAAACTCTGGAGGTGGCGATAGTTTTTCAGCGCACAGACGAAACAAACTTTTATCCACATCCCGCAATGCTGCCGGAAACGATCCGTGTTTACAGATAAGTTGGCGACAGAGCACGTACAAATGCCGTATTGCTAATGCGCCTTTCTGCTATTTTATCACGCAGTTGACGATTACGTCCGCTGATGGGAATTTCGTCGTGCTAGTCTTAAAATATTTACGAGACTACCCAGTTCTTTACTCTTGTAAAGATAAAACCTCTGTTCTACGAAAACATAACAACTGCTTTACTGTTGAAAGCATTTCATACCCAATGATTAGCGCATGACATATTGAGTTGCCGCCAAGTAATATTTTAATTTACGGTAATGGAATTTCAAAAGGAGATTAAGGAAGATTTGAGTTAAAAGCGCTGTCGACGCCTAGGTCATTAGAGATGGATTGCAGTGTCGGATTATGGAAGGATGGAGAAGGAAGTCGGCTGTGTCTATTCCAAAAGAACGTTTTTGTTTCTGTGAGATACCTGGGGAAGTCAGAGAAAATTTAATCTGGATAACTGGACGAGGATTTTAGTCATCGTCCTCCCGAATGCGAGTCCACTGTTTTACCGCTGAGCCCCATCGCTCAGTGAAATTTCAAACAACGAATACTCGCCAGGAATGCATGTGTAATAATGAAAACAGGTACCATTTTATGATATTCCCGTCTCTTGATGGGACAAAAACACTTTAATACCAGTGATAAAAACTGAATCTTATGGACTGAATACACTCAGTAATGGCCTCTTGAAATTTGGTTCATTGGTGAACCCAAAGCCTGAAATAGTGGTTGGCTCTTAAAATTATAAACTATTACCACAGGAGCAAGTTCCCTATACTGTTCCTCTTTTGACAGAAAATTACGACTGACCGTGCTCATGTACACTAATGGAGATCGAAATGCAATTCGTCTTCTGATGGGTTACGATTCGAAGTAATTGAAATCGATCCAGTGATATTATAATTGGAAAATAAAGCTGTGACCATGCAAATCAAAGACGGTCGCCAGCATAATTAGTTTTATTAATTTCAGGTAAATGTACATAACCAAAGTGAAATAGTCTCTCAATTAAATTTAACTTTACTTAGAAATCTGTTTAGTAAATTGCACACGAAGATCACAGCATACCCTAGCTTGTATGAGGACAATGACTAGCCATGATCAATATAGATAAATGTTTAAATATATTGGCAACAAACTACTTCACGCTAATGTGCATGGTCTGCTTCATAGTGTAAAAGATGACGTTCATCACAATGTACCACTCAACAGATGCAAAATAGAAATAAATTGGGCATGAGGTGGCTCTAATACTTCACTACTAATAGACTGTAATTTTGATGTAATTACCAGGATATTAAACTAAGTAACGTGGTCATTGTTTGTTTTCATGTAATGCATAAAAATCTTTGCGTTGTACAGAACATGAGTAGTGTGTGGGGACCCTGAGTATGTTATGGCTTTAGTTTATAATTTTAAGAGCACCAAATTTTCCTAGAATAATTAATGGGCCTTTATTAACTTTTTCACTGTAGGCTTATTAAACTATAGACTCGACATAGAGGGATCTCAGGCTAGTACTACTAACAAGTCACAGCAACAAAATACGCATAACCACAAATATAGAAATAAAAGCTCTGTTGAAAACCTGTAATGTAGATCAGAAAAAGATTTGGGCCTTTGAAATATTATGTCCTGCACTTGGTTTTTGTAACCAACTATTTTACTTTGCAAGATTTAAGTACTGTGCAATTATTTGAGTAATGGTTGAAATTTATCACTTCAGTTTAGCATTCTCAAACATTTATTCTTTTGATATACTTCAACGTAGATATTTTAATAACCACATGGAGTACTTCAGAGAAAAAACCCAAAAACAAAATTATTACTCCATTAAATTTCGCTAAGCTTTTAATGGTTCAAATGGCTCTGAGCACTATGGGACTTAACATCTGAGGTCATCAGTCCCCTAGGACTTAGAACTGCTTAAACCTAACTAACCTAAGGACATCACACACATCCATGCCTGAGGCAGGATTCGAACCTGCGACCGTAGCAGCCGCGTGGTAGCAAAGCTTTTAAACAATATTGATTCTATAGTTCATCAGCTTTGAGAAATCTTGGAATATCTCAGTAACAGGGAAAGAACTCTATCAAGGTAAATGGTTAAGGTTAAACCAGTGTTCACGACACCAAGTTAAAACTGGCTTATTATTTGTAAGTCTGCAAAACTTCTGGTCCATGCATGGAAACATAAAGTTAATGCCTACTTTGAATGAAGAGAGTGGCAGTGACACTCTTCTGTGACATCAGAACGAACCGTATTATGCAGTCTTGGCTTTTGATGTAATATGCTCCGTGAGATATAGTTTTGGCGTTGGAATTTCCCGTTTCAGAGCAAACCATGATATAACAGCAAATAATAATCCACATTCGAGGCACATTTTTTCAACTTCTGCGGCAATCCTTGTCTCAGTCGGGATGCTATGTCGTTGGATGTTGGCCACAGATTATCCCTGCCACAAAGACCTCTCAGGGTATTTCACGCCAAACCTCCTTTTACACTGCCACCTAAGTCTTTTCGTTGCGGAGGGACTTCATTCCAGCTTTTACATTTCTTACAATCCCATAGTACCTAAGAATGAACCAGCCAGACGTACAATAGTATAGCACATTTATACTATGCAAGAACATAGATTTAAAAATGACATTTACAAAATTAAGTTTGGTTACATGAAATTACAGGATAAGAATATTTATTTCTACGTCTTTGAAATCAAAGAACATACATAAAATAGATATTGCAGTATCCATAGGAAACAGAGAAGTTACGTAAAAGTGTTATAATCGATAACAGACGTAAGTATTACAGGCCATCTATTAGCGAGAGTTTAAGTGTGTCTCATGAATGCGGAAGTGTCACATAATGTAACCTCACGAGTCTTAAAATATGTATTTCTGTTGCCTACAAAGGTTTTGTAATCGATAACAGACGTAAGTATTACAGGCCATTTATTAGCGAGAGTTTAAGTGTGTCTCATGAATGCGGAAGTGTCACATAATGTAACCTCACGAGTCTTAAAATATGTATTTTTGTTGCCTACAAAGGTTTTGGGTTGTCGTGAATCACTAAAACCTATTTTATTTTCTCTACACTGGAGTATCTATTTCATAATTTTGTAACATAATTAAAACACAATTTCACACTACTCTTCCGTCTTCATTTCTTCGTCAACTATTAAAAATTAATGGTTTGTAATACCAGAAGCACGCAATGAAAATTCACAGTTTTGTTACTCACGGATCCTTAATTGAACTACGCGAGGTTCTACAATGCATCGAGCAATGGTGGTTTACTTACGCCCATGTCAGTCCCCAAGCCCTGCAACACGTCCTGAGGAGGGGTAAACGTGTGAGCTGGTGGTTTCTGGGTCCCATATTGAAGAATTGGCTCCGGATGGCATGATTCGTCACCGGTTTTTGTTGTCCAGAATTTAACTGGCGTGAGATTTGCTACATCGTTGACTTTTTGACCATGTATCCACTGGTACAATCGATGGTAGTCGGCAGAAACTCCTGTTAACAAAATTTTGTTGTGTATGACAAATGTCTCTTGAGCCGTTTGTTTCACCCGAATCGAAGTTAACAGTGCAGTCGCATCAAGGGGCACGTGAAAATCCCAGTGACGGCGCTTCATCGGAGATACAGAGATGGACTGTCTCATTCATCTATCACTTCTGTTTTGTCCACGATAAAGTGTGCTGATATCTCACATCGTGGCCATCGTTAGTTTGTCACGCCGATAGTCAACTGAATGTATAACGATATGCCACTTTAGTGACCACTTCGAACTATTCCTTCCGCTATACGTACACGAGCACTCTTTCATCTACGTCACTCCGTTTGTGTGCCTTCATTTCGACCCGTAAAATGTAGGTGAACGTAGTTTGTTTACTGGAGAGCAAGTGTGGGATTGGGAGGGTCATTCGTTATCTCAGAAGCCCTAGAACTTTGATAAAAATGAGGGTGATCGGTCTGCCTTGCCTCTCACTGAGATAAGAGTCTTCCTGCTCAAAAGTTAGACTGGATGCAATAGTTTTTCGAATAACATTTTTAGTGTCTGAGCCAGATTCATTTTCTTCAGCTAGACAGACATGTCTCCGTAGGTAACGATAAAGAACTGTGTTGTTACCCAAAAATACGCGCTGTACCCTCACGTATAAAGCGATAAGAAGTAGATATTGGCAGATCTTAAGATTTACGGACAACCTCTGCGAGCTTGAGAGAAAAATCAATGGACGCGAAAAGCGAGCAGTGCGGACGGCTGGATATTTCTGTTCCTAATGTTTACGTTATTTTTACGTCAAGAAGTGCACCTACTTACGTTACGAGCAGAATTTCAACAGCTTGTTTTGTCGGTGTCAAAACATTTCGCGTCAAGCGTCTTTAGAAATTTCCATCAGGCTTTCAGCGGCTTCCGGATGTACGCCGAATGGCGGCGAAAGAGAAGTGGATGTGTTTCATATGAAGAAAACTTTAAAAAGATCGGTGAGAAACATTACGGAACTCGTATCCCGCACACTAAATATGAAACTGAAAAACGCCACTGACTGTGAAAACGACAAACAATTTAATTTCTAATTTGTTGTTAGACGCTCAGTACGTCGCTAGATAATAGTGTGGGACAAAACCAAGAATACTTTTGGGAAGAAGATAGTTGCAGTTCGCAGTACTTGTTAGAAAGTGGCAGTATTGTTCCTCCATGTAAATAATACGGATCTGGAATTTACGCAGTGACGTATCTACGAACGGAGAGTTTGAGTTGAACCACCCTACACCATGTTTTCCTTTATATTTTTCATAATCGCTCATTTAGCCGGCCGGAGTGGCCAAGCGGTTCTAGGCGCTTCAGTCTGGAACCACGCGACCGCTACGGTCGCAGGTTCGAATCCTGCCTCGGGCATGGATGTGTGTGATGTCCTTAGGTTAGTTAGGTTTAAGTAGTTCTAAGTTCTAGGGGACTGATGACCTCAGAAGTTAAGTCCCATAGAGCTCAGAGCCATTTGAACAATTTTTTAATCGCTCATTTAAGCAAGTAAAGCGTTGACAGTATGAATGAGGTACATTGACACATTTGGAACGCATACACTGCACTTAAACATGGCTTCCATCAAAAGTGGTCTTAAATCAGCTTTCTCCTAACTGTGTATATGACATGCTTGAAACATGCAACGTAGTTTTCGTACTACTATAAAGACATGAGTGAAGATGGATAAAGGTAAATCTTAGCAGCTACTAATTGTCGATTTCTGTGGGTGGAGCACCGAAATTAAAGCCCTATCCGCGGTACAGATCACCTGCGATTGCGGTCTAAATCTAACCGTTAAAGAACAACATAAAAACCATTTGGAATTTAATATAGTCTGCTGGAATAAAATCTGGTGATCACGTATTTTGCGCCACCTTTTTCTCTTTCTTCGTTCACGTAGGTATCAGTGAGAAAATTGTCATAATCACCCTGTGTCAAATCAGATACTTGCAGGTCTACCACCAGAGCATAGCAGCCATTTCATTCAGTGCGTTAGATTACCGATAACGGTAACATTCCCTGAGTACAGCGACCACCAGCACTCTCCAGTTGCTTGTTTATTCTCTCACAGGTCATTCAATTATGGGTGAAACAGTTTTCACGATTTCTTGTTTAACTTAGATACCAAATATTACAATTTCGTTTCCTTTAAAATAACTGTAAATAATCGTTAAATTGAAACTTTTACTATCTTCATAGTGTTGTTTGAGTTTTCTTCACGGTATCTTCCGTGTTAGGAACTTGTGTGCTGCTGTGTTATGGTGAAATAATGCATGAACTGGAGGGTGATTACAGGAAAAATATGACAACGTGAAAATTATCGTAAAATGATATAAACAGGTTTACAAAAGTTTGGAAATATGCCGAGAAAAAACACTAATTCGAGAAAACGCAACGAAGCTGACACGAAACCTGTTGCTAACCATCGATGCTGTGATCCACTTGTATCATGTGTACATAGCAGGTATGCACATGCTTGAGAGCAGGAAGAAATATGTGCGAAGGTGGTATTGACAGTTGAGCTAACCACCTTGGACAAGTAGCACTGAGGCATCGTTCACCATACGAAATGAGGTGGAAGGCCTTTGTTAGATGGAACACAGACAATTTTAAATATGTGTACATCTGTTGTTTCATGACTATGGTCACAATCTGTAACCATCCAGAACGTTGAGACAAATTACTGCCATTTCCCCGGAACTTATATTTTTCGTCACACACTTTGAACTTTACGATCTACTTTTGCTCTATTCACTTCGTTGGTGCGTGGGCGAAGCGACTATTCACGCCACAAGAAGAAGTGAGAGTCATGGGCACACCATACGTCCTGCAGAATCGACTTTAGACCAACGGAAGACAAACTTTTTATATGAGTCTCGGTTCAGCTTGCAGCGGGACAGCTGACGTCTTCTCATTTGGCGAGGTGCCAGAGTCCCTTCTAACCCATCAAAAAACTATGAATGGAATGCCTGTAGACGGCGCAGTGTATGTGTGTGGCGGTATATCTTTAGACTGACGCGTCGTTTCACGTGGAACTGACTGCACAGGTGTGGAGAGACGAAGTTCTTTTCCAGAACAAGCCTCTGTGACCGAGCCCGAAAGAATTGAAAGCACCAACATTTTCGCTTCCGTTACAAGACAGGATGAAGGGGGCGGATCGGAGGTGACCTCGATCGAGTAAGTATTCTTCGAAATGTTTGAGTTCAATTTTCTTGATTAACATCGATGATTGCGATGGAATCTGTGGGCATAATATTGCGCATATAACTTATGCTTCGGTGGAAGCCTGAACCCTTCAGCGCTTCCTGTTCCTCGAGGGTGTGTTTCACTACGAATGAGGACAGCTTTCTCTGACCCACGTGGGAATGTCGCATAAATGCTATAAATCAATAAAAAAGTGAAATGACAGACTCTTCAAGATAAAAGCCAACTAATCCGCGAAATCCTATTTGCAAAGATTCAAAAATATGTATTAAGTGAGACATGGAGGCATATACCACAGACTCCTTCGTACCACTCCCGTACGGACTGAGAAGTCAAGATCAGACTCATTACTGTGTATACAGAGGTCTTTAAGCAGTCATTTGTTCCCCGCTGCATACGCGATCCGGACGGGAAGACAGGCCAGCACATAGTATAATGGGAACTACCTTCTTTCATGCATTTGACAATTGTTTGCTGAGTATGGATGTAGGCCACAAACAAAACAATTTTCAGTGTTATTTAATTATTTTTAGCACACTGAAGACATGATAAAATTTATATTTGGTACAAACTGACAGCATACGGACAGCTCGCATAAAATTTTGCAAATTTTAGTCACACGAGTTGCTACTAAAGTAGTTTCACTATCGAAAAAAGCCTTTCACACACATACATATTAATCGAAACATTGTATCGTGTGTGCACACTCATTATGGAGACGTGGAAACTCTTTACGAGGAAAACAATGTAGAACACCTGGACAGTTTTGTCCTAAAAGAATTTCTCTTTTAAACAGGAATTGTGTTGGAGATCGATCGGTTCCATCTGCACATGTTCAGGGGCACTTTCAACTGAAACGGCAAACAGTCTCGAAAACAGCTCGAAAATATAAGTATGATTGGCAGTGTCCTCTGACCGTTTAGAAAGCGATTTTTGTAATTCTTTCAGCGGCAGAATGGATTCTTAGAACTTCGCGGTTTCTTTAAAGCCAGTGAGCTCGGGCAAACAGATGGTTCTTTTGTCAGATGTTGCCCCTTTCACAACGTGATTTTCTTTTTTCATGATTCCATACCAAATCAGGAATACGATATTGCAGTGCCTGTGTTATTCCGAATTACGATGCAATGTTGCTTCCGACGTGCATGCATTTCCGAACGAACAGGCCCTGCGGTGACTACAGCCATTATAAAATACACGAAATGTATTCGCTGTTACGAATATGGACAACCATCAGCTGTATAAAGGAATGATGACAATGACAATTTGTTCCGTTCCGGGGCTCGAACCCGGAGTTCTCGCTTACTGCGAGCGGTCGCCTTACCATTTGGCTACCCGAGAACGATTCACAGTCAGACCCAAACTTCCACATGTCGTCAACCCTGTGTTTACAACCTGTAGTCGTACATCCATTACGTACATTCCCGTACGGGAATGCCGCCTGGTGTCGGCGGATAAAAACGATATTGCATCGTAATTCCGATTAACACAGGTACTGCACTGTCGTATTTATCTGCCGTCGCCCACTTATTGTATCAGCGCCCCAAAATCAAAGCACAGTCACGTGATATATGATACACACCGAGGTGACGGAAGTCATGGGTTAGCCATATGAATATATACAGATAGCGGTAGCAGCGCTTACACAAGATATAAAAGGACAGTTCACTGACGGAGCTGTCATTTGTATACTCAGGTGATCCATGTGAAAAGGTTTACGAAGTAATTATGATAGCACGATCGGAATTTTAACAGACTCTGAGCGCGGAATGATAGTCGGAGCTAGACGCATGGGAAATTTCATTTCGAAAATCGTTAGGGAATTCGATATGTGGAGAAAATGGGATATGGCAGCAGACGACGGACGCGAGTGCCTTTGCTAAGATCACGACATCATCTGCAGCGCCTCTCCTGGGCTCGTGACCAAATCGGTTGGACCCTAATCGACTGAAAAACCGTTGCCATTGCCAGATGAATCCCGATTTCAGCTAGTAAGAAATAACGGTAGGGTTCGAGTGTGACACAGACCTCACGAAGCCATGGAACCAAATTGTCAACAACGCCCTGTGCTACGTGGTGGTGGCTCCATAATAGTGTGGGGTGTGTTTACCTTACATGGAACCGATCATTGACTGGAAATGGTTATGTTCGGCTACTTGGACTTCATGTTCCCAAATAACGATGGCATTTTTATGGGTGACAATGCGTCATGTCGCCAGTGTACAGCTGTTGCTTATTAGTTTGAAGAATATTCTAGACAATTCGAGTGAATTATTTGGCTTCCAGATCGTCCGACGTAATTCCCTTCGAACATTTATGGGATGTACTCGAGAGGTCAGTTCGTCCACAAAATCCTGCACCGCAAAACTTTTGCAGTTATGGATGGCAATAGAGGCAGCATGGCTCACTATTTCTGCTGGAAACTTCCAACGGCTTGGGTCCATGCCTCGTTTAAGTTACTGCACTATCCCAAGCAAAAGGAGGTTCGACACCATATTAGGAGGTATCTCACGACCTTTGTCACCTCAGTGTACGCTACCTGCTCTGTACATGGGTGCATTTAGAAGACCATCACTCCAAGGATGGGCCGACACAATGTAAAAGGTGTCAGGGAATTGAAGACACAGCGAACAATTGCCCTATGCCACCTTGGTGTGTCAAATGTGTAGGCAACCACTTGTCGGAGGACTGTGGTCCGCCCGTCCCAGGAAAAATCAAGTGCGCCAACTACCGTAAGGACCAATGTGCTTCATGGCGTGGATGTGAAAGGTATCAAGCGCTTCTAAAGAAATACAAGATCCTGGCTACAAAACAGAATCCAAAGCCAATCGTGACCATAGTCCGAGCTGAACCCACTCCGACCAACACGACGAAATTGATCATCCGAACTGAATCTACTCCAGTCAACACGAGGAAACTGGAATGAAAGGCTCATACACCGACCACTGCCAGCGAACCTGTACCAGCACCAAGGGCCGCCTCACGACGGATACCGAGACCGTTCGCCGACGCCCTGGTGAACAGAGACAACCAACGGACAACACCAGCTCCCAACACTGTCGTCTTAGGAACGCTGACGCCAGCTTTTTCCGACATCGCAGCGCTAGTAATGAAGCTACAGAAAAAATTGACAGGGATCCTCATGCTGATGGATGGTGTATTAAGGCATTTACGGAGGCTAAAGCATGGATCATTGACACGCAAGCAGACATCTCCATATGAGAATTTAGAATACTAATAGCGTGAAACACAAGCAGACAGAAACAAGTGAACTCATCAGTCGCCACAGATTGGACATAGTTCTGCTATCTGAAACACATCTAAGGGAACTCGCCACCTTCAAGCCACGAAACATGAAATGATAGTGGACTGATAGAACTGGTCAACCAGAAGGTAGCACCAGAGTGTTCAACGAAAACAACATCTGGCACTACCAGGAAGATCTACCACCCATGCAGTCACTGGAGGCAACAGCGGTCAGCATCCTTATAGCGATGGGTAAAATCACGCTGGTTGCCGCATATTTCAGTCCAAAGAAGCCACTGGTGGCGAGGGACCCACCTGCCATTTTCGATCAATTTGAAAAGGTTGTCCGGGGAGGAGATCTGGATTCCAAACGCGCGTCACGGCACTCCCGACGGAATGATCGCAAAGGATAACTACCGGTGGAATTAGAAAACGATATACAGGTGTCCATCCTCAGCTCACGAGAACTAAAGCGTATACCCAGCTTCTCTGCGCAAGAGTAAATGTTCTTGACAACGCCATTGTTAAAAACGCTGTACCCGCTCCGGACGATTCAGGATCTGTAATTCGGTCACCTGCCAGTGCTCGGAGTTACTGAAGAAGCAGGCCTCTCAAACACCCCTCCGAGTTCCAGGAATGTTAACTGGAACCGTTTTGCTTCTGATCTTATCAACAACATTGGAGCAACACAAGCTGTCGCTACCACCCAAGACATCGTTGTAGCAGTAGCAACTCTGACAGAAAAATCCAAAGGGCTACTAAAAGAGCGGCAACCTACATCTTCCTACCTGAGCTATTCTGGGCTCTCCGCCAGCCAAAGCCACTTAAATGTGCGCTAAGAGGACTGGACGCCCTCATATAAGACCCACTGGGCCACGCTGAACTCTATGCAGACTTTTATGAACAGCAAATGGCGGTCGTCCACCACGGGATGAAGTAGACGTCCGCTAAGAAGAACGCATTATACGCCACATCGCATAAGTACGTCAAACGTCAACTGTAGAGAGGCCACTTCTTGCCACACCCACCGATTTTAAGAAAACTATCAGACACACAAACAACCTAGCGCTGGGCCAGGACCGCATCATGAACGTCGACTTGAAATATCTCCCCAGGAAGGCAATAATTCTGATAACTCGTATTATTAACGACTGTCTCCTTAATGAATGCATTTCAACAGGTTGAAAGGCAGTGAAGACCACTCCTATCACGAAGAGAGAAAAGAATCTGGCACTTTAAACGGTTATCGACCACTTAGTTTACTGCTGTGGTTGGGGAAGATGATGGAAAGAGTGTTGCTGTAACGCTTAAAGGTCCACTTGGCAAACGATATCGTCACCCCGGAAAAGTTCATCTTTCAGTCGAGACTATGAGTGAAACTGCAACGCCAGAGAATTATGAAAAACATCCGCTCAACTTCAACAGCCAGAACTCCACAGTGGTATGTTCTTGGATATAGAAAAAGGCCTATGATCGCGTATATTAGGCCCAGCAAACAGTCAAACTTGTCGATCAGACCTCAGTTCCACACTGTTATGTCAATCTAATCTAAAGTTTTCTAAAAGACAGAAGATTATTTGTACAGATTCAAGTCAAAGAATCCAACATGAAAAGCATTGCAGCAGGCATATCCCATAGATCTGTGATCTCTGTTCTGTTCAACATCTATATCAATGATCTTTCGACGTTAACACTTGTTATCACTGACGACACAGCCTTCCTCACTTCCGGAAGGAACATCAAACAGCTCATAACATGGATGCAACGGAGACTGGGCACAGGCGAATGAGATTACACTACTGGCCATTAAAATTGCTACATCAAGAAGAAATGCAGATGTTAAACGGGTGTTCATTGGACAAGTATATTATACTAGAACTGACATGTGATTACATTTTCAAGCAATTTGGGTGCATAGATCCTGAGAAATCAGTACCCAGAACAACCACCTTTGGCCGTAATAACGGCCTTAATACTCCTGGGCATTGAGTCAAACAGAGCTTGGATGGAGTGTACAGATACAGCTGCCTATGCAGCTTCAACACGATACCACAGTTCATCAAGAGTAGTGACTGGCGCATTGTGACGAGCCAGTTGCTCGGCCACCATTGACCAGACGTTTTCAGTTGGTGAGAGATCTGGAGTATGTGCTGGCCTGGGCAGCAGTCGAACATTTTCTGTATCCAGAAAGGCCCGTACAGGACCTGCAACATGCGGTCGTGCATTATCCTGCTGAAATGTAGGGTTTCGCAGGAATGTCGTAACACATCTGAAATGTAACGTCCACTGTTCAAAGTGTCGTCATTGCGAACAAGAGGTGACCGAGACGTGTAACCACTGACACCCCATACCATCATGCCGGGTGATACGCCAGTATGGCGATTACGAATACACGCTTCCAATGTGCGTTCACCGCGATGTCGCCAAACACGGATGCAACTATCATGATGCTGCAAACAGAACCTGGATTCATCATAAAACATTACGTTTTGCCATTCGTGCACCCAGCCGGTCGGAGTGGCCGAGTGGTTCTAAGCGCTACAGTCTGGAACCGCGCGACCGCTACGGTCGCAGGTTCGAATCCTGCCTCCGGCATGGGTGTGTATGATGTCCTTAGGTTAGTTAGGTTTAAGTAGTTCTAAGTTCTAGGAGACTGATGACCTCAGAAGTTAATTCCCATAGTGCTCAGAGCCATTTGAACCATTTTGCACCCAAGTTTGTCATTGAGTACACCATCGCAGTCGCTCCTCTCATCTCAAGTGATAGTGATACTAGGCCGTTGGGATCCAGCACGGCGTGCCGTATTACCCTCCTGAACACACTGATTCCATATTCTGCTAACAGTCATTGGATCTCGAACAACGCGAGCAGCAATGTCGCGATACGATAAACCGCAATCGCGATAGGCTACAGTCCGACCTTTATCAAAGTCGGAAACGTGATGGTACGCGTTTCTCATCCTTACACGAGGCATCACAACAACGTTTCACCAGGCAACGCCGGTCAACTGCTGTTTGTGTATGAGAAATCGGTTGGAAACTTTCCTCATGTCAGCACGTTGTAGGTGTCGCCACCGGCGCCAACCTTGTGTGAATGCTCAGAAAAGCTAATCATTTGCATATCACAGCATCTTCTTCCTGTCGGTTAAATTCCGCGTCTGTAGCACGCCATCTTCGTGGTGTAGCAATTTTAATGGCGAGTAGTGTACATTCAGCCCCATCAAAACAAGGTCGATACTATTTACCAGGAAAAGCCTGTGTTAAGGATGCAACTGGTCCCCACAGCTTAAATACCTGGCGACTATACTGGACGAAGGTATGACTTACACACCACATATTCAGGAACAGAAAATGAATATCATGAAGATGATTCAGGCCCTGTTGCCCTTCCTCACCAGCGCAACCTCAACTAGTCAACTAAGTTGAAATTGCTCAAGGCAACGGAACAACTATCGCTCCTTTATGGTTCGACGTCATGGGATACTACTAACACTACCAATATACGACGACCACAGCCTCTCCAAGATAAGTGTCTAAAGTGGTATCTCAACGCCCCTAGGTGGGCCAGAACATGTGAAATACACCAGAAAACAAGAAAAAACTACCTGGTGGACAAGATGAAACATCAGGCAACGAAACCGTTCCAAAGAACAGACAAGAATGAGGAGGTATCCGCGAACTAGCGACTGTAGACCAAGCCATACCCCAGCAATGGCACAGGTACAGTATGCCTGGAGGAATTATTATGAATCCGCAAGACCACCACGATTGAGGGACCTTGCGCTCCCGAAGAAAGTTAACTTGAAAAAGAACTTTTGTTGCCCTGACTGCACTTCTTTTGCAGAGCAAACGCAGTAAATGTGTGAGAGGTAGTAAGGAAAAGAATATTATTATGTTAGGGTTTACTGTTGATATATTTGTTAATATTAGGTCGTGTTTCCTATCACTGTCTCATATTACGATACCATTTCTATTTCGCTTCAAATTGACTTGTTCGTGCTTTCTTCCAAATTTACATACTTTAAGTGTCAAATAGTACGAGTGAGAAATAAAACTTAAAATTCAATGATTTTACGTAGATTTTCAATTAACATGCAGTTATATCAAATGTTTATTTATTTATTTACACGTCAACATAAAAGTAATAACAGACGAAAATAAATGTTTATGAACCCGAAACAAGTCAGTCCATAAGTTTAAGTAGACGCAATCAACAATGCAACAAGAATCAACTTAATTTTTCAAGGAACTCTTCGATAGAATAGAAGGAGTGACCCATGAGGAATCTCTTCAGTTTCGATTTGAAAGTGCGTGGATTACTGCTAAGATTTTTGAATTCGAGTGGTAGCTTATTGAAAATGGATGTAGCAGTATATTGCACACCTTTCTGCATAAGAGTTAAGGAAGTCCGATCGAAATGCAAGTTTGATTTCTGCCGAGTATTAAATGAGTGAAAGCTGCTTATTCTTGGGAATAAGCTAATATTGTTAACAAGAAATGACAGTAATGAATATATATATTGATAGGCCAGTGTCAAAATACCCAGACTTGTGCACAGGGGTCGACAAAAGGTTCGTAAACTTACACCACTTACTGCCCGAACCGCCCGTTTCTGAGTCAAAAATATGCTTTTGGACTGGGAAGAGTTACCCCAAAATATAATACCATACGACATAATCGAATGAAAATAAGCAAAGTAGACTAATTTTCGTGTCGAACGATCACTCACTTCAGATACCGTTAGAATAGTAAAAATGACAATATTAAATCTTTGAACAAGATCCTGAATGTGGGCTTTCCACAGCAGCTTACTATCTATCTGAACACCTAGAAATTTGAAGTGTTCAGTTACATTACTCATATGCCCATTCTGTGAAATAAAAAAGTCAAATTTTTTGCATTATCTGTTAGAAACTGTAAAAACTTAGTCTTACTGTGATTTAAAGTTAGTTTATTTTCTATAAGCCATGAACTTAGGTCATGAACTGGACTATCTGAAACCGAGCCAATGTTACACACAACATACTTTACTGCCAAGCTAGTGTCATCAGCAAACAGAAATATTTTAGAGTTACCCGTACTACTAGAGGGCATATCGTTTATATAAATAAGGAACTGGAGCGGCCCCAACACTGATTCCTGGGGCACCCGCCACTTGACCGTACCCCACTCAGACCCTACATCACAGCCATTCTCAACATTGTGAATAATGACCTTTTGCTGTCTGTTGATAAAGTAAGATGTGAACCAACTGTGAGCTACTCCCCGTATTCCGTAATGGTCCAACTTCCGGAGCAATATTTTGTGATCAACAATCAAATGCCTTAGTTAAATCAAAAACTATGCCAAACGTTCGAAACCTTTTGTTTAACTCATCCAGCACCTCACAGAGAAAAGAAAATATAGCGCTTTCAGTTGTTAAATGACTTCTAAAGCCGAACTGTACATTTGATAGCAAATCGTGTGATATAAAATGATCAATTATCCTTACATACACAGCCTTTTCAATAACTTTTGCAAACACTGATGGCATAGAAATAGGTATAAAATTATATTGTATAAAGTGTAGTAATGTGAGACGAGAGACACGAGGGACGAGGCTAGTATGAGGATGAATCACCACCGGCATCAATCATCTATGTCATCCGACGAGGCATGGAGGGGGCACCCTCAGTAAATACATCTCATCATCTTTAATACTTCCCCGTTTATTCAACACTGCGGCACACAGATGGTCAAGTGTGAATGGGGCCAGTGTAAGTTCATGTGACGCATCATTTTGGCCCACAAATTTTCAGTAGGATTCAAGTCCTTCCCTCCTTCACTAGAACAGACCAGTCGATCAGGTCGACATCAGCCTGTTGCGAAAACCATTGATGAATGATTCGACTCGTGTGAAATGGTCAATGGTCCTGGGTCACTCCACTGGCATAGTGCATCCTCACACTAGGCACGGTAGTATGTTTCATAACGTGCACATACTGATCCGCGGCGAGATGACCATAAATTCGATGAAGTACCTGTCCCAGCTGATGACATCCATCCCCAGCATGGCACTGTGATGCGATGAATACGGGAATGTTGCGCCGCCTAGCCTACTGTGGACTATGGGTTGTAACGAGCTCCCCCTGGCTTGTAGACCATCACCGGAGCCTCGTTCAAAGAAGTAAATATTGACTTATCTGGAAAGATGACGTGATACCAGTCACGGTCTTCACACAATTCAGCGAAGGCGAGGCTATAAACTTTGCGATCATCATAGAGGGTCTCTTTACTAGTAGCATTATGGGTTCTAAGGCCAGCATCCAGCAAACGATTGCGAACGGTTTTCGAGAATCGAGAGAAACTGGCCTCAGTCTTGAGTTGGACTTTCCATACAGAGGTCAACCAATACGTTGTTCAAATGGTTAAAATGGCTCTGAGCACTATAGGACTTAACATCTGAGGTCATCAGTCCCCTAGAACTTAGAACTACTTAAACCTAACTAACCTGTACTCTCTGTTGCATTTTCGTGTGCTCCTTTTCCAGCATCTCATCTTGTGCCGCCAAGGAAAAGTTTTACTTATTTTTCTTTCAATCAGATCGTCATTCTTTTATTATTACTATCATTATCTCTATTTGTTGTTTTTACTACACGTACTTCATTTACTATCACTCAATAGTAGCAACATGTGCCAATACTGATTGAAAATTACTGCTTAACATTCGCACAGTAACAAAGGTTTTTACGAGTTACAAATACATTGTGTCGTATACAGCACACACGTGAAACTCGCGCTATAAAACAGTGGAAATTACTTAGCGCTACAAGGGGCTAATATTCCATTAATATTCCGTTGACAATAAAAATGGGATCAGTTCAAGTGGGACAGGCTGTGAATAAATGAATGAAAACACATACTTACAGAACCTCTACATCGTTTTACTGTTCTTCAACTGCAGACATTGGAGGAACAATGACTGGCTTCAAAATTGACGACACAGAACGCTAAAACTTGCTGCGATAGGTAGTGAGACCTCGCAGAAATCGAGCAAATTATTGGTGCATGTATCTTTGGCGTTACTACGGCTCTGTAAGCTGATGACAGTTACTAGTTCCGTGCGCCGACTACGCGACGGGCAACCGAGCGGTTTGGAGCGCGTGCGCGGCCTTGGCAGCAGGGGTCGCCCGATCGCCGTCGAGCGGGGCTTCCCTGCCGCGGGCCCCATCGGCCGCCCCGTTTACGACGACCTTGGCCACGGAGGACACACATCCGACCAAGACGACTCAGGCTACGGACACTGCCCGTTCTGGTACGACGCAAACGGACAACAGCGGAAGGCCTGGGCCCTGGCCGCAGCCCGTCAGCACACGTCCTCCTAGACCGAGCTCCGTATCGGGAACCAGTCAACATACCGCAGATCAGATAGAAATACCACTTTAGAGCCTTACACCCCACATGGCGCCACCATTCCCACTCAGCACATAACCGAAGAAGACCACAGGAGGCGCGACCAACGAGTGAGGAACCTCTCCGCCAGGCACGGCCCGAAAACACTAGAAGTGGATAATACTGACTAATCGGAAGATGGCAGCAGGCGTGGTCCACCCTCAGCGTTGTAAACCGACTCCGCACAGTTATCTGACAACGAAGGCGACGAGCAACTATTTTAAACGGTTCGCCGCAAACGGACGGGCATAAAGATGAAAAATTCACAATAACTTCATAATCCCAACAAGTGTCGACACTCTATTCCTACAGCAACACAATCTAATCCGCTTCCAGTAGAGCAGATGGAAGTGACGACGTAACCAGTTGGAGAGGAAACTACAGTCGCTGCCCACTCTGTCCAACCACAGCCAAAGAAAGTGGCATCAGCAAAGATAACATCAATAACGGTTCAGTACACGGGCAAATACCTTTACTTCAACGGAGAGGTCAAGAAACACGTCATCTGGCCAATAAAGGACATATATGAGGGGGTAAACGGTTAAATCCCATTTTCAGGCAATGGAGATCGATGCAAAGTGCTCCGCTTCTTCCAACATTTGAAAATCACGTTTTTCACTCACCAGGAGCCACTGAAAAATCTCTAAAAGTGGTGTTCACCAGCGGAGATTGCAGCCAAAGAAGTGGAAAAAGAACTACACGCCAAAGTCTTGCCCCAAGGCTCAGTTCTCCAACTCACGTGTAGAGATAAGGAAACTACTCAGTTGGTGGCTCAGCACGTTTATTGTGTCTCGCTGGTAGTGGGTCCAGCAAGTGATTCGATCTATGACCTTCACCATATAATGTATATATATCAAGATGGAAACATACCAAGCATGTGACGGTCCCCCACAATACAAGCACAGCCTCAAATATTTTCGTATGGCTAAATACTGTGCGCTACCTGCCAGATGCGTCTGGTGAGATAGTAATCACTAATCGCAGTTCTGTACCAAGCCATGCACTCAGAAGTCAAAGTGCGCAAATTGTGACGGCGATCATCCAGCCTCTGTACGCATATAGCGCAGTGGCAGGCTATCTGGACAAAGGTACAGCAAGCCAGAGGAACTCCAGCACCACCAACTGCTGTCGACATTCAGACTTTCCTTTATTACCAAAACAATAGCCCCCTTCTTGGACATAATCCATCTCTACCCACTCCCGTGGGTCCATCAACCAGATGTGTCTCGGGGGATTGATCAAATTCCAATTGATGGTACCAACCTCTCAGGACTCTTCACGAGAGTCAAAGATTTCATTGCTACTTTGCTGCAATGGGATATCTTCACCACCATAAAGGATACTGTACAAGAATTTAAGTATGCACCAAACACCCTCATGAAACTCTTGGTCCTCTTCAAGGGAGCACTGTCGCTGTTTACCACCAGTAATTCGCCTGTCGTTCGAACCAGAGACCTCTCACTATGCGCTTTTAATGCGAGTAGAAGTTTTCGTCAAAAATTGGAACTGGAACAATTTACACATCGGTATCGGATAGACATTTTCCAGGTAACTGAAATACGTCTCCTTCCCACTCAGACGTTTAAACTAAGAAACGTGGCAAGCTGCAGAACAGATCAGGGAAACGGCTGTTGGGGCAGGACAGATATTTTTATCAAAAATTTCCCATACACAAACCACTCTCTTACCGTTGGCGGCTCTGGAGGCCACTGAAATTACGGCTACCACGTCCTATGGCGTCATTACCTTCTTCGCAGCTTGTCTGAGTCCTCAGAGGTTCTTTGATGAGCATGGTCTGCAGCTCATTATCAAACGATTCCCCATGGTGTTGATATGCGACGATTTGAACGCCAAACACTTCAGTTGGCATATCAACTCATGTGGGATACGTATTTATAACATGGAGGAGCGTGTGGCTTCTGTAACCTTCGAATCAAAAGGCCCTTCGCACGTTCCAGTAGATCCTACCCAGAGCCTTGAGGTCTTGGATATCGTAATGCTCAAGAACCTGCGACTAGATCTTGAATTACATCTGACCATCTTCATGTGGTCAGCGTACTGTATGAGGCCCTGGCCTCCTTGTCAACACCATTTTCTAACACTACATATTGGGACAAATTTGTGCGGAGACTCATTAATAATGTTCACTCCACTGACGACGTGGCAACTACTGACAACATTGACGATGTCATCTAAAATTCTTTCCACCAGGCTACTTTTACAATGGTCCGTCGTCTCTCTCACCACACACACGCTTTCACCGTGGTTGCAAGAACTGAAATACTTCAAGAACAGGGAACGACGGCGTTGGCAACGGTACAGGAATCCAGATGACCACAGGGACATGAAGAGTCTCACCAGAGAACTCCATCGTCGAGCTGCAGAGCGTCGCGAGGAGGTGTGGGAAGATAAAATGGCCCCCAGACGCGTGACCACTGGAATCTGGTCATACACCTTCGCTAACCACGGCTGCCGAACGTACACGCACCACACACACACACACACACACACACACACACAAAATCGTGAATTGTATACATCACTCAGAAAGCGAAGAGGCAAATGGAGAGAAAACTTGCTGCTGGAGCCATTGAAAAGTTTCAGCTTCCACATTATGTGATAGTCTGGATAAATTTGATCTCATCACTCAAAAATAAAGTTCTCATCGTGGAAAAACCAAGAAAATTCTCGCGGAGGGAAACGAATGGAACTATCGTTGTGAAAGAAAATAATTAAAGTAATAAGTTAACTGTAAGAGGAAGATGTGATGTAGACTAAAATTGTTACAGACAAAAAAAAATGTAGGAAATTACAATTGGTCTTTCAAAATTGTACCGTTGAGTAACAGCTGAAACTACCAAAATTATGTTTTTCATGGTCATGTCTCAGAACTTGTCAATGTCGAGAATTTTATTGTCCAGCGAACGTGCGATATCGAAGCAAAGAATTTGCATTCTCGTTATGTATGAAGAGAAATTCTAGTTCATATTGTTTTACGTTTTGGGTTCCATAACTTTCACACTTTTTGCCCTACAATATTCTACCCGGTTGGTATCCACTTCGGCTTTACACGTAGACGATATCCGTGCTAGACACTCAAACGTATGACATAGTTCCACTTTAATAAGAACTGCGACATTGCGAGTACGAGCAACGTACGCTATCTGATCAAAAATATCTCCACGCCTATTAGTGGAAATTAATACGGGGTATGTCCACCCTTAGCCTTTATGACGGCTTGAACTCTGCTTGAGACACTTTCAAAGAGTGTCTGAATGTCTGTAGAGGAATGACAGCCCATTTGTTCCCGACGTGTTCCATTGAGTTCAGGTCAGGACTGTAGGTAGCCCAGTCCACTGCTGAACTATTGTTGTCCACAAACCATTGCCTCACAGCGTTGTCATGCTGATACACATAATCATCGTCTACAAACTGTTCCTTCCCAGTACTCAATGCAATAAAATGTATACATATTCTCCAAAATTTAGCGTTTTATTAAGGGCAATTAAGGGATCACACCTAACCATGATAAACGCACCCACACTGCAAGACTACCTGCTTTGCACTTCTGTGTTGCCACTACACATGATAGCCGGTAACACTCTCCAGATATTCACTAAACGCAAAACAAAACCCTTCAATCGGATTGCGACATGGTACCGTGTGATTAATTACTTCAAATCAATGGTTTCCAGTCGTCCACTGTACAGTGGTGTCGCTCTTTACACCAACTCCAGCTTCGTTTAGTCTGGACTACATAACTGTGTTGCCAATAGGGAGTTGCCGACCATTGTACACTACTGGCCATTAAAATTGCTACACCAACAAGAAATGCAGATGATAGACGGGTATTCATTGGACAAATATATTATACTAGAACTGACATGTGATTACATTTTCACCCAATGTGGGTGCATAGATCCTGACAAATCAGTACCGAGAACAACCACCTATGGCCGTAATAACGGCCTTGATACGCCTGGGCATTGAGCCGAACACAGCTTGGATGGCGTGTAGAGGTACAGCTGCCCATACAGCTTCAACACGATACCACAGTTCATCAAGAGCAGTGACTAGCGTATTGTGACGAGCCAGTTCCTCGGCCACCATTGACCAGACGTTTTCAATTGGTGAGCGATCTGGAGAATGTGCGGGCTAGGGCAGCAGTCGAACATTTTCTGTATCCAGAAAGGCCCGTACAGGACCTGAAACATGCGGTCTTGCATTATCCTGCTGAAATGTAGGGTTTCGCAGGGATCGAATGAAGGGTAGAGCCATTGGTCGTAACACATCTGAAATGTAACGTCCACTGTTCAAAATGCCGTCAATGCGAACAAGAGGTGACCGAGACGTGTAACCAATGGCACCCCATACCATCACACCGGGTGATACGCCAGTATGGCGATGACGAATACACGCTTCCGATGTGCGTTCACCGCGATGTCGCCAAATATGGATGCGATCGTCATTATGCTGTAAACAGAACCTGGATTCATCCGAAACAATGACGTTTTGCCATTAGTGCGCCCAGGTTCGTCGTTGAGTACACCATCGCAGGCGCTCCTGTATGTGATGCAGCGTCAAGGGTAACCGCAGCCATGATCTCCGAGCTGATAGTCCATGCTGCTGCAAACGTCGTCAAACTATTCGTGCAGATGGTTGTTGTCTTGCAAACGTCCCCATCTGTTGACTCAGGGATCGAGACGTGGCTGCACGATCCGTTAAAGCCGTGCGGATAAGATGCCTGTCATCTCGACTGCTAGTGATACGAGGCCGTTGGGATCCAGCACGGCGTTCCATATTACCTTCCTGAAGCCACCGATTCCATATTCTGCTAACAGTAATTGGAACTCGACCAACGCGAGCAGCAATGTCGTGATACGATAAACCGCAATCGCGATAGGCTACAATCCGACCGTTATCAAAGTCGGAAACGTGATGATACGCATTTCTCCCCCTTACACGAGGCACCATAACAACGTTTCACCAGGCAACGCCGGTCAACTGCTGTTTGTGTATGAGAAATCGGTTGCAAACTTTCCTCATGTCAGCACGTTGTAGGTGTCGCCATCGGCGCCAACCTTGTGTGAATGCTCTGAAAAGCTAATAATCTGCATATCACATCATCTTCTTCCTGTCGGTTAAATTTCGCGTCTG
This sequence comes from Schistocerca cancellata, assembly GCF_023864275.1. Taxonomy (NCBI): domain Eukaryota; kingdom Metazoa; phylum Arthropoda; class Insecta; order Orthoptera; family Acrididae; genus Schistocerca; species Schistocerca cancellata. Next base: position 644,021,507 of record NC_064629.1, read on the forward strand.
TAGCACATCATTTTCGTGGTGTAGCACTTTTAAAAGCCAATAGTGTACATACTTCTAATTCAATCACTTTGTCGGAGGATATATTGGTGTGGATTTATAAACCAACTCCTCTGGTAGAAGTTTCACTTACTAGACAGATTAAATTTAACTTTTAAGCTGGACAAATTTTTTATGTATGAATAATGTTTCTGTGTTCCCTTTACAGAACTGGTTTATTGCACGCTGATTAAGTCCTTTTTATGCGTATTGGCGCATTGTTTTCGCCCTCGTGTTGTATGTTAATGATCGAAGGATTGATCTGCTGTTGTTTACTTTATTACTTTTGATACCTGGTAACCCACTTAACTTTAAGGTGTATGTTTCGCTTAAATGTAATAGATGTAGAACAAAACAAGAAATACGTGGCTACCGAATAGGTGTGAAGAAACAAGTAACTAACTCAGTAATTATGGCTGACACATTTTTCAGACGTGTCGAGTTAAGCTGTTAAGATAACTGACAGATAATCTCTACGAAATGGAATCCAGAAGTAATAAACTGTTAGGGAATCAGAGCATGTCTCAGCAAAGGACACGTAACTCCAAGGCTACAGTTTATAATCATTTTATATGAAACAGAGGATGGGAAAAGAAAGGGGCAGGATGGGTGGGAAACTTCTGACTTTCAGCTGCACAGAGCATTGTGGTAATCAATGGGGAAAATTGAAAATTTTTTCCGGATGGGGACTCGAAGCCAGATTTACCTCTTCTCATGAGCAGTTCCCTTAACTGCTTCGTTTGTCCGGAAACGGTCCCGAATCGACTCAAATTTCCAACTAACCGCATCGCGTCCCTCGTTCACTAACCCTCTACTCACACATTATTGATGACGATAAATGTGCACCCACACTTAAACAAACGTCAAAGAGCCGCCGCGCTCTTACAGAAATAATCAGAGTGATTGCTGTTCTGTTTGATATGTCAGACTAACAGACACCGCTTAGAAATATACGGTTTATAATCGGTTACCACGTCCAATTCTCATAACCGGGTTGTTGAACAATGGGCGTTTCTTCTTTCAAAATGCTTGTAATATTATGACGACGATGATTTTAGTATGAATTGTAGCACATTCGCCCTAGTGGATTACTGTGTATGTTCGTAAGCTCTGTTTATGTTTATACGTCCACGAATCATCGGTTACAAGTATTTAGCGCTAAGAATATTCATTACCGCACTGATCGAGAGTCTACTGTGGTGGAGACACTGTACTTTGCTCAGAGGAAGGTTTCATATCCTCGTTCCGGGAATGCTTTTCCAGGCTTTCCTTTCATTCGTGCAGGAGACTGCCAGGAAGATCCTTCCAACAAGCCAACTGTACTCCTGCTGAGAAAATTACCTAGATGTCTATAAGGTTTTCAACTCCAATCGTCCTTCTTATCCACTAAAGAATTTTGTACGTTGGAGCTGTGAAATTGTAGAGGATACCATAGGCTCAGTAGCTACTATTTTAACGATTTGCGAGATGGTAGACCAACCGCCTATTTATGTCTGTAGTCTGTACATTCTTCTATTGGGAGCAGAGTAAATCATGAGATTATAAATTATCTGTGATCGTTTTTCAGTTTCAAAATTCAAATATTTTAACAGGCATTATTGCTGTCTGACAGAGTCAATATTCAGCTCTAAGAAAAAAAAAAAAAGAATCAGATGCTAGTTGTACATTTCTTACGCGTCTGCTGCTCACGCAGTCAACACGAAAGTTCTTTCCAATATCTAAGTATAAACCATGGACTAAATTACACGGGAGAAGTCATTTAATACGTATATACCCTTGTCTGTTTAGCCTTCTCCTCCTGACTGTACACTTATATGTTCACAATTTTACAAACTAAATTTGATTTTCTAAATCTTTCATCATTGGCATGATCACTGATTATGCCACGCACAATCTTAATCACAGTGTAACTGAGTTTTTTGTTGCTTTTGTTAGTGACATCACTGTAAGTGTTTTGGATAATTTCTTTCATAGCTTGTTGTTCGACATCTTTTGAAAGAATTACGCAATTCACTGAAAAACATAACAATATACACCTAATTGGATATTTTGATATATTGTCCATTCTCCAGAAACGTATTAATCCTTCCATAATATACCATTTCGAATATTTAAGGTGTCTATGGACAGTCGAATTTGAGTAGCTGAGTGGTACTGGTATAGACACATTCTTGACGTCATTAAGAATATTATTTCTATCCTCTTGAGCTTCCCGACCGACATAAATAGTCTTTATGTAATTAACTTCTTCAGACACACTCTAATATGCTTGGAAATTTCGTTCTTCGATATCTTTCTTTGACGAGTGTACTCAACGTTCCACCTTCGACACTATTTCCACACAGATTTGAGTCTTCACAGTGAGTAATTTGTTACTGTTCACGTGCTCAGTTCTAAAAATCGGCCTTTCAAGATTCAATTGAACCAATTCCTTCTTTTTTCTGACTGATTGCACGTTTCACTGCTGACGCTGTGAAATTCGTCGCCGAAAGGAAGGTGCGTGTAAAATGCCGTGCGGCGGCACAGCTACAGCCACAGGAAGAGACGGGGCATCCGAGCGGAAGGGCGCGTTCCCGTGGGGCGAAGGCGCCTCGCCTGCAGGCCACGCGGAAAAAATATATCGGCATCCTGCTCGCTAGCAGGATGAGAAATTCAATACATTGTAATGTCACTTGAATAAAGTGGTTTCCCGCTCTATCGAGCACGTAATAAACGAGAGCGAGTGGACGCTTTCCTGCTTACCCGGGTGGAAGGGAGAGGGTGGAGGTCGTGCGGTCAAGTGAAAACAGAAACCACTGCAACAGTGTAGGCTCTAACCTCGAATCCGTTGCATTCTCTAGGAAATGGTTAAATGACCCATGATAATAATCGCGTCGTAGATCATGCAGAGTAAGAAGAAAAGATGGGAGGTTAGAATTCAGCCTCTCGTCGGTTTCGAGATTACTAGATATGTATGTTGCTGGATAGGGTCCGCCTTTAGAAAAACACAATTTTTATTTTTTAACACAAACATGTTTCACTGCCGTTGCAGCATCTTCAGTGGGCTTTTATTTTCCACCTGTTAAAGATAAAGAGTGTTCTTTGCTGTTTGTATACATGTAGCTATTAGTTTTTAAATCGTAATTACAGATATTTGAAAAAACACAAATTATGAATTCATACCTTTCTACCACATGGTGTGGTTTTTCTGATACGTTATGTTTCTACAATGACCGTTTTTTTTGCACAGTTTGTCATCTGCAAAAACATACATATCATTAAAGAAAACACGGGAGAAAAGAGCTTCATCCCCAAGAGGTTACTAGAGTTGGATCACTAGCATGGTCTGCACAAGGATGGAGAAATAAGACGTTGTTGCTACCTGTTTAAAAAATCAAACTTGCTTCGAAAACAGGGATGTAGAGACATCGTAGAAAATGTAAATGAGGACAGCCGAAGGAGCTTTGGTCACAAGCAGGAATTCATTGTCCTGACAACTCCTCCGCCACGGTCGGTTTGCAGCATAAAGTATGTGGTTGGCACTTTTGAAGTAAACTAGCAACTAATGCAGTCAGAAATAAAATGTACTTTTGAGGTTATCTTCCCAACACGTCAAAGGCAGTAACAGAGGCGCACTAAGCTCTTATATGACGAGTCTGTAAATAGCTCGCCCATTTAACGATCTGTAAACAGTAATAAAAATGACATTCCCAGATTATTTTTACCGAAGTCGATGAATCATAATACTGAGTGAGCATATCTGGATGAAATTCTCATCACACTGCATACTTTCACGAATACAGCAAAACTCTTGTGGAATTTTAGGAGTAATTACACTAATAGCTGTAACTTCCCAGGTAAATCGTCGTACATTGCGCTGGCTCCATGAGATGATGTGTCACCGTGGAACACAAAACCTCTGACGTGTTAAAATAACCCTTGCATCGTAGTGGTAACTTCAGTTGCAACATCCGGGAAAATACAGTAAAATCGTGTAAGTTTCCTACTTCTCGTTTAAACTCGGATTACATCAAAATATACATCCTGAAACATTTTCTGAAGGAAATAATATTTTCTGTATGCACTTTAGAAGATATCTAACAACACTCCTTTAAAAGAATAGAACAAGAGAAGAATAGGAGTAGTTTACCTTGCGCAAAGTAATAATAATCGGTATAAATAGACACTCAGCTTAATTCTATGAACATAAAGTACTAAGTTGCGATAAGCACATGGCCTAACGTTAATAACGGGTAAGAAACTAAGATTGTAACTGAGTGTTGTGTGATGTCCTTAGGTTAGTTAGGTTTAAGTAGTTCTAAGTTCTAGGGGACTGATGACCATAGATGTTAAGTCCCATAGTGCTCAGAGCCATTTGAACCATTTTTTTAAACTAAGATTGTAGCAAAGAGAAAAGCTACGTGCAGTGAGCATACTTGGCCCAATCTGTTAACCTAGCATTCCTATCTATAAACCTGAAATTCAGACAAAGCAATGACATCATATATGAAGTGATGAAATGCCAGCTTTCTCTGCAGTTCCACCAGATGACATACCTTCTGGTCTGTAAAAGCGTGCGAAGAAATAGGCAAAGCTTTCCCCGAGCGTGTTAAAAAACTTGAAGGCTGACTGTAATAATGGTTCAGGGAAAGTGGTATCACTGCTGGGGGCAGAAAGTCTAAGGCATTACGTGAGATAACTTAATGTTGACTGCAAACTGTACATACAGCCGTAAAGATATTAGAATTTTAAAGTAGTGCCAAGGAATCACGACTATCCCTCAAAATCTTTCATTAATAACATGTAATTCCATTTGAAGCTTAATAATGGGCAAAATGATAAAATCTTGTCGGGTTGACAGCTGAGTCAATGCGTTGTTCTCCAGCAACGTTTCAGCAAGTTTCTTATTTGACATCTTCAGCCGAAGAGTCGGGTTCACGTCTCGTCCGCACCCTTATAGCCGCTGGACCACGCACGGGCTTCTCTGCATCCTCGGCGCCGGTCGGGCCGGGCCAATCAGGCGAGAGCGGAATCGGCGCGGCGGCACATTTGTGGGTGGGGGGGCGGGGGGGAGGGGGGGGGAGAGCCGCGGCCGCCGGTCCTGGCGTCTCGTATCGGTGCGGCCTATTTATTCTGTCACCACCGGTGCGCTCTCGTCTTATTCTTGATACTTTTATGTTCCACGCGGTGCTGAGTTGGAAGCCACTATCCTGGTTGACCAGATTATCACTGACACGTACCTCCACTGCAGAGTCCCAGAAACCTTTCGCTGTACACAGTCTCTTAGTTTCTTCAAATTGAAACGAGTGTTCTTCGCTGAGGCTGTGCTCCGCTACCGCGGATTTTTCTTATTGTCCGAGGCAAACGCTTCTCACATGTTCAGAGATGCGTTATGTTATGCAACGCTGCGTCTGACCAATATACTGTTTGCCACTTTCACAGGAAGTGAAGGAAAATCCGGTATAGCTTTGCACAGATATGTTGGGCAGTGTCTCTAGTATGCCCGTCGATCGTGTCTCGTCGCTCTTTTCGGTTTTGAGTGAACAGTGAGAACGTAAAGATGCGTAGGGAATAGCGTCTTCCGCCAAGTATGAGGGCCTGGTTAGAGATTTCGCCTGTGTCATGCAGCCCACATAACACAACTGTCAAGCAGTTCCTTCTTCATGGCAATTCTCGGCCGTACACTGCAGGGGCAATGAAGACGCTCCTACAGCGTTTCCGATGAGAAGTGTTTGATAACTCACAATACAGTCCGTAATTGGCTCCCGCTGTGTCTCATTTCTGCTCAGAAGAACCGCTGGCTATGAAGACAAAATTTTTCCACAGACAACGAGCTGCAGACCAGTACAGATAACTGGCCGAAAGCACAGGCGGCTGCTTTCTATGACGAGGATAGTGGAAAGCTGATACAACACAACGACAGAACTCGAATTTGGAGCTGCGACTATGTAGAGAAGTAGGTGGAAGTTGCACCTAACTGTGACAAATAAAACGTTTCGGATTTTCACTGTGGTTTCCATTTCGCGACTGATCGGAACTTACTTTCTGGACAACCCTCGTACTAAAAGAACATATGAGCAAAAAGAATCCCACACGAATAAGAATGTATTGAAAAAAGCTTACTAAGAGAGGATATGATGAATTCAACTGCCCTAATATTGGGAAGGACTAATGTAAACGCGATTCTGTACCCAGCTTTGAAAATTGTTCACCTCATCAAACAACAAACGAGCAGTTTCAACATAGATTAGTGCTCGTTGAAGATCTAGAATTTCTGTAAATACCATTACATCAAGTCTTTCAATTCGAACCAGAAAATAGGAAAGCATTTATAGAACGAGATCTGTGAATGAAGTCAACGAACTACAGAAACTGACCTCAATTAGACTTACTATTTTACTCAACCAAAGCGTCATTTGAGCACACCAACCCATGTCCACTGACAGTGTTCAACTAACAACCTCTTTGTGTGTCCAAAACTAAATGTTCTCAATAAACCACACGCCGCATATGATGACATTATCTATGAGAGAGAGTTATCAGGAGTAATCTGCACGAATGTCCAGTCTGATTTCAATGTCTTGCTCATTTAACATTATTTGCATGCTTTCTTCATAGGGTTTGCTTAGATCTGAGCCTCCAGTGGTAAACAACATTTGGTTTTTTCGATTCCTTTCATAGTCGTGGCGTAACCCATCATTCGACTGAGTTGACAAATCATAACTAGTATCTTCTTCAAACATGTTCAAGGTTTAAAATCATTCGAGAGGTGTCATTCAAAGTTGAGCCGTGATAACATAGAGTCTGTACTTTATTATATTGTACTGTATTATATTATATTTTTGCGTGTTTCAGCAAATAATACCAGGCGATATTTCGCCCTTCAATCTCTACTTCCCGATGAGGAGGACCGCATTATTACATCATTTCCGAGCGCGAGTGCAAATATCGCTACTTTTCTGGTGCGAATCATTCGTTACTGAACTAAGAGGAACAGTGGTTAAGACAAAGGACTCGTATTATTAAAGAACTGACATCAAATACTCATGCGAACAAACGTGACTTGGTTCTTCCACTGTTTCCTAAGTTTTTTCATCGCGTATTTAATCAATTTCTCAAACTCATTCCAGGAAGATGATGGCGAATTGCTTTGTCGATTCCGGTCATACAGGGTGAGTCACCTAACGTTACCGCTGGATATATTTCTTAAACCACATCAAATACTGACGAATCGATTCCACAGAGCGAACGTGAGGAGAGGGGCTGTGTAATTGGTTAATACAAACCATAAAAAAATGCACGGAAGTATGTTTTTTAAAACAAACCTACGTTTTTTTAAATGGAACCCCGTTAGTTTTGTTAGCACTTCTGAACATATAAACAAATACGTAATCAGTGCCGTTTGTTGCGTTGTAAAATGTTAATTACATCCGGAGATATTGCAACCTAAAGTTGACGCTTGGGTACCACTCCTCCGCTGTTCGATCGTGTGTATCGGAGAGCACCGAATTACGTAGGGATCCCAAGGGAATGGTGATGGACCTTAGGTACAGAAGAGACTGGAACAGCACATTACGTCCACATGCTAACACATTTTTATTGGTCTTTTTCATTGACGCACATGTACATTACCATGAGGGGTGAGGTACACGTGCACACGTGGTTTCCATTTTCAATTACGGAGTGGAATAGAGTGTGTCCCGACATGTCAGGCCAATAGATGTTCAATGTGGGGCCATCATTTGCTGCACACAATTGCAATCTCTGGCGTAATGAATGTCGTGCACGCCGCAGTACATCTGGTGTAATGTCGCCGCAGGCTGCCACAATACGTTGGTTCATATCCTCTGGGGTTGTAGGCACATCACGGTACACGTTCTCCTTTAAAGTACCACACAGAAAGAAGTCCAGAGGTGTAAGATCAGGAGAACGGGTTGGCCAATTTATGCGTCCTCCACGTCCTATGAAACGCCCGTCGAACGTGTACCTCACCCTTCATGGTAATGTACATGTGCGTCAATGAAAAAGACCAATAAAAAGGTGTTAGCATGTGGACGTAATGTGCTGTTCCAGTCTCTTCTGTACCTAGGGTCCATCATCGTTCCCTTTGGATCCCTACGTAATTCGGTGCTCTCCGATACACACGATCGAACAGCGGAGGAGTGGTACCCAAGCGTCAACTTTGGGTTACAATATATCCGGATGTAATTAACATTTTACAATGCAACAAACGGCACTGATTACGTACTTGTTTATATGTTCAGATGTGCTAACAAAACTAACGGGGTTCCATTTAAAAAAACGTAGGTTTGTGTTAAAAAACATACTTCCGTGCATTTTTTTATGGTTTGTATTAACCAATTACACTAGCCCCTCTCCTCACGTTCGGTCTGTGGAATCGATTCGTCAGTATTTGATGTGGTTTACGAAATATATCCAGCGGTAATGTTAGGTGACTCACCCTGTATAAGGAAGGGTTCCTTTTCTTATGCCTTTATTCTAAATTTTAACCTTCGTTTCTTGAAGTAAATGGTTCTTGATTCATATGCTCCTTGAGTCACGATAGTGATTGATTCTCCTGTCACTCCAGTATAAGATTGTTACATATCAGAAACATCTAGTAACGCGATGGTTCGGATTTCATATTGAATTCTGATTTTGCTGCTCCCGCCTGGGCGGGCGCTGGATAAGTTACTTCACTGCTTGGAAGATCGCACGTCTGCATCACCTCCAGTAGTACTTTGGCTACAGTATTCAAACCACTGGTGTGAAGGCTGCTCAGTAATTAAATATGCAAATTGTGGAACTGCTATCTACTACCTGGATGAACGAATTGCGTCTAGTGGATGGTTAATTCGTAAGATGGACTTAACGATGGTTGAAATGTAGCGAAAATTCCAGCCCCAAAAGCACATGAAATCTAGCTGCAAGTCTATGGCCAGCGCTTTGCCGCAAGTCCAAGGTAAAAGCAGTTACATCTGAGTATGGGCTGTGATTAAACCAGGAGTCCATTGCTGGACACCTGTAATCAGCCATCGCCACTTTCAACAGAGAGATTTTTTAATGTATTTGTTCAGGTTAACAGTGGTTGACGAAGTACACAGCAAGTTCCAACTTATGCAAACATATTTGTTTTAATTACATTCTCACAATACATATATATTGCAGTAAATAAATAGTAACTATATTATACAGGATGAGTCACTAATTAGTGTTCCGTAGAATAACTCCGAAAATATGATAGGAGCTGAAAAGTTTGTGGGACAAAAAATTCATGGGACAACGGGGGCCATAATATGACGTTGGTTTTTTGTTGCTAGGTGGGGTCGCGTCAGAAATATGAAGGTCAATTTTTTTTATTGATGGGATGCTATAGTTTGGTACTTATTTTCTAATAGCGGCTATCGAGACAAATCCAATGATGTGTAACAGTAAGGTCTTTGAAGGTCAACGAACGTCTCAAAAGTGGCACGAACGTCCATTTACAGAAGGTGTTCGAAGTGGTGACCATGGGTACCAATCTAGTGCTGCAATCTCCTTATCACGGATTGAGTGGTATTCCTTATCACATCGGCACTTATCGAAGCACATGCTCTGACAATTCTCTCTCCCATAACTTCAGGTGTAATTGGAACGTCTTTATAAACAATGAGTTTCACGAATCCCCACAAGAAAAAATCCAGAGGCATCAAGTCTGGCGAACGAACCGGACACTATACATCTCCTCCGCGTCCAGTCTAACGATTTGGGAATTGTCACTGCAACTCATTTCTAGCCAACAGTGAAAAAAGTGCTGGACAGCGATCGTGATGATACCACATTCTGTTCCTTGTTCCTAAAGGTATTTCTTCCAATAACAGACCTAATGTTTCTTGCAGGAATGTGGTGTATTTCCTACCGTTAAGATTTCCTTCGATGAAATAGGGGCCTATAATTCTGTCCTCCAGAATCTCACACCATACAGTCACCAACCACGGCTTTTGGTGTGCAGCTTCAAGCAGCCAACATGTATTTTCAGTTGCCCAACAATGCATGTTGTGCAAATTAACATTTCCATGGTTCGTGAATGTAGCCTCGTCTGTAAATAAACTTAAATTAATCCCTCTGAATCTAAAGTTGAGCCCATCGGCAGAATTAAATGCGACGCATACAATCCGTACCAGTTAATTCTTGGTGGAGACTGATATGGTAAGGATGATATTTATGGCGATGCAGAACACGAACAACACTACTCTGGCTGATGCCAGATTCCCTTGCGATTTGTCGTGCACTAACACAAGAATCTCGAACCACGGTGGCAAGAGCACCAGTTTCCGTTACCTCGTTCGTAACTTTCCTTTGCCGGATATGTTTCCGATGCGTTCAAGATCCAGTTCAAGAAAAGTTCAAATGTGTGTGAAATCTTATGGGACTTAACTGCTAAGGTCATCAGTCCCTAAGCTTACACACTACTTAACCTAAATTATCCTAAGGACAAACACACACACCCATGCCCGAGGGAGGACTCGAACCTCCGCCGGGATCAGCCGCACAGTCCATTACTGTAGCGCCTGAGACCGCTCGGCTAATCCTGCGCGGCTAAAGATCCAGTTGTTCTCAGTTTATCATACACACATTTAAATGTACGATGTGTAGGGTGAGTACGTTGAGGATATCTTTCGGCTGCTCTCCTGCAGGAGAGCTTCTGTGTAGTTTGGAAAGTAGGAGACGAGGTACTGGTGGAAGTAAAGCTGTGAGGACGGGGACTGAGTCGTGCTTGGGTAGCTCATATGGTAGAGCACTTGCCGGTGAAAGGATAAAGTCCCGAGTTCGAGTCTCGGTCCGGCACACAGTTTTAATCTGCCAAGAAGTTTCATATCAGTGCACACTTCGCTGCAGAGTAAAAATCTCATTATGGAATTATAGAAGTGTGGGGTGTAGCATTGTCCTGTTGGAATTGCCAAACTCCGTCGGAATGCATAATGGACATGAATGCATGCAGGTGATCAGACGGGCTGCTTACTTACGTATCACCTGTCAAAGTCGTATCAAGACGCATCAGGGGTCCTATAGCACTCCAACTGCACACGCCGCACACCATTACAAAGCCTCCACCAGCTTGAATAGTCGCCTGCTGACATGCGGCCTTCATGGATTCATGAGATTGTATCCATACCAGTGCATGTCCATCCGCTCGATACAATGTTGAACGAGACTCGTCCTACCAGGCAACATGTTTCCAGTCATCAACAGTCCAAAGCGGGTGTTGACGGGCCCAGGAAAGGCGTAAAGCATCGAGGGTACACGAGTGGCTCCGAAAACTCATATCGGTGATGTTTCGTTGATAGGTTCACACGCTGACACTTGTTGATGGTCCAGCATTGAAATCTGCAGAAATCTGCGGGAGGGTTCCACTTTTGACACGTTTCACGATTCTCTTCGGTCGTCGTTGGTCTCGTTCTTGTAGGATATTTTTCTGGCGGCAGTGATGCCGGATATTTGATGTTTTACCGGATTCCTAATATTCACCGTACAGTCGTGAAATTGTCGTACGGGAAAATCCCCACTTCATCGCTATCTCGGAGATGCTGTGTCCCATCGCTCGTGCGTCGACTAGAACATCACGTTCAAACTCACTTAAATCTTGATAACCTTCCAATGTAGCAACAGTAACCGATCTAACAACTGCGCCAGACTCTTGTTATCTTATATAGACGTTTCCGACCGCAGCGCCGTATTCTGCCTATTTATGTATCTCTGTATTTGAACACGCATGCCTATACCAGTTACTTTGGCGCTTAAGTTTATGTAAGTATTATATATCATTTGAAAGGGGAAGTTTCGTAGATATGAGAAATGAAAAAAATATAGAAAATTTCAAAATTTCAACTTTTCTGGAGGTCCTTAATACCGTTTCGGGTGATATGGGGTAGAGGGTGAAGTGTCATGGCGGTATCTTGCATGGGGTACCTCGCTCGGCAGGTAAGTTGCACTCGCTGCTGCGTGCTATTGAAAACGTCCGGCCATCCTGATTCAGGTTTTCCGTGATTTCCCTAAATCACTCCATGCACAATGCCGGGATGATTCCTTTGAAAGGGCATGGCCGACTTCCTTCCCCTTCCTTCCCTAATCCTCCCCTCCCCCCAAAAACAACCAACCAACCAACCAATGAGGGGTTCGAGCGCGAAGGCTCATAGCAGGGTCGACAGCGGACAGCCTTGTAGGATAGATCGCCGTATCGAAACTGGACTCGTTAAGCGTCCATTGACTTGTATGGCCGGCCGCGGTGGTCTTGCGGGTCTAGGCGCTGCAGTCCGGAACCGCGGGACTGCTACGGTCGCAGGTTCGAATCCTGCCTCGGGCATGGATGTGTGTCATGTCCTTAGGTTAGTTAGGTTTAAGTAGTTCTAAGTTCTAGGGGACTGATGACCTAAGATGTTAAGTCCCATAGTACTCAGAGCCATTTGAACCATTTGATTTGTATGTGGGAGCTAGCGCTGTCATATATGCCATCTATGACGTTGAGAAGGGGGGTGGGAGGAGGGGCATTGGATTCCCATCAGATCTACCACAGAGAATGGGAAACCGCGATGTACTTTGTCATATGTGCTATCGAAGTGGATTGTGACCATATGTTCCCGTAGCCGACACGTTGCGGACGGTCATATCACATCGCAACATTCGCCAGTTGCTGTCTGCATAGTCAGCTGACCACCGGGATCGTCTCTTCCAGTGAAAAGATGCTGGAAAGACGGGAACGACGGTGTGCCACCAAAATGCGCGTAAAGATTTTGTAGTCCTTACTAAGGAGGTTTAGAGGACGGTAATCATTAATCACCGCACCATGACGTAGCTTATGTACAGGAATTATGATAACTGAGGCAAAGCTAGGAGGGACCACATGGGCCAGTGTGAAAAGTTCTTCAAATGTGCTGGTCCATCCTGGGGCCATTAACGTCCTGAAGGTACTATAGAACCCTAGGATTTGTTAATACCACCATTGTCGATGGCAGCCTCCAACTCGTCCCTGGTGATCCGTTCATTCAAATGGTTCAAATGGCTCTAAACACTATGTGACTTATCATCTGAGATCATCAGTCCCCTAGACTTAAAACTGGATGTAAAATCCTACGAAACTATGTTCTCTTTAGATTTTTGGTGTCGCTGATTACGAGTCCGAAGTCGGAATTACAAATTTCAAAGTGGTGGATCTATTTTGGCGTATCAAAAGTTATAAATTTAGCAGATGCGAGAAAAACTTTGGACATAAAATATTTTAAGGTTACTGATAACCAATCAGAAGTCGACATTGCCACAGTAAAATGTTTTATTCTGTATTTTACATTTTTCAATCGAAACTGTAGTCACATCCATCCCTTGTGTCATCGCTGCCGCGCGTAGTAACGGCGCGGTCTAGGGCGTCTTGTCACGGTGCGCGCACCTCCCTGCGTCGGGGGTTCGAATCCTCCCTGGGGCATGATTGTTTGTGTTGTCCATAGCGTAAGTTAGTTTAAGTTAGATTAAGTTGTGTGTTAGCCTACGAACCGATAACCTCAGCAGTTTTGTCCCATAAGAACTTACCATAAATTTCCAAAATTTCATTATCGCAATCAGAAGGGTCGCTGTTTGGTTCCCTACTGGAAGACGTTTCGAAAAGCATATCTTTTTCCTGAGGTGGTGTCTATTTACTTTCAAAGACGCCAGAAGTCGATGGAATACCTTATGCAATCTGTGTGACGCCAGATATCTTTATCCAGTGCTTTTTGCGCAGCTTGAGATAGACCACCAATCGCCAACGGAGCAGCTTCGATTATGGCATATATGTGCATCAAAACTATGTGGACCAACGTCAGCATGAGGCATCGTTGCACAATATTGTCTATTAGTGCACAATAATTGGCTCTGAGCACTATGGGACTTAACTTCTAAGGTCATCAGTCCCCTAGAACTTAGAACTACTTAAAGCAAACTAATCTAAGGACATCACACACATCCATGCCCGAGGCAGGATTCGAACCTGCGACCGTAGCGGTCGCGCGGTTCTAGACTGAAGCGCCTAGAACCGCTCGGCCACTCCGGCCGGCCAACCATTTTGTCCACCAGCTTAATCCTACGTGGTCGACCGTCACCAGTCCGCTGCTAACGTCGCATGGCAGAAACGGAGTCCTTATTGTGTGTAAGGAGGATTTTATCTCACGTCGCATCGTTGGTGTCTTCAACATACAGTACAGATAAGTGGATGACCACTATGTCGTTCCTCGGGATTTTGGCTACATCACGAAGAAAGCGCTGTACCTCGAACGCCTTTGGCCTTGCGTTAGTCACTGCAGAATGTGAAACGGAGTGTGGATTTACGGAATCTGTTCGCCATTGATCTGGAGTACAAGACGGCCCGCAAGTAACGCCTGCAGAAGGTAAACAAAACTAGCACGCGCGCTCCGCAGGCGGAAATACGGGATGACCACACAGCTCGGATGCTGAAGCCAGAACTGCCTCGGACATCCGACCACGCCATTCGCCCAGCCCAAATTCCCACATGCCGCATGTGGTGTGTCCTCCGCCCATTATCCCATACATAACCGAAAGAACAGACACCACACACCAATATTAAACTGGAAAGCCGTGCAAGCAAACTTGCGCTCATTTTTCACTTGGCCTTATTTTTGATTGTGCTTTGTGACAAACTACATGGGTTTTCTTTCAGAACGAAATTGTGTTAAAAGTGGTTAGAACACTGGTGCTTACAATATCTGTCTTTTTAACTTGGTTCATATTTGGAAGTGAGTTGCTAAGCTGAAAATTTTCGTGTTACAAGAATTTCCAGTATTGCACGTGTACGACTTGCTGGTCTCTGTTGAAGTTATTTACAGTGAGCGGAAGTTCGAGTAACTGGATAGTTACTGATGATTTATTTGGCTGATGAATGAGATAGGCTTCAAGGCTTACATCAGATCTCATTTTGAAATTGCTGTCCTGAGATTGACATAGTGAACATGTGAACATTTTCACTACGCACAATGGGTCGACTCGACTCAAAACCTGGACAGAAAAGAAAATCAAAAGGTGCGCATTCCGGCCTAAGCCCCGAGAAATCTTGTGCAAATAACACTGGTGCATACTCAGCCAATGCTGCTGTGGAGCTCCAGTCACAAGTGGATATGATACGTGCCGTGACAGTTGCCAGTAATCAGCGAATCGTACAACGACACTTTTTTCAGATATTGTTTATGTGGTCTGTTTAATATATGACAGTGATCATGCCCAGTTGTTATGATAAAATAAAATGGGTAGCACTCCAGAAGGTATGTTTATGATATTTTTAATAGGTGTAACGAGGCATATCAGCTTTAAACTACTAACAATTTTATCCGAAATCGTTACCTACAAAATTTCTTTCCGTGGCATCACTTTTGTAGATGGCTTTCTTACTACCTTAATGATATAGTTGACGTGACCAAATGTATTTCCATGCGCATATTAGCGCGTTTTTAGTGGACAGCCATTTCTTTACTGTGCGGCCGTGCTACACTGTAGACAATTATTGTGCACTAATAGACAATATTCTGCAACAATGCCTGATGCTGACGTTAGTCCACATAGTTTTGATGCACATATATGCCATAATCGAAGCTGCTCCGTTGCCGATTGATCGCCTATCTCAAGCTGCGCAAGAAGCTCTGAATAAAGATATCTAGCGTCACAAGGATTGCATAACGGGTTCTATTGACGTCTGGCGTCTTCGAAAATAAATAGATGCCGCCTCAGGGAAAATATATGCTTTTCGAAACGTCTTCCAGTAGAGAACCAAACAGCGACCCTTCTGATAGCGATAATGAAATTTTGGAAATTTATGGTAAGTTCTTATGGGACAAAACTGCTGAGGTCATCGGTTCCTAGGCTAACACACAACTTAATCTAACTTAAACTAACTTACGCTAAGGACAACACAAATAATCATGCCCCAGGGAGGATTCGAACCCCCGACGCTGGGAGGTGCGCGCACCATGACAAGACGCCCCAGACCGCGCCGTTACTACGCGCGGCAGCGATAATGACACAAGGGATGGATGTGACTACAGTTTCGATTGAAAAATGTAAAATACAGAATAAAACATTTTACTGTGGCAATGTCGACTTCTGATTCGTTATCCATAACCTTAAACTATTTTATGTCCAAAGTTTTTCTCGAATATGCTAAATTTATAATTTTTGATTCGCCAAACTAGATCCACCATTTGGAAGTTTGCAATTCCGACTTCGGATTGGTAATCAGCGACACCAAAAATCTAAAAAGAACATAGTTTCGTAGGATTTTACATCCATTTACCGATTATGTCCAGGTTTTGGAGCGAGTTAGCGCAATGTGTGACGTGTGGGTGAAATGAACTTTGTCGGTCAATACAATGCAATGCAATGTCCCCGAAATTTTAGGAAGCATCTTAGTTCCAAACACTGGGACGGCAGAGTATGCTCCTGGAAATGTCGCGGACATCCTGAGTTTCGACGAGGTTAGCAGCTCATCAAGATTTTATTGTAGTAACAGGAATGTTTCATTATTCTTAAGTAGTTCCAGAATTATTCATTGAAAGGAAAACGACATTTTTTTCGCCAAACCATGTTGGTTAGAAAATCAGCATTCTAGGTCACCTGTGTAATATTTTCAATTCCCTTGTCGTCTAGATTCAGTAGGAGTCATAGGTGGTAATTCAATCGTAAGTTCCGTCCGAACGATCAAAATGGCTCAAATGGCTCTGAGCACTACGAGACTTAACTTCTGAGGTCATCAGTCTCCTAGAACTTAGAACTACTTAAACCTAACTAACCTAAGGACATCACACACATCCATGCCCGAGGCAGGATTCGAACCTACGACCGTAGTGGTCGCGCGGTTCCAGACTGTAGCGCCTAGAACCGCTCGGCACTCGGGCCGGCCCGAACGATCATCGGAAGGTAAAAGGGGCCCGACCGACCGCCGTGTCAGCCACAGCTGACTGGCATCATCGGATGCGGATATGGACTGGCGTGGAGTCAGCAACCTGCTCTCCTGCGCGTTGTCAGTTTTGGTGACGTGGAGCCGCTACTACACGGCCAAGCAGTTTCTCAGTTGGCGTCATGAGGCTGAGCGCACTCCGGTGGGTCAACAGTGTATGGCGACCCAGATAGTCACCCATTCAAGTGCCATCGCCTCCGACAGTACTTAACTTCGGTGACTGAGGGGAACCGGTGTGTCTGCAATGCACAGGCGTTGACTTCGTGTTAATAAAGTGAAAGATATTCAGGCACGCGCACAAGCATGCATGCAATCATTTCACACAAATAAAATAGCAGAGCTGGTGGCTTGTGTTAGTACGAAGTATCTTCCGTCAGGCTCTAAACAGTGACTTCTCGACTATAAGTATTAACGTAAAAAAATTAGTACACGGGTTAATCTGATGTTTCGTGAATTATATGAATACAGAGTGTACTTGGAGGAATTATCAGTATTCGGGATATGACAGGAACAATCAATCGAAGCAAAAGTTTAGTAAACGTGCTCTAAAAGCATACCTCGAGAGCTGTAAGCACTTGTTCGTCTTCGCTACTGTGGAACACGTCTCTTCTATTGAATAAGGCCTGATAGCTTTCACGGTATGCATTTTAGAACCCATGTTTACTAGATGTATTTTGCTTCGAACGAACATTCTTGACCTATTCCTGAATAGCTACGATTCCTCCTGGGACAGTCTTTGCGTAAATGAAATGGTTTTCCGATTCTTTTCCATTTTCTCTGTAATTGCAATTGTAATTGACCCATTCAAAAATTAAATTGTTCATACGCAACTAATTGAAAACTCTAACAAATATTGACACATTTCTGTTTTATTTATTTATTTTTATTTTTATTATTTATTTATTTATTTATTGCTGTTCAAGTTAGATTATAAAGCATCAAAATTTGATTTTAGTTGTGACGGCGAAAATAATTGTTTTCCTATGTACGAAGATCTTTACGGTATGCTAAGAGATATGCTTCTATTTGTATTTATGGGACCTAAGCTTTACGAAATAGGGCGTCTTGCAGATTGCGACTTTAGCACAACGGTACAATCAAGATTTATCCGGAGACTTTTGCCGATAGGTCGAGTTGCCACCAAACTATGTTCTAACTAGGTGGAGAACTACCCACGAGATTAGGTCAAGTCGTACGTTATTTAATTTACCAACGCATAGTTCCAGGAAATTTGAGAAGGAGGAAAGAATGAAGTACAACATTCTCTCCACGAAGATATCATCATGCTATGAATACGGAACGATATGGATTGTATTCTTTTCAACTAAGGCGCTGCAGTCATGGACTGTACGGCTGGTTCCGGCGGAGGTTCGAGTCCTCCCTCGGGCGTGGGTGGGTGTGTTTGTCCTTAGGATAATTTACCTTAAGTAGTGTGTAAGCTTAGGGACTGATGACCTTAGCAGTTAAGTCCCATAAGATTTCACACACGTTTGAACATTTATTTCTTTTCAAAGCAACTACATCAACATTTCATTTAAGCTATTTGGAGGAATTATGGCAAACGTAAATCTTAATTGGTGGGGGTGTATCTGAACCAGTGTCATTCAGTCTAGTGTGTTACCTCTGTGCCGCATCTCTCGTTGGCAATATTGGAGTAGAGCAATGCATGATACGGGCTAACAATCTCAGATATGATGGTATACGTTTGCAATTTGACCCATTGACGTCAGGAATGTCATAGCGAGCGATGTGGCCGCAGTGTTGAAGGTGTACGAGCCATAATGAGCAGGAGTGAGTTCAGCAATCGTGATTCAAGCGAATGGCGAAGAAATTCCTTCAGTAATGGCACGACGTTATTAAACTCCAGATTTTTTCGCATCCGTAGAATTCAATCGTAACACGCCTCTACGCACTCGGAAAGGTCACGCACGCAAACGCGTCACATTTGGACTAATTTAATTGCTCGTATAAGGCGGGTCAATAACTCGCAGGAGGGATACATGTGACGCTCGACCGCGTTTCGTAACGGTGAACGTAGTGGAGAGAGTACGGAGGCGTGCATTACGCTGCGTGCGTGGAGAGCGTTGAGCGTTGATCGTTGAGCGCTGAGCGGCGGACCACGGTGGAGGGGGCGTGACGTCATCTGGCGCACTGTCGATCGCGCGGCGCCGCCTCGCATAATGGCATCTCGCTGCCGCAGTCTGCGGGCTCTGCCCCGCAAACAAGCCATCGCCGTCCAAATGACTCATCCTTCCCTGCGTATTTGATTCAGAATCTGCTGAGAGTCGTAGAAAGGTGAGGGAAACGAGGATCGGTAAACATTTTTACGATACTTCGTCATATCTGGCAGGTGAATGAACCTCAAATGGTTTCATGTATTCTTCCGATTATATTAGATGAACTTTTCCTTCTGTAGACCCATATTGAGGGGATCATCATGGATGCAGAACTCGTCATAAAACTAGAATCATAATATATATTAAAAAAAAAAGTTAATTTCCATCCCAAGTAAAATAGTCCTGAGGGATATTGAAGTCAAAAAGCTTAAATACACTTTCATTTATGTGGTAATAACAAAGTTGTTATAAAAAATTTAAATGTCCAGTGCTCTAAGTTACGTACGATTACTAACTGTTAGGATTACTGTAGTCAAGCATAAAACACAATATCAGTTTACAACACGTACTGACATTGATCGAATTACTGCACTGTAGATGTGCAGAAGTCAGATTTTGGTTAGCATTCGTTTTATTTTATATTAGTAATAATACATACATGAATTTGTCAGTAGAGTAGAAGGAGTCGACCACCAATAAATCCTGTAGGTTCCTCTTAAACTGAACATTATTAGCACCTAAAATGCGTTTCCTTCACTAAACTACAGCTTTCTGGGCCAAAGTAAATCTTAATATACATTATGCATATTTCTCGTGATTCCATGAACTGAGGTGTAGGTTTGAACAAGAGATATAGTGCTTCCGAAAAATTTCATTGAAGAACAGATATACTGAAAAACAGTAGATAATATCCCCAGTTCCATGAATAAACCTTGAAACGTCTCCTTAGAAAAATTAATGAATTACTGTGCTGATAAACCTTTTACGTTATTTGATTTTGAAACAGCTGAGCAAAACTGAACGTACTCAGACATTACTCTCTTTACTTATTCTGATCAACACTAAACTGACACACAATATTTTTAGCGCAACGCAATCTGACTTTCAATAATCCCTACAAAAGAATGGCCCTGACTATCGATAACCTATACCTCTCATGAATCACTTACCTCACAAAAATCTTCGTCACTCGAACTACTGCAATAGAGCGAGCGCCAATAATGCCAGCTAAATAAAAGATTCTAACTACTGAAGGCACTAACTACTGATAGGCATAGTTAGCAAATGAAAGATTTTGATAGAGAACAAACAATGTATTTACCTTAATAGTGTTCAAAAGTCAGGATATATATATATATATATATATATATATATATATATATATATATATATATATATATAAGTTCATGACATTCAGTCTTACAAATTTACTCTCTCTGATGGACACACGCCCAGATCATCCGCTCTCAAATCTCCGCCATCTCACTCCCCACATCCACCACTGCTAGCGGCTCACCTCCAACTGCGCAACAACTACGCGCTGTTCACATCCAGCTGCCCAATACTACAATAGCGAATATTCCAACAATGCCAACCACCCACAGACTGCACACAGCACAGCCAGTGATATTCATACAGAGCGCTACGTGGCGTTACCAATATAAAAACCTAAACAGCCTACTTACAATCTCTGCAGGACGCTCTTGAGTTCCTAAAAAAATGGTTCAAATGGCTCTGAGCACTATGGGACTTAACGTCTGAGGTCATCAGTCCCCTAGAACTTAGAACTACTTAAACCTAACTAATCTAAGGACATCACACACATCCGTGCCCGAGGCAGGATTCGAACCTGCGACCGTAACGGTCGCGCGGTTCCGGACTGTAGCGCCTAGAACCACTCGGCCACTCCGGCCGGCTCTTGAGTTCCTATTAAACGCTTTTGGACTCGGAAAATTTTAGCTTGGATCCACAAATCGTCCCAGCAAATGATCCCTATTGATATTATGCAACGATAGTAAAGCTAGCAGTTTTATTTTTATGTCACCCACGTCTTGCAAAATTTGCATTGCAACTAAAGATTTATTTTAGGCGCATCGTTAGGTATCTTATATGCTCCTCCCAATTAAATTTATCAAGTTGTAATCCCAAGAATTTAACACTGTCAACCAGTTATATATACTTGTCGTCCTATTTCGGGAGTATATGGGGGGAGGGGGGGGGGGAAACTCCTACAAGTTCTGAACTGCATGTAGACTGTCTAATTCATGCTACACCTTATCCGACACTCTCTTTCTCTTATAAAAAATTCAGAGACACACGAAGCAAATGTCGCGATAGTAATGTCTGAGGAGAAATATGTACTGCTACTACTATTACTACTACTATTAATGAGCTCCTTGAAGGCCTCTGGGATGTCAACTAGCCGGCGTGTCATCCACTGCCATGCGGCGTCGTGCGTATACTCTACTGAGGGGCATGTTGACAGCACACCGCTTTTCCCGCGTTTTCGCTGACTTCCCGAACTTCGGGACGCTACTTCCCAATCAAGTCGTTTCAGGACCAGGGTCCCTTACCTCAACACCAGGAATCGAAACCGGGTCCTACCAATGACAGCCATCTGCACTGATCCGTGAGCTACGTGGGCAGACACTTCTACTACTACCACTACTAACGCTACTACTACTACTACTACTACTACTACTACCCCACACTACTACTACTACTACTACTACTACTACTACTACTACTAATAATAATAATAACAATAATAAGTTTTCGTTAAGTTTTGTCATCCCATCAACATTTTAGTTAAAAGAGACGGAATATGAAATGACGCTAAATCCTTAGAAACAAATCAAAAGGTTTCTAACATAATTTGAATCCTGTTATTTAGAATACGAGTCCGCTAACTCGATTCATAAAGCTCTCTTTGAGAACACAAGTCCATTTACTCGGTATATAAAGCAAGATGATCCACTGTCGATAGAAACGTACTAATATCTGTTCTTAAAATACAAATATGCAGGTGCACTCCAACTTATTAACATTTATAGCCCAGGAAGCAATCAGCAATTAACATCTAACTACTTTTGACGCTTCTCATTTGCTTATAATTGTTTTCTGGGCGGAGTCTTCGGGCTACAACCTTGTTTATCTTGTGCAGTACTCTAACCGACTAACTTATCCGGCACAACTCACGAACCGCTATCACAGCTACGAGGGTATGTTGAAAATTACTGCCTCCGAATTTTTATGTAAAAACTTTTAAAGATTTTTAAATAAAACAAACATTATTTAACATTCTGCATCTTTATTTTTCGTATCTGCATATTTCTTTTTCAACATAGACACCCTGGTGACGAAGACCAGTTTCTTGATACGGTCACTGTAGGATGTTTAGCTTTGTTGATGGAGCCACGGCGTCATCTCTGCTTGCACCGCTTCATCACTATCACAGTGAAGCCATCGAAGGTATTTCGTAAATCTTGGGAATAGATGAAAATCGGATGGGGCCAAGTCGGAACTGTATGAAGGTTGATCGATGACGGTGAACCCAAGGCGTTGCTTAGTTGCAGATGTCTCACAGCACTCATGTGTGGTCTGGCATTGTCATGATGAAGGAGGGAGTGCTCCTAGTGTGGACGAACTCTTTGAATTCGAAACTCGATAATAGCACGCTGTTTCTCACACAACGGCATAGTTACGTTACACACCCCCATGTTACACTTTGCAATTGGGAGCCCTCTGGCGGAAAAAAATGGTTCAAATAGCTCTGAGAATTATGGGACTCAACATCTGAGGTCATCAGTCCCCTGGAACATAGAACTACTTAAATCTAACTAACCTAAGGACATCACAACCATCCATGCCCGAGGCAGAACTAGAACCTGCGACCGTAGCGGTCGCGCGATTCCAGAATGAAGTGCCTAGAACCGCTCGGTCACACCGGCCGCCATCTGGAAGAAAAAGGCTGCAAATATATGGACATGAAAAATAAAGATTTTGAATCCTATTGACGTTTGTTTTATTTAAAAAGATTTATAGTTTTCAATTTAAAAAATTCAGGTACATTAGTTTTCAGCACACAGTCGTATAATTCTGGCACGACTACTCTCTTACTTTTACAGAAGTTTCTTTGCATACTTACGTCTAGTTATTGAGAGTAATACCGGTGAGGAGAACGGTTATGAGACCTGTACGGCCCCGTTAATCTATCAGGGAGATTCTGTAGAGCGGATTCGTTCTGTAAACCACCGCTAAGCCGTCACTAAGTAATTTATCCGCGATATTGTTTGTTTCAGGAATGACAGTATAGCAAGGTGTACACTATCTGATAGAAAATATCCGTACACCTGTAAGTGAACATTAACACAGAGTGTGTCCAACCTTGCCGCACGGGTTAGCCGTGCGGCCTGAGGCGCCTTGCCACGGTCCGCGCGGCTCCCCCCGTCGGAGTTCCGAGTCCTTAGTGTAAGTTAGATTAAGCAATGCGTAAGCATAGGGACCGATGACATCAGCAGTTTGGTCCCATAAGACCTTACCTCAAATTTCCAATTTTGTGTCCATCCTTCGCCTTTATAACGGCTTGAACCCTGCTAGTTTACTTTCAATGGAGGAACGGCAGCCCATTCTTCCTCAAGAGTCGAAACCAGAGAAGGTAGCGATGAGCCAGCCGCTGTGGAGGAGCGGTTCTAGGGGCTTCAGTGCGGAACCGCGCTGCTGCTACGGTCGCTGGTTCGAATCCTGCCTCGGGCATGGATGTGTGTGATGTCCTTAGGTTAGTTAGGTTTAACTAGTTCTAAGTCTAGTGGACTGATGACCTCAGATGTTAAGTCCCATAGTGATTAGAGCCATTTGAACCATTTTTTGAGGTAGCGATGTTGCACGCTGGGGTATAGATCGTATGTTGTTGTTGTGGTCTTCAGTCCTGAGACTGGTTTGATGCAGCTCTCCATGCTACTCTATCCTGTGCAAGCTTCTTCATCTACCAGTACCTACTGCAACCTACATCCTTCTGAATCTGCTTAGTGTATTCATCTCTTGGTCTCCCCTTACGATTTTTACCCTCCACGCTGCCCTCCAATACTAAATTGGTGATCCCTTGATGCCTCAGAACATGTCCTACCAGCCGATCCCTTCTTCTGGTCAAGTTGTGCCACAAACTTCTCTTCTCCCCAATTCTATTCAATACTTCCTCATTAGTTATGTGATCTACCCATCTAATCTTCAGCATTCTTCTGTAGCACCACATCTCGAAAGCTTCTATTCTCTTCTTGTCCAAACTATTTACCGTCCATGTTTCACTACCATACATGGCTACAATCCATACAAATACTTTCAGAAATGACTTCCTGACACTTAAATCTATACTCGATGTTAACAAATTTCTCTTCTTCAGAAACGCTTTCCTTGCCATTGCCAGTATACATTTTATATCCTCTCTACTTCGACCATCATCAGTTATTTTGCTCCTCAAATAGCAAAACTCCTTTACTACTTTAAGTGTCTCATTTCCTAATCTAATACCCTCAACATCACCCGACTTAATTCGACTACATTCCATTATCCTCGTTTTGCTTTTGTTGATGTTCATCTTATATCCTCCCTTCAAGACACCATCCATTCCGTTCAACTGCTCTTCCAAGTCCTTTGCTGGCTCTGACAGAATTACAATGTCATCGGCGAACCTCAAAGTTTTTATTTCTTCTCCATGGATTTTAATACCTACTCCGAATTTTTCTTTTGTTTCCTTTACTGCTTGCTCAATATACAGATTGAATAACATCGGGGAGAGGCTACAACCCTGTCTTACTCCCTTCCGAACCACTGCTTCCCTTTCATGTCCCTCGACTCTTATAACTGCCATCTGCTTTCTGTACAAATTGTAAATAGCTTTCCGCTCCCTGTATTTTACCCCTGCCACCTTTAGAATTTGAAAGAGAGTATTCCAGTCAACATTGTCAAAAGCTTTCTCTAAGTCTACAAATGCTAGAAACGTAGGTTTGCCTTTCCTTAATCTTTCTTCTAAGATAAGTCGTAAGGTCAGTATTGCCTCACGTGTTCCAGTATTTCTACGGAATCCAAACTGATCTTCCCCGAGGTCGGCTTCTACTAGTTTTTCCATTCGTCTGTAAAGAATACGTGTTAGTGTTTTGCAGCTGTGGCTTATTAAACTGATTGTTCGGTAATTTTCACATCTGTCAACACCTGCTTTCTTTGGGATTGGAATTATTATATCCTTGTTGAAGTCTGAGGGTATTTCGCCTGTTTCATACATTTTGCTCACCAGATGGTAGAGTTTTGTCAGGACTGGCTCTCCCAAGGCCATCAGTAGTTCCAATGGAATGTTGTCTGCTCCGGGGGCCTTGTTTCGGCTCAGGTCTTTCAGTGCTCTGTCAAACTCTTCACGCAGTATCGTATCTCCCATTTCATCTTCATCTACGTCCTCCTCCATTTCCATAATATTGTCCTCAAGTACATCGCCCTTGTATAGACCCTCTATATACTCCTTCCACCTTTCTGCTTTCCCTTCTTTGCTTAGAACTGGCTTTCCATCTGAGCTCTTGATGTTCATACAAGTGGTTCTCTTATCTCCAAAGGTCTCTTTAATTTTCCTGTAGGCAGTATCTATCTTACCCCAAGTGAGATAAGCCTCTACATCCTTACATTTGTCCTCTAGCCATCCCTGCTTAGCCATTTTGTACTTCCTGTCGATCTCATTTTTGAGACGTTTGTATTCCTTTTTGCCTGCTTCATTTACTGAATTTTTATATTCTCCTTTTATCAATTAAATTCAATATTTCTTCTGTTACCCAAGGATTTCTACTAGCCCTCGTCTTTTTACCTACTTGATCCTCTGCTGCCTTCACTACTTCATCCCTCAAAGCTACCCATTCTTCTTCTACTGTGTTTCTTTCCCCCATTCCAGTCAATTGCTCCCTTATACTCTCCCAGAAACTCTGTACAACCTCTCTTTTAGTCAGTTTATCCAGGTCCGATCTCCTTAAATTCCCACCTTTTTGCAGTTTCTTCAGTTTTAATCTACAGCTCATAACCAATAGATTGTGATCAGAGTCCACACATGCCCCTGGAAATGTCTTACAATTTAAAACCTGGTTCCTAAATCTCTGTCTTACCATTATATAATTTATCAGAAACCTGTCAGCATCTCCAGGCTTCTTCCATGTACACAACCTTCTTTTATGATTCTTGAACCAAGTGTTAGCTATGGTTAAGTTGTGCTCTGTGCAAAATTCTACCAGGCGGCTTCCTCTTTCATTTCTTACCCCCAATCCATGTTCACCTACTACGTTTCCTTCTCTCCCTTTTCCTACTACCGAATTCCAGTCACCCATTACTATTAAATTTTCGTCTCCCTTCCCTATCTGAATAATTTCTTTTATTTCATCATACATTTCTTCAATTTCTTCGTCGTCTGCAGAGCTAGTTGGCATATAAACGTGTACTACTGTAGTAGGTGTGGGCTTCGTATCTATCTTGGCCACAATAATGCGTTCACTATGCTGTTTGTAGTAGCTTACCCGCATTCCTATTTTCCTATTCATTATTAAACCTACTCCTGCATTACCCCTATTTGACTTTGTGTTTATAACCCTGTAGTCACCTGACCAAAAGTCTTGTTCCTCCTGCCACCGAACTTCACTGATTCCCACTATATCTAATTTTAACCTATCCATTTCCCTTTTTAAATTTTCTAACCTACCTGCCCGATTAAGGGATCTGACATTCCACGCTCCGATCCGTAGAACGCCAGTTTTCTTTCTCCTGATAACGACATCCTCTTGAGTAGTCCCCGCCCGGAGATCCGAATGGGGGACTATTTAACCTCCGGAATATTTTACCCAAGAGGACGCCATCATCATTTAATCATACAGTAAAGCTGCATGCACTCGGGAAAAATTACGGCCGTATTTTCCCTTGCTTTCAGCCGTTCGCAGTACCAGCACAGCAAGGCCGTTTTGGTTATTGTTACAAGGCCAGATCAGTCAATCATCCAGACTGTTGCGCTTGCAACTACTGAAAAGGCTGCTGCCCCTCTTCAGGAACCACACGTTTGTCTGGCCTCTCTACAGATACCCCTCCGTTGTGGTTGTACCTACGGTACGGCTATCTGTATCGCTGAGACACGCAAGCCTCCACACCAACGGCAAGGTCCATGGTTCATGGGGGGGGGGGGGGATATAGATCGTAGTCGACATTATAACTCATCCCAAAGATGTTCCGTTGGTTTCAGGACGGCACTAGAGGCTGGCGAAACCAATTCAGGATTTATTATTGTCTGTAAACCATAGCTTCACAGATGCTGATTTATAATATGGTGCTTTATCGTGCTGATACAGCTATCATAGAGCATAGGGTGATTCTTCACTCTATATCACTCGTTTTCGGTCATCCAAAGACCACTGCCGTCGCTCTTTACGCCACCTCAAGCGTCGCTTAGCACCGACTGCAGAAAAGTCTGGCTTATTAGGAGCTGCTCGACCATTGGAAAAAAGTGTTCAAATGGCTCTGAGCATTATAGGACTTAACATCTATGGTCATCAGTCCCCTAGAACTTAGAACTACTTAAACCTAACTAACCTAAGGACATCACACACATCCATGCCCGAGGCAGGATTCGAACCTGCAACCGTAGCAGTCGCGCGGCTCCGGACTGAGCGCCTAGAACCGCTAGACCACCGCTCGACCATTGTAACTCATTCTTTTTAACTCACTACGCACAGTCATTATGCTGGCAGTAACGTTGGTAGCACTTTGTTACTCGCGAGTTATTGCTTCCGCCGATTTCATGCGATTTTTTACAGCCTCCCTCCGCAGTGCTCGAAGTTCCCTGTTATTCAGTACATAGGGTCTACCTGGTCTTAGTTTACCTGTGGTTATCCTTTAGGGTTTCCACTTCACAGTCGCATTACCAACAGTCGTCCTCGGCAGCTTTAGAAGAGTTGAAATATCGCTGATGGATTTGTTACTCACGTGACATCCGATGACTAGTCCAAATTCGAAGACATTGAACTCTCCTGACCGACCTCTGCTTATCTACAGACAACACAAAGTCTCGGTGCCCGATTTTATGGTACGGAAGCATCACTGGGCATGCCCATCTAGCTTCCATCACGTCTTAATTATTAATGAAGATGGCAGATTTTATGTATTGGAATGACTGTTTGCACCTATGATTGTTGTCCACAATCTGTTACAGCCTAAATAGTCTGTTGACGGTTGACATAGGTCTTTTATTTGTAGAGTTGGGGTAACGTGTACCTTCGACGCCCAAGTCGCCGAAGTGGCGTCAAATCGAAAGACTTGCATCCGGCGAACGGTCTACCCGACGGGAGGCCCTAGTCACACGACATTTATTCACGTGTACCTACTGACTGAATGAAATGGAGGGGCGAAGTCGAAACTTTTTTATATTAGTTTTCAGTCTCCTTTATGTATGTGAAGATTCTTGGTATACCTAGCATGTCCCTAAGAAGAAGCGCTTATTTCAATAGTGGTACAAGTCCATTTTTGTTCCTTTTGAGATACAGAGTCCTTACGTTAAACGAACGCTGAAAAATCTGCAGGTGAGATACCAGAAATATTCAAGCAGATGCTTCTTGCTTGAGATGAACCTTTCTTTCTGTTTGTTTGGAAACCGGCCGATGTGGCCGAGTGGTTCTAGGCGCTTCAGTCTAGGTTGGTTAGGTTTTAGTAGTTCTAAGTTCTAGGGGTCTGATGACCTCAGATTTTAAGTCCCATAGTGCTCAGAGCCATTTGAAGCATTTTGTTTGTTGGGATCATTAATTTCAGAAGCATTATAGGCAGAAAAGTGGAGGTAATGGACTTGTACCACTATTGAAATAAGCCCTTTATATGCGTGTTAGGCGTATATCTGTCGGCGCCTACGATGGTGCGAAGGATATTACTTTGTAATGACAGTGGTTTGCTTAGGTGTGTGCTCACTGCTGTAGATTATACCTCTGATCCATACAGGATCGTTAGCACGATGATACTTCTGCACAACCTTAACTTGGTTCCTGTCGATAGCACCCATCACTTAGGAGTGGAAATGTAATGCTGAATCGTCCACTAGATGTCACGCGAGGTGGACTTGCTATTATAAAAGAAGGCGAGAACTATTGTATTGCAAGTAGAGAAGGAGTAACAGCAGAATTGGTACGGAGAACCGAGTGACAAATCCATCAGGAACATTTCAGGCCCTCAAACGCTGCCCATATCGACTGTTCGCGACGTTGTTGTTAGGGGGAAACGCTACAGAACAACCACAGCTATACCAAAACAAGGCAGCACTGACGGACGGGGACTGTCCAGCATTGTGGAGAGAAGTTGTAAAACAAATGCTTGAATTCAGCAGAAAGAATCACTCACGAGTTCCAAAGTGCTGCAGGCAGTCCAGCTAGCGTAACGACTGTGCCCTGAGAGTTAAGAAGAATGGGGGTACAGTGGTTAAGAAGCTACTCATAAGCCACACATTTCTCTAGTCAATGCTAAGCGACGCTGTAGATGGTGCTACGCCACTGGACAGTGGATAACTGGAAATGAGTTATTTGGAGTGATGGATCACGCGACACACTCTGCGGCAATCAGTGGGGGGGGGGGGGGGGAGGTTGGGTTTGTCGAATGCATGAAGAACGTTACCTGCCACCATGTGTAGTGCCAAAAGTGAGGTGCGGAGGGGGTGATGTTACGGTATGGGGGTGTGTACCCTGGTTAGGGCGTGGTGCCCCCATGGTGCTTAATGACACGCTAAATGTGGAAGGGTATGGACACATTTTACTGCAATGTGTACTGCGTATAGTAGAGGAACAGTTCTAGTTCGGAACGGTGATTGTTTGTACCAGCATGACAATGCACCTTGTCATGAAGCAGTATCTGTGAAGCAATACTTTATGAAGACTAACATCCGTGAAATGGCCTGGCTTGCTCAGGGTTCTGACCTGAGCCCAATGGAAAACCTTTGGGATAAATGTGGAAGGGTATGGACACATTTTACTGCAATGTATACTGCGTATAGTAAAGGAACAGTTCTAGTTCGGAACGGTGATTGTTTGTACCAGCATGACAATGCACCTTGTCATGAAGCAGTATCTGTGAAGCAATACTTTATGAAGACTAACATCCGTGAAATGGCCTGGCTTGCTCAGGGTTCTGACCTGAGCCCAATGGAAAACCTTTGGGATAAATGTGGAAGGGTATGGACACATTTTACTGCAATGTATACTGCGTATAGTAAAGGAACAGTTCTAGCTCGGAACGGTGATTGTTTGTACCAGCATGACAATGCACCTTGTCATGAAGCAGTATCTGTGAAGCAATACTTTATGAAGACTAACATCCGTGAAATGGCCTGGCTTGCCCAGGGTTCTGACCTGAGCCCAATGGAAAACCTTTGGGATGAGTTATCTTCAGACTCAAACGCCCAGTAGCACAATCTTCTCTTGTTTCGGCTCTTCTTCATCTACAACTACTCTACAAATCACTGTGACATTCATGGCAGAGGTTTACACCCCATTGTACCAGTTATTAAACTTTCTCCCGTTCCTTTCACGTACAGAACACGGGATGAATACTGTTCAAATGCCTCAGTGTGTGCTGTATGTAACGTAATTTTGTCCTCACGATCCCTGAGAGAGCGATAGGCAACGGGTTGTCGTATATTCCTTGGTCCAACATTTGAAGCCGGTTCTTAGAAATTTGTAGGTGGTGGTGGTAAGTTTCAATGTGACCAAACTGCTGAGGTCATCGTTCTCTAGGCTTACACTACTTTATATAACTTAAACTAACTTACGCTACGGACAACACACACACACACCCATGCCGGAGGGAGAACTCGAACGGGGACCCGAGCGAACCGTAGCAAGTCGTCTGAGACCGCGTGGCTATCCCGCGTGGCAGAACTTTGTAAGTAGCCTTTCTGTAGAGGGGTTGTGTCTAACTTCAAGAATGTGCCAGTTCATTTTCTTTAGCTTCTCTGACACTCTTCCATGGGTGAAACAAACCTGCGACCATTCGTGCTGCCTTATCGTGATATGTTCAATATCCTCTGGTAGTTCTATCAGGTGAGGGTCCCAAAAACTTGAGCAGTATTCTAGGATGGGCCGCATGAATGCTTTTTAAGTAATCTCCTTTGTAGACTGATTTCATTCCCCCAGTATTCTACCAATAAACCGAAGTCTGCCACCTGCTTTATCCGCGACTGAACCTATGTGAGCGTTCCATTTCACGTGCCTACTAAGTGTTACACCCACGCATTTGTAGCTATGAACTGGCTGATTGCTACTGTGATCATTGATATTATAGTCCCAGGATACTACATTTTTTCGTTTTGACAAACGCACAGTTTTATGTTTCTGAACATTTAAAGCAAGTTGCCAATCTTTGCACCACTTTGAAGTCTTGTCAAAATCTGACTTAATATTTATGCAAATGCAGCTTGTTTCAGGCCGTACTTCATAACAGATAAAAACTGCATCATATATATATATATATATATATATATATATATATATATATATATATATATATATATATATTTCACGTGCCTACCAAGTCTTACACCCACGCATTTGTAGCTATGAACTGGCTGATTGCAACTGTGATAATTGATATTATAGTCCCAGGATACTACATTTTTTCGTTTTGACAAATGCACAGTTTTATGTTTCTGAACATTTAAAGCAAGTTGCCAATCTTTGCACCACTTTGAAAAGTCATAAGTTACTATTAATATGGTCCGCAAGGTTATTAATATGCGACATGAACAACAAGGGTCCCAACACGCACCACATCTGTCGATGACTCTCCATCCAAGATAGCTTCCTGGGCCCTCCGTACCAAAAAATCATCAGACCAGTCGCAAAATTCGCTTGATACCCCGTAGCACTGAGTCAAATGCTTTTCAAAAATCTGGAAATACTGCATCTGCTTGACTGTGTTAATCGAAAGCTTTTAGTACGTCATGTGTGAAAAGTGCGAGTTCAGCTTTCCATTATAATGTTTTGGGAATCCATGCTGGTCACTCTGTTTGAGATACATGATTATGCTTGAGCATATAATATGTTCTAATATTCTACAACAAATCGATGTCAAGTATATTCGTCGGTAGGTTTAGGGATCACTTTTACTACCCTTCTTGTAGACGGGTGTGACTTGTGCTTTCATCCAACTTGTTGGGACGTTGTTTTGGTTGAGGGAGCTGCGATAGATTATATTTTTATCCTGGAGCCATGTTCAGTTTTAACGATTTCAGTAATTTTTCAACGCCACTGACACTGATACTTATTTTACTCAGATTTTCAGTGGTGCGAGGATTAAATTGGAGCAATTCTCCTGGTTTTTTCTTTGTAAACGAACATTTTAAACAAAGTTAAGCATATCTGCTTTTGCTTTGCTAGCCTCATGAGGATGAGTGGGTTGCTATTCCTTCACAGACATTCAGGAAGCTCATTGAAAGTGTTCCCAGGATAGTTCGAGCAGTCACAAAAACAAAGGGTGGACACATCCCATATTAATGTCCACTAACAGATGCGGGGAAACTTTTCATCAGATAGTGTAGATTACGGCACAAACTGATGCGCTGTGGAACGAACACGTAAAAATTTGATAGATGCAGTTCATTACCGAAGAGTGTTAGAATAACTGGTATTTGAATTAAGAGATATCTTGCTAAACGTTTGGCTGATGTATACTGTCAGTATCAGAATCTCATGAAAACTCGTCGTGATGGTAGGTCGGTAGGTGGGGCGCACTAGAAGAGGAATGGAATTTCACTTCTAGAGCTTTGGGACTCGATATTTCAACAAACGTTTTAAACGAATCTGATGCTCCCGACATATCCTCCACGTAAGGAAACTATTTACAAGATATGAAGGACGAGGACACTAGCAAAGGCATCCTCCCCAGTTATGTTGCGACTGGGCAGTGACCCCAACAGAGACGAAGGAAACGGCTGCATGAATGTCAGGATGAAGCACGGCTTCTTTCGTCTGGACTCGGGTTGATCGTGGTGGCACTGAATGAGATCGAGCAGCAGACCACTAGTAAGTCATCCCTGGTTACCGGTGTAACGGAGGTCGTTGACTTGGGATGACGTGGTTAGCCACAGAAGTTCAGCGAGCCGCTGTCAGCAGGACCGCATGGGCAGGGCCGCGCATAGGCAGCGTCCCTTATTGATGTCGGCAGGACGGCAGTAGCTGACAGGGAATGGCAGCCACATCCAGGCTGCGTGCCCGCCTCTGGACATGTAATGGGAAAGACGGTGCTCAAATCGTAGCCCCCCCCCCCCCCACCTCAACGTGATCGACCTCGAAGGTGCCTGCTCTCCCTGAGCAGTAGGCAGCGACAGGGTGGTCCACAAGGACTGGAATGCAGCGACAGTGTAGCAAGGCATCTACCAGTCTGAACTCGAATACTTGTTCCACCAGATAGACACACTCGGTACGTGACTCTGAACTCTGGAGACTCCAATTAGTCTTCATACAATCCTGTGCTCAGGTGGATGCCTGTAGCTCTTGAAGCCTAAGTCCAGAGTGGGTGACTTGCTGCATGATTGTGTACTGCAAATAGTCCTCTTTTTGAAGTTAGAGGCTGATGCTTGTGCGATATCTCGGCATCATGTACACACCTGGACACTGTCTAAGAACATATGAGCACACACACACAGACACACAGACAGACACACACACAGACACACACACACACACACACACACACACACACACACACACACAGAGAGAGAGAGAGAGAGAGAGAGAGAGAGAGAGAGAGAGAGAGAGGTGGGGGGGGGGGGAGAGGGAGGCAGAGGGAGAGAGAGAGTCTGATTCGAGCAGTATTTGTGCCAATCAGGGCAGTTAGCATTTCCCTATCGCCACCACTTTAGTCCAGAAACCAAAACAAGTTAGCTCGTTTGCTTGCCACCGTGAACCTATACTGACTTATCTTGGCCTACTGTTTATCGCCCGGTCAGCTTGTTTTGACACTCTGTGGTAGCTAAAAGGTGTCCCAACTTCGTTTTTCAAAAGCAATGGTGGGCGTATTTTGCAGCAGCGGTGTACGGAATAAGTAGTGTCGCACTCTTGACATGTCCTTACTTCGTTGTGGAAGGTCACCGTAATGACGGAATCTTGCTCCCTATGACGTAGTTTGGCTATATCAGCAGCATACAGTTCAGTGCTCTGAGCTATGATGTGGCGCAATAGTACATTCAGTGTCATAATACGGAAGAGGCAGGACAATACCTGACGATGGTACTCCCGGCCATGCAATGAAGAGCAGTTTGCGGAGTATGATTAAAACTGTCATTGTAGATGGAGCCAAGCTCTGATAGGTCAATGCTGATAAACAGAGCGAGATGGCACATTGGTTAGCACACTGGACTTGCATTCGAGAGAACCGACGGTTCATATCGCCGTGTAACCATATTGATTTAGGTTTTCCCTTATTTCCCTAAACCGCTCCACGCAAAGGTCGGGATGATTCCTTTGAAGTGGCATGGCCGATTTTGTTCCCTATTCTTGAAGCATTCCGAGCTTATGCTACGTCTGAAGGAGCTCGAAGTCTGTTGAACTTTAAACCCTAATCTCCCGTCTTTCCTTGAGGATGGGGAAGGAAATCGGTCGTTTTTTATTCAGAAGAACCATCCTCCTTTTGGCCTTAAGTAAATTAGGGAAACCAATGTTAACCTAAATTTGCAATGTCGGAACTCTGGAAACGAAATCCAGTATTATAACAACAGCACCGCCCTGCGCGATAAAAAAAAGATTGAAATAAAACTAAAAATAATGATGGAAGCTACAGAGATTTCATTTGCAGGTATGGTCTGAATCAGTTTCTTCTGATACTTGTATTACAGGGGGCGAAAGTTGGTGTCACGCAGTCTACCCAAGCTGGCTCTCACATTTTCGCTGTGGTGGTTTGATGTTACACAGTATCATCACAAATAATATTCAATTGTACGTAATTCAAGGATAGGAATAGTAAATTTATTCCGTACTGACACACAAAAGTTCGACATACACTACGTTCATTCGAAAAAAAAAAGAAGTCATTTACTTTTTCCGGATTTCAAGCATCTTCCTTGACTAACTCTTTCTGCTGGTGCTACCTGTTGCAAAAGAGTTACTGATATTCACATTTCAACAGTTATTGGGTAGCAGACGTCTTTCTACTGGAATATTCCTCATTCCGTTCAAACACGGTCTCTCAGAGACGATTTCATCCGCTGCAAACACTTCACTTCAGTGCGTCGTGTTTGCTTTTACTGGCGTGCCAGATCCATATGGCACTTCAGTTTATAACCTGTCATACTACTCATTAGACAATTTTTTAGTAACTTCAAGGAAATGTTCAATCTGATTCATAAACTTTACCTTCCAACAGCAGTAAAACTGAATTATCTACACACTGGGAGAGCTATTCTTCTAATAAGCGAACTTTGTTTCACAAATAAGCAGATGTAGAAGGCAGCAGAGGTCTTTGAAAGGCAGCAGTTCCGTGTAAACGTTGGTTTGACAACTGAAATAACTCGGCTGACACATCTCTTTGATGGTAAGCAGTGGGAGCTCCACTGTTTGTTGACGTAAAAATGGCGAGACTTAAATTGTAGAGTAAATATTAGGTTTGCAGTAAATGTCAATTCTTGTGTGACAACCTAGCCGTGTTGACTTTAAGTGTCGTCACACCCGGTGGCTGACTTACTCCGCCCCAACCGAACATTGTGTGGCATATTTTCAACACGTTCACTGGTATAAATTTCTTAGATGCCTCGTGGTCTCGCGGTAGCGTTCTCGCTTCCCAAGCACGGGGCCCCGGGTTCGATTCCCGGCGTGGTCAGGGATTTTTCCTGCCTCGAGATGACTGGGTGTTGTTGTGTCGTCTTCATCATCATCATTCATCCCCATTACGGTCGGAGGAAGGCAGCGGCAAACCACCTCCATTAGGACCTTGCCTAGTAAGGCGGTGCGGGTCTCCCGCATCGTTCCCCTACGCTCTGTAAAGAAGCATGGGACTTCATTTCCAGATGCCTGTCAACAGCAGCAGTACTGTAGAGCAACTGCCTATCAGTACAGTGGTCAACCCAACATACCTGTGAGAAGTCTGGACAATGTTCCGAGCTACTCATACAGGTGACCATTATTGTTCTATCCCTGATGTGTCTGTACAAACGACATAGGACAAAAACGTCCCAGTTTAGCTCGCGCGCACGTGTGTGTGTGTGTGTGTGTGTTTGGCGTCACTCACAAAACGTCTAAGGATCGATCCATTGTGGGCATAATTGAATGGCGTGAGACATGACCTCCTCGAAGGCACGTTGACTCCTAAAATTCTCTTTCTTATTATTTTCGTAAAGCACACTTCTATGGCGGCACTTAACAAAGAGGTAGCTGTTTCGATGAGGGGTGGCGTAAGGAAAGTTCCACTGTGCCAGTATCAGGTCAACTTATGCAGGAGTGGCGGTGGTGATCCTGATAATTAGAGATAATTTTAATCTCCTACATTATATCGCAAATGTTTCACCAATGTCTCGTGGAGTGGCAGAATGTGACACTGTTGATGGTGGAGCGTTAAGTGGAAAGTGACACTAAGCTTGGGCGCCACCCTAGTGCTGTTCTAGAGGAATAGGCTACGTACATGCACATATTTTTCTCTCTTGTCATCGTCAACAGCATAATAACTTTAACTATAAAGCGTACCTGACTGTAATAAGTGCGAGTAAACACCTGGTACGTCGGAAACGCAATCCGTCATAAAGATATCCTGATCCAAGAATTGTAACAACTACATGGGAAAGTAAGAACACTCGAGCAAGGGAAGATAGAAGCGGTGTGCTGTAATATTCTTCGGACGTGAAATGGAAGGGTTTTTTCATGTACTCGTGCCACATGATCAATTAATTACGATTTATAACTGTATAGTGGGCTTACGGGGAAAAGTTAATATGTCAAAAATGCGAAAAATTAATTATTACTAGTAATAATTACAATGAAGTATGTTGTACCTACTGGGAAGATGAACTAAGTCTTAGCTTTTGTAGTTCAGTCACCATGAAACCATCACAAAACATTAACTTAATTTCGCACATCTTGTTGTTAGTAAAAGAGAAATAAGCGCATTTAATACTTTTTGCCTGTACACATTAATGCACAGTTTTTTAGATATTTATATTTGCTAGATAATTTTAGTCCATAAGTGATCATATGGATGAACATTATAGGAGTTATCTGGAAATCAACGAACTGTTTACCCTTGGATAGTACACTTAGCATTGAAAAATGGATCGTATGTACGGAGATATATGTGAAAACGAACAAATCACGTACAGAAGGATTTTTGCCAAATATCAAAATTCCTCGTACTATGAGGATTTATTACTTCTGTGGTGTCACCGCCAGACACCACACTTGCTAGGCGGTAGCTTAAATCGGCCGCGGTTCATTAGTACATGTTGGACCCGCGTGTCGCCACTGTCAGTACTTGCAGACCTAGCGCCACCACATGGCAGGTCTAGAAAGACGGACTAGCACTCGCCCCAGTTGTACGGACGACATTGCTAGCGACTAGACGTACGAAGCCTTCCTCTCATTTGCCGAGAGACAGTTAGAATAGCCTTCAGCTAAGTCCATAGCTACGACCTAGCAAGGCGCAGTTAACCATATCTAGAGAGAGTCTTACTTGTATTCACCATAAACGATGTATACCAAAAGGATGGATTAAAGTTAAGTATTCCCAAAGCAACGTACTTTTCTTATTAGCATTCATTGAGTATCCTGTTCCAGAACTCACGCCAGCCGGCGTGTGTGTACGCGTGCCTATCGGTAACCTCACCCTGTGTCTAGGCTCTTGTCTAGACACAACAACTTCACTGTCAACGCGATGCACATCAGAAACGAAAAGAAGATTGAAATGCAGCCAAAGCTGCTCAGAAGCAAGAAGATGCAAGAGGCAGTGGTATTATGTCTGTTACTTTCGAAAATACCATCTTTCGATGTGAGTTCTTGTTACTACAGCGGAAATAACTTTACTTACAATTTCACAGTCGGTAAGTCAACTATGCCAAATTGTGGTAATAATTATGCCTGTAGTGAATTAAACAGCACGAAAGGTAGTTCAGAAATTCGTACTAGTTTGTTGAAATACCTCTCTTCTCTCCCTGAACATGTTAGAGAGGTCTTTCTGGTTTCAGATACATGAAGGGGTCAAAACAGGGACCATCATATTCCAGTTTATCTATACTCTATACTCTTCGGATTGTAAAAGCAAGTCTTAAGAAAGTGATCGCACATACATTGAGATGAATTCAGTGTACAGTGGAATTGAAAGTTCCAAGAATTTCGTCCCTTTGTATAGCATATAAGATTTGCTGGCAATACTTCGAATTGCCCGATCAAAGTGGCTTCGAAATAAGTAAAACGATCCTTACACAGTGCAGGAATTGAACTATTCAATCTTCAGACTGGCGGAGATTAGTTAGTCCAAACCAATTTCTGCCAGCATACTCAAGTCTGTTGGCAATGAGCACAGCAGAGAAGAATAAGCTCCTAAAACTTTTTCGAGTCGTTATTATTCCTGATACGACTGGTACAACGAGCTGCCATCATCTGATTATTCAGTCAAGAAGATCCCAGAACGTCCTGTGGCGGACAGTGCAAGTGATGATTCTGATGATGACTGCTAGAAGCCTAGTGGTGATTTTTTTTTATTTTTTTACGTGTATTCTCTAGTAAAAATCTTGGAATGAGTATAACTACTAAACAAGGTTTTCCACAAACGTGAACTTAAAATTTATTTATCTCAATACTACTTTTTTTAGAGTTAATATATTTCACTTGTAAGCCCATGATATGTACTAAGTGTAACATTCCTCTCCGGTTAAGAAAAAGGCAAGTATAAAGTGACACTCTGCATGACAAATTAGTTGCACAATTCCCTGCCGTTCTACCCGGCACAGACGTGACACCTGGTGGCAGATAAGGACGTCAATGTCAAACTGTTTCACCAGGAATATACCCAGAACAGGACTGGTCCCTAGCACACTGCTTACGTTCGAAAACAGGCATGAATTTGAATGAATCCGGTGAAATTCCAATTTTTTTCCAAATACAACTAGAACAGCCCGCTAAATTATCATGTACGAGTAAATAAGAACAGGAATTGTTCGATGAAGACAACGTAGCCCTTCATCACTTAGCTTGGCCACCAATCTCACCAGAACGCAATCTTATTGAAAACTTGTGCGACTTCATCGCATGCCACGTCCGGGCACATTTTGGGTCTATGCTTCCCGCTTCCATATCGACTTCACATCTAACGTTGTTCGTGATGTCAGAAGTGTGCTTTCTTCGTATTTTGACAGAGCTTCCCAGGATTGCTGTCATAGAACAATTAGACCAACATGGTACCTAGATGGTCGTCGTGATCCTGCAACTAAAAAGCGTAGGCGTTTTCTGTACGAGAGAAGAAACTACGTTTGATAGTGTTGCAAATTGATCTTACTGGTAATGTGCACCGTTGTCTTACGACAATACACAACACTTTTCTGAAGCTCTTTATACATGAAATTTATGATTTCCTTATATATGACTTGAGGGCTTGGAGTGGGAATAAGATATTTATCACTTTAAGGTTATTCGCATGTGCAGAAACGTACCGTTTTAGTGAAGCAGGAAGTAACACATAAAGTGGCATATTATCCATTCTTGTGTCGGTTGTGTGATAGGAAGGCGTCTGCTACCCAATAACTGTTGACATGTGAATATCAGTAACTCTTTTGCAACGGGTAGCACCAGCATAAAGAGTTTGTCAAGGAAAACACTTGAAATGCGGAAAAAATAATGTGTGATTGAAGGATAATAATTTACTATGATTCTGCTAGTCATGTTCGTAACTTATTGACTAATGGAAACTCCATAGCACCGTCGCAGTTCACGGTACACGTTGATTCACGGTGCAGGTTGTACACGCCAATGGTAAGGTTCAAGTACATCGAAAACCAGCACGTGTTGTTTCAACGAAACAATAAACGATCCAATCGGTCCTGAATAGTGTCATAAAGGTTTAACGCTCTCGCATTGTTGGGGTGCTAGTGTGCAATATTATTGTAGGTCATGAGATCTCATTTCTTTTGATCCCATTAGGGACATTATCGACTGAAACGTATGCGCTTTGGACACAGAACTAAGCAGTCTTGGCGGTATTTGAGTTATGACGTAACGTTCGTAGGGTGAGATGGTTTCCAAACTTTTCGGTGTTCGGTGGAGTACATGGCAAGAGTCACCGTTACAGTCATCACGGCTGATAGCGCCGCCTCCAACCTTTTAGTAGGTCTTTCTAATCGGATTGATCTCGAGTGTACGTCAACACCATATCTTGTACTTCACAAACTCCCTCTGAATAAAATGTTCTCGGGTTTCCAGCCGCGGCAAGTGATTAAAATTACACGAGCTTTTGACTACGCACTCCATGTCTATTGCCAAGTTGGCTGCTGGTACACCCCTTGCATACACTAGCTGCTGGCTGTGACGTCACTGGTGACCGAGCATCGCTATGTATGTTTACTCGTACGTTGTCTCAACGTGTAAGCTTCAACTGCGCTGTCACTGGATCCCACGCCGCGCTAAGCTTCAGGCCACCGTCTCTATTTAGGATGTTATCCGTGATTTTTATTTCAGTGGCTTCTTTAATTACACCATCCCAGAAGCCGTTAGTGCGAGCCACGACGGAGATTTCGTCAAATTTTATCCGGAATCCGTTTTCTAAAGCATGCTCAGCTAAAGCAGATTTCTCGGGGTTAGCGTAGGTGATAAAACTTCTCATGCTCCTTCCTGCGTTGTTCCACAGTGAGTACTTTGTCCAACATAAGACTGGCCACACGCACAAGGTATCTTGTAGACTCAAGGTATCCTGAAACATGCTGCGTCTTTAACTGGTCTCAGTAATTGACAGATTTTTGTCGGAGCCCTGAAGATCGATTTGATCTCGTGTCGTTTCAGTAGGTGGCTAATCTTGCCAACACGGAGCCACAGAACGGCAAAAATTCAAGTTTCTTTTCCTGCTCCTCGTCAGTGGTCTTTTTGTGAGTCTTGCTTGAGATCACTTAATTTATTTGATGGACGCTATAGCCGCTGCTCTTGAAGAATTTGCTTAGGTGACTCAATGGACCATGATACAAATACATGCGCGCTGCTGGACGAAGATACTTATCGAGAACTCCCACGCCAGCCAACATCTAGAATACTAAGAAAGACATTTAAATTTCTCAGGCGCTCTTCCGTGGAAGACAATAAGGTGAAGAATCTACTTCCACAGGCATCTAGACCATCAACTGCTTATGCTTTACCAAAGATCCACAGCAATGGGACGCCATTCTGTCTTATCGTATCCACCATTGGTTCACCAACATACAGGCTGGCGAAGTACTTGGCCAATCTTCTTGCTCTACACGTGGGACACTGAGAGCATCGCATTAAAACAAGCAGATTTTTTAGTCTAATTACCCATCTTCGTCTTGGTGAGGGTGACATTATGGTCAGTTTTGATTAGGTGGTGCTCTTCACGAATTTGCCTGTCAATGACTGTTTGGAACTGGCATCCCAGTTCTTTGTAAATGACATGGTCGAGCTATTTAGGCAACACTCATACATCTTCTTATTTTCTTTACAAGGGCCAGTATTACGATCGAATGGATGTCGTTGCATTGGGTAGCCCGTTAATATCGTATCATAGACCGCTGAGGCGCCTACACGAGATCTTCAGGAACAATGGCTATAGCGTCCATCAAATAAAGTAAGTGATCGCAAACAAGACTCACAATAAGAGGAGGAGCACGAAAAGAAACTTTCTTTCTTGCTGCACTGTGCCTCCGTGTCGGGCAAGATAAGCCGCCTGCTGAAACGAAACATGATCAAATCGTTCTTCAGGCCTCCGATGAAAATTCTTCAATTACTAAGACCAGTTACAGACGCAAGAGGTCTCATAACACCTTGGGTCTACAAGATACCTTGCGAGTGTGGCCAGTCTCACGTCGGACAAAGTACGCACTGTGGAACAACGCAGGAAAGAGCATAAGAAGTTTTATCGCCTACGCTACTCCGAGAAATCTGCTAAAATTTGGCGAAATAGCCGTCGTGGCTCACACTAACGTCTTCTGGGTTTGTGTAATTAAAGAAGCCACTGAAATAAAAATTAACCATAACACCGTAAACAGAGGTGGCCTGCGGCTCAGCACGGCGTGGGGACCAGTAATAGCGTGGTTGCAGTGGACACATCGAACGCCGACTCAACATATGGCCATATATAGCGATGCCCGGGCACCTGTGACGTCACAGCCGGCAGCTAGTATATAGAAGGTGTGTACCAGCAGCCCACTGGCAGTCATACCAGTTGACAATGGCCAAGGAGTGCTCGGCCGAAAGCTCGTGTAATTTTAATCACGTGACGCGGCTGGAAACTCGAGTACTTTATATTCAATGTTACCGCCGCAGCAGACTGCATTATTACATCAGTGTAATACCTGCTGTGATCCTAGATTTCCCAGGACCATACTTTATACGGTTTATGAAAATTATATTTCTTACTAGTTTATCCAGACGTATACTGAATTTAGAGGTGATATTAGCTCATCGTCGAAGTTTACAACAATCCTTGAAACTCTCCCTGAACTGTGCAGTTGTTTTGTCATGAATGCCTTATTATTTTTGTTACTGTATCTGAGTAGTCTATTCAGAAAAGTTATATGTTATACTCAACTGAATCGATCATTTCCAGAAGGCCCTTTCCCACATAATATGGTAAGTGTTTTATCGTTGTTGTCCAGGCGTAGAAGAATTGTGCTGTTCCAATTGTACTAAAGAATTGCACTAAAGAATTGTTGGTTGGTTGGTTGGTTTGGGGAAGGAGACCAGACAGCGTGGTTATCGGTCCCATCGGATTAGGGAAGAATTGGGAAGGAAGTCGGCCGTGCCCTTTCAGAGGAACCATCCCGGCACTTGCCTGGAGTGATTTAGGGAAATC
Source organism: Schistocerca cancellata (assembly GCF_023864275.1). Taxonomy (NCBI): domain Eukaryota; kingdom Metazoa; phylum Arthropoda; class Insecta; order Orthoptera; family Acrididae; genus Schistocerca; species Schistocerca cancellata. Next base: position 644,064,638 of record NC_064629.1, read on the forward strand.
ACGGAAAACCTACATCAGGATGGCCGGACACGGGATTGAACCGTCGTCCTCCCGAATGTAAAGAATTGTACTAAAGAATTGTACTATGTTTTGGTGTACATAAGAAGACAACGATATTCCACTCATTTGAAAAAGGCACGTTCTCATGAAGAACGGTCACTTTAATAGAGAACCTTGATTGGAAACTAAGATGAGAACAACAAATTTACATTCCACGCGGTGAATATGGAGTAAATTTTAGATTTTAACTGGTGGTGGTCGAATTTGTGCATGAAATGTGGACTCTTCTCGAGGACTAGTAGTGCAGGTTCAAAGGTAGCATTCAGGGGAGAGGGTGCAAAGATAAGGACATATCGTCATATCTCTGTAACGCGCGAAGGAATTTCTACTAAAACTGACACACCTATCACTTTTAGACCTGGAAACATTTACTGCGATACCCCTAGCACAGATATGTCTACGGGTTTTGGATGAAAAAGCGTGACGTAAAAGCATAACGCAGAACGACTCGAGAATTTTCAGCCAAATTTAGTATATTTGTGACTCATTATTTGCATAAAATTCTGTTGGAGTAAGAAACCACGCTACTACTAAGGAAGAGCCTGACGATTAGAAAGGTTAATACGTAGCAACGAATTAGAAAGGTTAATACGTATCAACGAATTGTTGATACTTGTTTCCTGTAGTTAGATGACTTGGAGTGCTTTAAAATCATGAAGGACGACGTGTCTGTCATTTGCATTTGCCGGCCGCGGTGGCCGTGCGGTTCTAGGCGCTGCAGTCCGGAACCGCGGGACTGCTACGGTCGCAGGTTCGAATCCTGCCTCGGGCATTGATGTGTGTGATGTCCTCAGGTTAGTTAGGTGTAAGTAGTTCTAAGTTCTAGGGGACTGATGACCTAAGATGTTAAGTCACATAGTGCTGAGAGCCATTTGAACCATTTCATTTGCATTGTTCAGAGCATCAATAACATCGTATTTCGGACCAAAAGCTCGTGCCACACTGCTCAGTACCGCATATAAGTTTGACGTCCGCTCTAGAGCCACATTGTGAAAAACAGCTGAGGGTCGGACAGTTCCAGCCACAGTCTTTTTTCTAAAAACGACGATAAGTTATTGGCAGAATTCCCTGTTTATTCAGAATTCAAATGAAACTGCAGGGCGAAATTCGCTAGAGATACAAATGGAATATGTGTATAAACATGTGTGTAATATGTTAAATGTATGTGATGTCTCTTTCTTTCTCTCTCTCGCTCTCTCTCCCTCTTTCTCTCTCTCTATGTGTGTGTGTGTGTGTGTGTGTGTGTGTGTGTGTGTGTGTGTGTGTGTGCGCGCGCGCGCGCTCGCGTGTGTGTGTTGTGTGGATGTCACATTCCTACAAGTGGGACACATAGGACACCTGAAAAATGTATTTGTTTTTGGACAAGAATGGGTCAAATGGCTCTGAGCACTATGTGACTTAACATCTGAGGTCATCAGTCCCCTAGAACTTAGAACTACTTAAACCTAACTAACCTAAGGACATCACACACATCCATGCCCGAGGCAGGATTCGAACCTGCGACCATATCGGTCGCGCGGCTTCAGACCGAAGCGCCTAGAACCGCTCGGCCACACCGGCCGGCTTTGGAGAAGAAGGAAAGACCAAAAATCCTATATATGCACTTGCATAAATTGTTAAAACTTAATTTAATGCTAAAAAATCAATATCTTTGAGTTATTTTGCACAAGAGAATATGTATGTAATTTAGTAGGCTTCCGCGGACGGTGTCATTTTCAAAACAATCATTTTGGTACTGGGTCGCGTCATTATATATACTAAAGAAACTAAATTGCTAACGTATCGGTCGACTTCTTGTGGTCCACTTCAGAACTGTTAATTGCCCGTAAGAGAACTGCAACAAATCGGTCGAAATGTTGGCAGTTTAGTTGCTTCAGTGGTTTATAATAACGTGGCCCAATATCCAAAATTATTTTATCCAAAATGAATATGTATGATTTGTATATGTGTACCTATTTAGAAACAACTTTGAAAAAAAGGAGGTATCGCAACGCATACCAGTCACAGCCCGTTTTTGATATAACGAAATTATTGCCCAGCATTTGAACCTTGCAGATTTCTTTGCATTTACTGTAAAAAAACTGATTTTGATGTAGAATATGTGGTCTGATGTCTACAGATGAAGTAAAAAATTAGTTGTTCTAGACCAACAGTTTGACATTAGAACAATTTTTATATTTTTCTGGAAACGAACCTATGTGGATATGGGACCTTTTATAAATAATCGATTCAATCACACATTATATTCTGCTAATCTACTTATCATGTGACTGTCATATGACTGATTAACTTCGGCTTGTCATACGGATACATTACGTATTTGAGTGCTGCCGAGGGATAGGGGTATAGAGATTTACGATTAACACTAAGCCATTTGTGTGTATCACAATTCTTTTTCCTGCTAGACGTCTTTTAGGAATTTGCATTGAAATCCCAGAAAACTGAATCTCCTATAATTTTGCCTTACGGAGAAGCCTATAACGAATGAAATTTTGTGATGAAAATTTTACCCGTTCTCCGATGGAAACTGTAATTGCATTAATAAGCAGCATTAACTTACAATCGCATGATTCTGTAAGCTTATTTGTAGAGACATAATTGATTACTTGACTTTCTAAAATCATTTTGGGTTTTGAGAATTACAACATTACGCATATTGGACCTATAGGCGACAGAAGATTTTTCGAGGATTGGTGTTTGCCAATGTCTTCAGGTTTGTCAGCATCACTTCACCAGTCACAAACACTGTCAAAGGAATCACCGCTGTAAGACGTGAAGGAGCAAATAGTGATTCATCGTCCTCATTGACGAAAGCGCATTATGCGAACGACATGTTGATCGTCGAGTGAGATTCCTGGGGCAAACAGTGACGGCTGGCGTTGATTGTACAAACGACTGCCGCGCTTTAAGAAGTCGTCAAGGTTCTATACTCCATACTCGCTGCTTTTATTTCACTACCGCCAATTATGCACCCCCGTGTAGCGCATGGTCAGACACAAAATTTAAATTCAATGGATGATCCTATTGTGTATGCAGATAGATAGTTAGTCCCACACAAAGTAAAATATTAGGTAGGGATTTTGCACAGTTTTCGATTACAGTATTCATATTTCTGATTTTGAATTATTCATGTTGCTCAGATGTTACGAAAAAAATATATCAAGGATGAAAAATCGACTCACCAATTATGTTCAACACGATATGAAGCATGTTATGAATAATGCTAGGTTTTTCTTCTAGGATATTCCTTCAACGATTGTACTGAGTATTCTTGTATTTGAGTGTCTTGTCATGCCATAGCCTAAATTTTTCTTCAAGTCTGTAGCTGCGATTCATCATGTGCTTGCTGGCTTTGCAACCTTCTAAATGGGTTTGAGCAATATTAATAGAGGAAGCGTGTCTTCTGAATCGTCCACCTCCTAGTATCATAAATGTTGTACGTCATAAAGCTTTTGTATGTATCCTGTACGAGATTTATGACTCACGGGTTGATTACTTATATATTTTATTTATTTATTATACATTTATCGCGATCAAATTAGAGCTTTAATGCCCTATCTTACATCAGAACAGGAACAACACGTACAAAAAAGTATTATAGTAACATTCTAAATATCTATGTACATTCGAGAAATTGTTATGAGAGTCATTATAATTACCAACGCATGAATAATAATAATAATAATAATAATGATAATTATATATTATATTATTTATATAATAATAATAATAATATATAAAAAACCTACATTATGGACAGGTAGACAATTTAAGAAAATTCTTTCTAGAACGAGCAGAAACTAGCAAAATACACAAAGCAATCACTCATATAAATACATCAGCTACACCGTTGCAATTTCATAACCACTTCTACAACCCTTTAGATCACATAACATCAACAGATACAAAGAAAGTAAATTGGAAAAAGAAAACACTACACGGCAAGCACCCGTATCATCTAACACAGCCACACATAGATCAGGACGCATCCAACACATGGCTAAGAAAAGGCAATATATACAGTGAGACGGAAGGATTCATGATTGCAATACAGAATCAAACAATAAACACCAGATATTACAGCAAGCATATTATTAATGATCCCAATACCACAACAGATAAATGCAGACTTTGCAAACAAGAAATAGAAACAGTAGATCACATCACAAGCGGGTGTACAATACTAGCAAATACAGAATACCCCAGAAGACATGACAATGTAGCAAAAATAATACATCAACAACTTGCCATAAAACATAAACTGATAAAACAACACGTTCCCACATACAAGTACACACCACAAAATGTACTGGAGAATGATGAATACAAATTATACTGGAACAGAACGATTATAACAGATAAAACAACACCACATAACAAACCTGACATCATACTCACCAATAAAAAGAAGAAATTAACACAACTAATTGAAATATCCATACCCAACACAACAAATATACACAAGAAAACAGGAGAAAAAATTGAAAAATACATCCAACTGGCTGAGGAAGTCAAGGACATGTGGCATCAGGATAAAGTCGACATTATACCAATTATACTATCAACTACAGGAGTCATACCTCACAATATCCACCAGTACATCAACGCAATACAGCTACATCCAAACATATATATACAACTACAAAAGTCTGTAATTATTGATACATGTTCAATGACCCGAAAGTTCCTAAATGCAATATAACATATACCGTACAGTTAAAAGGAAGTCACGCTTGATCAAGGTCCGCGTCACTGTCCATTTTTGACCAGACATAACGTCTGAGAATAGAAAGAAATAATAATAATAATTAACATTAGTAATATTATTAATAATAAAGGGAATTAAGAGTAACTTTAATATCAATTAGTTCAGATCTTTTGAAGCTGGTGGGGCTGCTAAGTCCTATACCGCCTACTGCACTCCCTGACTTAATCCGTCGTGAGTTCAACTCGATTTCTAAACTGAAGGAAACACTTCACGGCATTCGCTTCAGAACTGCTACAAATTCGTCGGGCAATATACCGCGCCACTCGAACTGTCAACACAACTGGCACTGCTAGGAGTATCCTACGACTTCTACATCGCTGGCAACGGGTTATAGACAATGCTGGTGACTACTTTGAAAGTCAGTAGCAGTTTGAAACACGTATCTATTTTGTACAAGCTGTAAATAAATAGTTGCCACTATTAAAGTTCCAACCCTCGTATAACGCAAACCATCAACACCGACCTGACGACCCGCCTTCACTGCTCTACTTCCTCTGGTTCCACGTTTCGATTCCTGGTCTGACACACAGTTTACATCTGGTAAGAAGTTTTACAACGGCATACACTACGCTACAGAATGAATGGTTAATTGTGGAATACCCGAGGCTGCGGCGAAGCCATTTCACCGCAGTATACTTTCTCGTAGGAGTTCTAGTTGCGCAAGTTATGTAGGATAACTTCTGAGAAGTTTAGCAGGTAGGAGAGGGTCTCGTAGAAGGAGCCTTAGGGGGGCGGATCGTGAGTCACGCGTGAGTAGTTCATTCGGTAACAGCATTGTCTGCTAAAAGCAAGGGTCCAGGTTTAGATCACGGTCCAGCATACATTTTTATTATGCCAAGAAGTTTCTCTTACGATGATCTATCATATTTGATAACACCCAGGTTATACCTGTGAAATTCCTATCTGGTGACGACTGCCATTCCGAAGCAGTGGAGTTCAAATTCATGTCCTGTCATCCAGATTGAAACTTTACGCGGTTTCCCTAAATCGATTAAAGTAATTGCCTGGATGGTGCCTTCTGAAAGGACACAACTCCTTTTCTTCCTCACCCCTGTCCTATCCAAGTTTGTGCTTCGCCTCTAATGACATCGTCGTCGACGTACCGCTAAACACCAATCTTTCTTCCTTGTTCTAAGCAAAGTCACCTAGTTAACAGCTTAAAGGAATCCGCGGTAGCCTCATGACGGAAGAACATATATCAGCACCTCGTAAGTGGGAAGTGACATACCTCTTCTCTTGTGAAACAATTACAGCGTTGCTGCGGGGTACAGAGTCTCTCTTTCCTCTCGACACAAAGAGAAATGCGGTGATGTAATTTATTAACGTGTTCATAACGGCATGCCGTTGAAATTAGCGATCAACATTTAGTATAATTTATTCTACAGAGAGAGAAAGAGAGAGAGAGAGAACACTGTTGCTAAACGACTCGCTACGATAGCCAAGTGTGCTAAGTACTTGGCGCTTAGAATGGAGTGGTGAGCCAGACGAGGCTATTGGTATTTACAACGGGCAATGTCGGGTAGTCAGTCGCCCCTCCCCCCCCCCCCCCCGTCACCCCTCCTGCCCCCTCTTCCCGAGAAGTTAGTACACATTTTTCTACACGCGTTCCAGTGAATACTATTTTACGTCCCGTTTTTCATCTGAAATACTTTAATAGAAAAATATTTGGCCGAGAAAAATTAGTTTGATAACAAGAAAGAAAGTAGACCGATTATTCGTCTTTTTATTGATTCAAATTCCAATACGCCTGTGCAATAGAATCTAACCAAGCGATGCGGCTCGCTCACCCCGATTTATTTTTCCATATTTTCCCTAAACTCACTAAAGGCGAAAGCTATGGCGTTTACTCAAGCAGGCCACGGCCGCTCTGCATCAGAGCTTCTAATCGATATTTTTATCTTCACTGTCGGCACTTTTCTGTCCTATCCTATAAAATGAGTGACTTAAATGAATCTATTGCGGCTGGGTAACTGTTTTTCTTGCTATTGTGATATTACGTAACGAGGCCAGCTATGTAAATCCCCAACAGCAAGCAAAATAGTATTTGTTGTAGGGCATCTCGCATCAAGAATGGACGATCCTATCGCGGAAAGTAGTTGAAAAAAAATTAATTGCCATTCCTGTGTACAAGAATGCGTTTATTTGTCTGTACTGGCGGATTTGAAGATTTGAAGAGACTACTAGTGTCTGAAGTGATTTATACTGATGTGATAAAAAGTCATAGGATAGCGATATATGCATCTACAGATGGTGGTAGAGTTGGGTACACAAAGGGCAGTCAGTGCATTGCTGTCGCTGTCATTTGCACTCCGGTGACTCATGTGAAAAGGTGTCCGACACGATTATGGCCGCCCGAGGAATTGAGAGACTGAATACGAACAACTCAATGACCGACGGCCTTCACTTAACGACCGAGAGCAGCGACGTTTACGTACAGTTGTTAGTGGTAACGGAAATAACCACAGAAATCATTGTGCGACGTACGACGAACGAATCCGTTAGGACAGAGCGGCGAAATTTGGCGTTAATGGGATATGGCAGCACACGAACGACGAGAATGCGTTTGCTAAGAGTACATCATCACCTGCAGCACCTCTGCTGGGCTCCTGGTCATATCGGTTGGATTGCAGACGACTGGAAAATCGTTGCCTGGTTTTTTCAGTTGGTAAGAGCTGATGGTAGCGTTCGAGTGTGGCGTAGATCCCACGAAACCATGGACCCAGGTAGTCAACAAAGCACTGTGCTAGCTGGTGGTGGCTCCATAATGGTCTGGGCTGCGTTTACACGCAGTAACATTTCTCTTGACACATGGTTCCACAAATTCGACGAAATGATTCAATAAAGACATTTTTGGCTCTAGGCTGCAACTTTATAAAGTTATAAGTTAAAACAGCAACTGTTTTATACTTTCACCAGACATAAAAAATAGAATATAAACTCTACTGAAAAATATTTACCCTCTGAGCCCTATCAGTTAGTTACAACGTTTTTTTCCTTTTTTTTTCTTTGTTTGACATCTTAAGTTGCTAATGAAATTTTTCGCTGTTACTGTAACCACTAACTTAGATTTTACAAAATTAAAATTAATTTCATCCTATAATATTGTATATCCAACTACGTTGACTGTTATAGATACTAAACACATAAAGAAAATTTGTTTTCTGAAAATGTCTAGTACTCAAGAAACACACATACGCAAGGTCGTTTCGTCAGTATAAGCTGGTTATGACAACAGTGACTCCTAAAATAGCAGATAATACTCTATGTCAGATTTTACGTCGCTCACTATCATCGATCCAGACTCCATTGCATCCCTGTGTACATCATCTATATGGGTAACATTTTAGAATTTACCTTTGCAAACAGTTTCTCGCCAACTGGAACTTCTAAGTTACCATAATTATAGAATATTGTAGATTTTATTCTGTATAGGAGTAATGATATTTTCAGAGGCAGAAGTAGGCGATCGCTAAGTAGGTTTTAGAGCAGGAGCAACAGTAGCGCTGGCAAGTAACGTGTACTTGAGGCAGGCAACAGGGGCCACCAGAATAGCCAGGCCGCAGCTTTATGGCCGGGTCACGGCCGTGGATCGAATCCTTGTCACGCCATATTCTCGAAGCCAGTGCGACCTTTTACCTACCTCACGCACCTATTTATACTTACAGTTACCTCATTTACCGATTCCCACCAAATACCCATTTCAGGATTTAACATTGTTGTAGTCCTATTGCATGCCCAATGCATTCTAAGATTATTTACTGCTCTCTCATTAAATTACGCATTTCACAACGTTGCGCTTTTCGCTTGCATCAAAGTGGGGATGAATCCACTACGACGAAAACGTGTATCGGAACTGTTTATCTCCATAAAAAGGGTATTTCATAGTGGATCTCAAGAATTAACCCGCTTTTTCACCATTACAGATCAAGGCTGTAGGCACTTCTGAACCAAATTTCAAACTTCCATGTCGCAATTACGGGGTTTATTGTGATGTGTATATTGAGGAGCAGCTATCGAGCGACATGGCGTAGTGGTAAGATCCTGGAGCCCTCTCCGAGAGGGCGGTGATTACGATCTGCATCGGGTCACCCAGTTTGGGTTTTTCATAATTTCCTTTAATCGTTTAGGGTAAATGCAGGATGGTTCCTTTGAAAAGCACACAGCCGATTTCCTTTCCTATCCTTTCTCAAGTAGAGATTGTGATCCGTCTCGAATGACGTAGATGTAGACCGGAAGGTAAATCCAAATCTTCATTCCCCTTTCTTTGTAGAACAATATTTTATATTGGGAGTAGATTCTAGAATTGGATTAAATTATATTGACATCGTGGAATATAGTAAATTTCAAAACAGTTCGTAAATGAGTTCGAGAAAATAATCGTTTCAGTGTCATTTGTCCTGAAGCACAGACGATTAAAATCTTATTTTTATACAAAAATGTCTTGTGGGACTTGACAAACGGAAGAAGTTAGGCCAAAAACATAATATTCTGTCAAAGGATACTCGGTTTCTCTATCACAGCACACATACACACACACAAAACGTATTGTTTGACTGCGATGACAAAGTGCGTATGAATGAGTGTTTGAAGTATTTTTTGCCTAAAGATTTCGTGTTTGGTCATCAGTGTCACACTTTCATTACCGTATCTCATTTTTGTGAAACAGCCTTTTCAGGTGTAAGTCAAAGAAAGAGTGCAGAGTTTGCAATACTGGTACTGAGTTTAAGTAGTCTTGGTAAACTGCCTACGGCTGAAGGACATACTTTTAACTGTGATGATGGCGCAATAGAAAAAATACATTCTGGTTGCATATTTGCGATGTGACGTGTGCAGCGAATCTCATACCTTAGACAAGAAAATGTGTAGGTAGACTTAGCGAAATTTCAGTCCAATAAAAAATTTGAATTTGGGTGTTCATATTTTCCCTCAGCTTGATATTGTTAGTTCTGTAGTTTACAATAATTTCTCAGTACAAAAATTAGAATCTACATCTAATGAAACGAATTTATGTCACGCAACAGACAAAGAGAACTTGTTCTAAATCTAATGATTAAAAATATTCAAAGTAAGATTCCTCTTAATGGACTACGCTTTTATTAATGATCATTAAGGTGAAATTATTGCTAAAAGCCTGGACCAATAAATTGCGAAACAGTTACATGAAGCAAAGGCCATATCGTTACTGCTTCTTCCAAGAAACGAAATCTTAGCACATTTTGATGTATATAAAACTTAAATAGGTCCACTGTGTGTCATATTGTTGAGTTTTGTTTCATTAATACGAACCCAGAACATGTGTCTGGAGTGGGCTTTTCCTCCTGTCTTACAAATTTTAACATATTTAGTTAAGAATAAAATTTTATTTGTTATAATGGAAGGAGAGCGAGGGGAGATAATCCTTATTAATTCAGAACTGTCCAGAAGACGCACATTAATAGTTGCTTCCTCCTTGAAGACGGTAGTATTTACATCATTTTTTTTTACAGCTGTAGGACATTTTGCCCTGTGGTCTGTAAGAGCTTCTTCACGAAGTGTGTGTGTTTGTATAGGAGTCAAATACGTGGAAATAAATAATTGTTTTTCACATTTAGTGTTATATTGTTTCTAAATTAATGAAGTCTATTCGCAGTTCTGGAGCTTTAATAATGTTGAGGACTATGGTCTTTTTGTGGCACATTAATTCATCTATTAGAGTGAACTGAACATACTATTCGAAATGATCTCAAATGGAATGATCACATTACACAAGTAACGGGTAAGGCGAACTCTAGATTGCGGTTTATTGGTAGAATCCTGAATCGATGCAGTCCTTCAACAAAGTAAATTGCTTACAATACTTTAGTTCGTCTAGTCTTATTGTTCGTCTGTATGGGACTCTTAGCAGTTGGGTCTGATTGAAGAGATTGAGAAGGTCCAAAGAAGTGCGGCAAGATTCGTGACTGGTACATTTAGCCTTCGCGAGAGCGTTACCAATCTCATAGAAGAAAGTTTGAGGTGGCACATACTTGCAGATAGACGACGCGCTAAACGAAAGGGGCTGCTCATTAAGTTCCAAAATCCGATCTTCCCCGAGGATGTAGAGCATATACACTCCTGGAAATTGAAATAAGAACACCGTGAATTCATTGTCCCAGGAAGGGGAAACTTTATTGACACATTCCTGGGGTCAGATACATCATATGATCACACTGACAGAACCACAGGCACATAGACACAGGCAACAGAGCATGCACAATGTCGGCACTAGCACAGTGTATATCCACCTTTCGCAGCAATGCAGGCTGCTATTCTCCCATGGAGACGATCGTAGAGATGCTGGATGTAGTCCTGTGGAACGGCTTGCCATGCCATTTCCAGCTGGCGCCTCAGTTGGACCAGCGTTCGTGCTGGACGTGCAGACCGCGTGAGACGACGCTTCATCCAGTCCCAAACATGCTCAATGGGGGACAGATCCGGAGATCTTGCTGGCCAGGGTAGTTGACTTACACCTTCTAGAGCACGTTGGGTGGCACGGGATACATGCGGACGTGCATTGTCCTGTTGGAACAGCAAGTTCCCTTGCCGGTCTAGGAATGGTAGAACGATGGGTTCGATGACGGTTTGGATGTACCGTGCACTATTCAGTGTCCCCTCGACGATCACCAGTGGTGTACGGCCAGTGTAGGAGATCGCTCCCCACACCATGATGCCGGGTGTTGGCCCTGTGTGCCTCGGTCGTATGCAGTCCTGATTGTGGCGCTCACCTGCACGGCGCCAAACACGCATACGACCATCATTGGCACCAAGGCAGAAGCGACTCTCATCGCTGAAGACGACACGTCTCCATTCGTCCCTCCATTCACGCCTGTCGCGACACCACTGGAGGCGGGCTGCACGATGTTGGGGCGTGAGCGGAAGACGGCCTAACGGTGTGCGGGACCGTAGCCCCGCTTCATGGAGACGGTTGCGAATGGTCCTCGCCGATACCCCAGGAGCAACAGTGTCCCTAATTTGCTGGGAAGTGGCGGTGTGGTCCCCTACGGCACTGCGTAGGATCCTACGGTCTTGGCGTGCATCCGTGCGTCGCTGCGGTCCGGTCCCAGGTCGACGGGCACGTGCACCTTCCGCCGACCACTGGCGACAATATCGATGTACTGTGGAGACCTCACGCCCCACGTGTTGAGCAATTCGGCGGTACGTCCACCCGGCCTCCCGCATGCCCACTATACGCCCTCGCTCAAAGTCCGTCAACTGCACATACGGTTCACGTCCACACTGTCGCGGCATGCTACCAGTGTTAAAGACTGCGATGGAGCTCCGTATGCCACGGCAAACTGGCTGACACTGACGGCGGCGGTGCACAAATGCTGCGCAGCTAGCGCCATTCGACGGCCAACACCGCGGTTCCTGGTGTGTTCGCTGTGCCGTGCGTGTGATCATTGCTTGTACAGCCCTCTCGCAGTGTCCGGAGCAAGTATGGTGGGTCTGACACACCGGTGTCAATGTGTTCTTTTTTCCATTTCCAGGAGTGTATTATTACCACCAACTTTCAAATCGCGCAATGATCATCATTCAAAGATACGGGAAGTTAGAGCTCGTACTGAGGCGTTCAGGCAGTCGTTTCTCCCTCGCGTGATTCGCGAGTGGAACATGCGGGGGAGGGGGGAGGGGAATATGAAAACTATGGCAGTGAATGAGCGACCTCATGGCGCTCAGAGTACGACGTTCACTCGGTTTTCCTTAGCCGAATGTGCATGACGTCACACACGAACCGCGTGGCTCTCCCTGTAGAAGTAGGAGGTGGTGATGTAGTGGCCCTATCTTCACTCCTATTTCCTGTCGTTATTTCCACTTAGGCAAAGCGCACTAATCATGTGGGTACTCTTATCGTACATTTAGGGTTAATTTGAGGCTGATCCACTTCCAGTCACTCAGCGTCACTTCGACACACGCTTATTGGTAGAGTGGAGGTGTGTGAGGGAGATAGAGATGAAACTGTGTATGCCGTTAATCTGCGCTTCACGTTATCTACAAAATATGTTTCCGCGCTTCATCTGTTTATGGTTGCTGAAGGAGGAAACTAGCGTAAGAGTGGTTAACGTATCTATGCCTGCCAATGTATTATTAGAAAGATGCACCAGAATAACTGCTTATAATAATTAATGTCAGACTGTTTCGGCATTTATCTCCATTGTCAATTACTTGTAAATACATTTTTTGTGAGACAGTGTAAAAACGTGAATGTCATTCATACTAAGCTGACTACATTGAAATCACATCTAGGATGATGTGACGTCTATATTACGTCGCTAGTAAACTGTCTTATGACTTTCAGTGGTTTAATTAGATGGTAACTGATGTAAATATATTGAAAATAACACGTTAATTACCGTTAGACAGTAGTTTGGCAGCTCTAATCTTACGACGTTATATGTTTGTTAAGATTAAACAGATGAACAACGATATTATTTTACTAACTAAATTTTGTCACGATGATCTTTGGTAGTTGCATATGTTATTTTTCATTAATTTTTTTCGTGTTCTAAAATTGGAAGTAACATATGCAACAATTATAGGTAATCGTGACAAAATTTTGGTTTATAATGTAGTGTTACTGTTCATCTATATAATATTTTCAAACTATAATTTAGTAAAAGTAGAACCTTCAAACTACTGTCAAATTATAATTAACGTACAATTTTCGATATATTTACGTCAGTTACCATCTAATCAAAACATGGTTATATGGCAGTTCAAATGGTTCAAATTGCTCTGAGCACTATGGGGCTTAACTGCTCAGGTCATCAGTCCCCTAGAACTTAGAACTACTTAGACCTAACTAACCTAAGGACATCACACACATCCATGCCCAAGGCAGGATTCGAACCCGCGACCGTAGCGGTCGCGCGGTTTCAGACTGTGGCGCCTAGAACCGCTCGGCCACCCCGGCCGGACTATGGCAGTTCACTAGCGACGTAATATGGACGTCACGTCATCCTAGACGTCAGTACAAACGGTCTCACCAAAATTGTATTCGCAGGTACTTCATAATACCGATAAGTACCACAAGTGTCTTTTGTTAATAAAGATTAATTATTAGAAACAGCAATTTTAGTGCATCTTTCTTATATCATTATCTGACATATATTATGTTGCTGGCCGTAAAGAAGAAAAATTTTGCCAACGTAATACAATTTCAATCGCCATTGGTTCAGTGAAGACCATTGAAGATTTCCCCCTGCAATGGTATCAGCAATGCGGACAGCACTATTAACCAGGAATGCAGCTTCTACTTATTATGGCAGGTGCAGGAACTGTGAGTTGCGTGAGTACCACGACGAGTGTGCAGTCAGGAGAGCTGATTCAGTATAAACATTCATCATTCAGCATGACTTCCGTACAAGAGGTTATGGTCGTCATCTCGGTGACGTGTCTGCTCATCCAGGCAGCGGCGTACGACCGCGGCGTAACTTCTGGCGGCGTGCTAGGCTCCATGACAGCGCATGTGAACCTGAAGCAGCGGGGTGCTGCCTCCACCGAAGAGTAACGACCGGCGAGGCGGGCGCGCTGACTCAAGGAAGGCTGCAGGCAGCGCCGAACAACTGCTGACGTCCTGCGCTGAACACTGGATCCTTGGAGTCATCTGGAATGCTGGACGAAGACCTCAGAGGGTGTCACGGCTCGAGACCCGGAAGGATGAGGTGCAGTGGAGGCTAGGAGACCAAGAGGTAGCTGACGATGCTGATTGACGAGGTTGAGGCTGCTTGCATTCCCCTTGATCGACGGCTGTCAGGACGACTTTCTCGGTGTCAGTTGTGGTCGGAAATCCATGAACCACTTCAAGTATGAGTCCAGGTGCTGCAAATAACTGGGCAACGAGTATTTATATCCGTTCTGACAAGTTATGCTGTGACAGGAGCTCGCCAGGTGGGTGGCTATGGACGTACAGTGCTGTGCCACGACATGTGGAAATCCAGTCCATCGCTATGGCACATAGCTGCATTACAGAAGGCTACGTCAGTAGTATTCTGGCGTCTAATGACAGAATTTTGAAGGCAGTTCACCCTTCAACGGGCTGGGAAGTCAGGTCTGCGATTTTTGCTGCAGCACCCGCTGCTGAACGCAATGAGAGACCCAGGAGGTGTCCCTTTACTTTGCACAGAACCATTACCTGCCGCCTGGTTGGAAATTAGTATCTCAGATGTAACTCGCAGTGTCGACACTGGAATTTTCTCGGGCAAGAATAGCTTGAAGTAGGCCCACTCATAATTCGGTAGGCAAATGAGAAGCACCTTTCATTAATACGCAACTAAATTTACGTGAAAACTACCGTTGTGGTGTCATATCAGCACTTGCAATAGACTAGGAGCCATAAAACATTTATTTTTATTGACGTGTGTAGCAGGTTTTTTTGAGTGATTTGATAGAGTGTTAACGACTTTTACGGAAATGAAAGAAACATAGGTGGGAGAAAGTCCATTGGAGCAAATCGTCAAGAGAAGCATCGCCACCTGGCGGAAAGATCACCATTAGCTGTCTAAGTTACTTAAATTTATCATGCGGAAAGGAGTCTAAGATTTTAACATGGGGAGGAACTCGAGTGGTCGGCCGATGTGGCCGTACGGTTCTAGGCGCTTCAGTCTGGAACCGCGTGACCGCTACGGTCGCAGGTTCGAATCCTGCCTGGGGCATGGATGTGTGTGATGTCCTTAGGTTAGTTAGGTTTAAGCAGTTCTAAGTTCTAGGGGACTGATGACCTCAGATGTTAAGTCCCATAGTGCTCAGAGCCATTTGAACCATTTTTGAACTCGAGTGTACTGCAAAAATGGTTCAAATGGCTCTGAGCACTATGGGACTTAACTTCTGAGGTCATCAGACTGTAGTGCCTAGAACCGCTCGGCCACTCCGGCCGGCATGTATTGCAAATCGGTGGAAAAAGTAACTATCACAAATTACCTAGGAGGAACCATCCCGATTGGCCTAAAGTGGACTGACCACATAAACCAAGAAACAGGAAAAGCATCTGCCACGCTTACGCTCTCTGGGAGATTCTTAAGGAAACGTAACCCGTCCACGAAAGAAGTGGTTTACAAAGCACTTGTTCGAACGATTCTCGAGAATTCTTCACAAGTTTTGGGCCCTTATCATGTTGGACTAATAGAAAAGAGAGAGAATATCCAACGAAGAGCGGTGCGTTTAGCCACTGAATCATTTAATCTGCGTTAAAGTGTTACGGAGGTGCTCATTTTGTTGTGAATTGGCAGGAGCCAATTCACGGAGTTTGGAGGAAGCCGAAAGGCACGCGTTTAAGCTCACGCAGGCTGGCGTGAGGTCAGGAAAATGACAAGGAATTATAGTAGCCAAAAATAGTACATAGCTTCTGGAATACTTAACTTTAATCCATAATTGGAGAACATCGCTCTTGATGATACATAATTACAATCTCAATATAAACTGGTAATGGCGCCTTGCTAGGTCGTAGCAAATGACGTAGCTGAAGGCTATGCTAACTATCGTCTCGGCAAATGAGAGCGTATTTGTCAGTGTAGCATCGCTAGCAAAGTCGGCTGTACAACTGGGGCGAGTGCTAGGAAGTGTCTCTAGACCTGCCGTGTGGCGGCGCTCGGTCTGC
Organism: Schistocerca cancellata; assembly: GCF_023864275.1. Lineage (NCBI taxonomy): Eukaryota > Metazoa > Arthropoda > Insecta > Orthoptera > Acrididae > Schistocerca > Schistocerca cancellata. The sequence goes on from NC_064629.1 coordinate 644,081,077, forward strand.
AATCACTGACAGTGGCGACACGCGGGTCCGACGTATACTAGCGGACCGCGGCCGATTTAAAGGCTACCACCTAGCAAGTGTGGTGTCTGGCGGTGACACCACACATTTAACTGTAGTGACAGAGGCTACAAGAAACGGTTGTGGACATGGATAGGTTTACTGTCGAAATTTCGAGAGCGTACGTTCTAAGACGAATCGAGCAACTATTACTTACACATCCTACTTCCACATAAATACTCCTCAAGCCATTGTACGGAGCAAGGCAAACGATACATCGTACCAATATTATCAGGTTTCATTCCTGTTCCATTTGCATGCTGAGCGAGGAAAAAATGTCTATTTGCATCTGTACGGGCCCAAATTTCCCTAATACTTTCCTCATGATCCTTACATTACAGATACGTCGGCGACATTACACTGAGGTGGCAAAAGTCATGAGATACCTCCTAATATCGCGTCGGGCCTCCTTTTGCCCGGCGTAGTGCAGCAGTTCCACGTGGCATGGACTCAACAAGTCGTTTGAAGTCTCCTGTAGAAATATTGAGCAACGCTACGTCTATAGCCGTTCGTAGCTCCGAAAGTGTTACTGTTGCAGAATGTTATGCAAGACTGACCTCTCGATTATGTCCCATAAATGTTCGATAGTATTCATATCGGGCGATCTGAGTGGCCACATCATTCTTTCGAATTGTCCGGAATGTTCTTCAAACTAATCGCAAACAATTGTGACCCTGTTACATGACATCGTTGTTTGGGAACATGATGTCCATGAATGGCTGCCAATGTTCTCCAAGTAGCCGAACATAACAATTTCCAGTCAATATCGTTTCATTTGAACTGTAGGACCCAGTCCATTCCATGTATGCACAGTCTATATGATTATGGAGCCACTACCAACTTGCAGAGTACCTTGTTGAGACTTGGGTTCGTGGAGTCTGCGCCACACTCGATCCCTACCATCAGCTCTTACCAACTAAAATCTAGACTCATCTGACCAGGCCACGGCTTTCCCTTCGTCTGCGGTCCAGTCGATATGGTCACGAGCTCAGGGGAGGCACTGCAGACGATGTCGAGCGAAGGCACTCGCGTAGCTCGTGTGCTGCCATAGCCCATTAACACCACATTTCGCTGCACTGTCCTATGGGGTGCGTTCATCGTACGTCCCACAATGATTTCTCCGTTTGTTTCACGCAGTGTTGCTTGTCTGTGAGCACTGACACATATACGTAAACGCAGCTTCTCTCGATCGTTAAGTGAGTGCATCGGCCAGTGCGTTGTCCGTGGTGAGAGGCAATGCCTGAAATTTGCTGCTCTCGGCACACACTTGACACGGAAGTTCTCGGAACACTGAATTCCCTAACGAATAGCCCAAGCGTCTAGCTACAACTACCATTCCGCGTCCAGAGTCTGCTAATTCCCGTTGTGGGGCCATAATCAGGTTGTAAACCTTTCCACATGAATCACCCGAGTACAAATGACAGCTCCGATAATGCGTTGCCTTTTTATAACTCGTGTACGTGATACTACCGCCATCTGTATATGTACGTATCGCTTTCTCATGACTTTGTCACCTCAGTGTGTAATGGTCACATAATATTATTTGAAATTAGATTCTCTAAATTTACCCATCACGTCGTCTTCCTTCCAAGGCTTTCCATTCAAGTTCTCCAAGCGTTTCTGTCATACTTCCGTATGGGCTGTACACACTTGTTACGAAACTTGGTAGCACGAACATGAATTCGTTCGATGTTTTCTGTTGTGTTTACTTGTTAAGAACTGAAAAAACTAAAAAAAATCTAGAATTGGTTGCAGAGTCTTGTACGCGAGTTCTTTAGAAGTACACAACTCTTTCCCAGAACCCACCGAATGAATCTAAGTCTTTCATTTGACTTCCCTAACGCTGATTTTAAGTGACCGTCCCGTCTGATACCGATTTTCGGTATTATCCTAAGTTTTTGTACGATGTGACGAGATCTAGACGTTACCACTAGTCTTGTTATCAAATACTGTATGGCTCTTTCTCTTTATTAGAGGTATTATCTTACATTTTTTGAAGCTAATCTTCATGAGGGTAGATGGAACTTTTTTCCAACTCAGTCTAAGTTTGCTTATGATTTCCCAGTGACGATACTTCCCTGTAGACAACTGCATCATCTGCGAACAATCTTATAGTAATGCTAATCGTACCTGGTAAATAGCTTGTGCGTACTGAGAACCTTACAGAACCTGTTACGCTCCCTTGGCAAACTCCTGTTGAAAAACTTACGAAAATACAGAAGCGCAGAATATGCTTTCTCACCATTACCTATTGTTCGCAAGATGTATATGTACAAAGTAAGCCGTATCTTGTGAAATGATCACTACACGAAAATCAGGGAAGTTAGATCTCATACGCAATTTTGTTGACAGTCGTTCTTGCCACGTAGCGTTCCCGAACGGGATACTCAACAGGGAGTAGACTCATGACCCTGGATTCAGCGTACGGGAGCAGAGGCAGGTTCAAAATGGTTCAAATGGCTCTGAGCACTATGGGACTTAACATCTATGGTCATCAGTCCCCTATAACTACTTAAATCTAACTAACCTAAGGACATCACACAACACCCAGTCTTTACGAGGGAGAGAAAATCCCTGACCCCGCCGGGAATCGAACCCGGGAACCCGGGTGTGGGAAGCGAGAACGCTACCGCACGACCACGTGCTGCGGACGCAGAGGCAGGAATGTAGTGTCATAGTTCTAGGCAAGGTCTAGTTGACGTGTTTTGCCATTGCCTTCCTCCAGCTTGTTATGAAGAGCCAAGTGTATATCTGCACCGTGTGGATGACCGATAAACGCTTGTACAGTGTAGCGCTGTGTTTGTTTTGTCGTGGATGTAGGGAAGGGAGAGAGCGAAACTCAGTGCTGGCACATAGCCTGCTCCTCTCGAATAGCAGCCAGGGCGCCGCCGTGCTTAACTTCCACATCCGACAGATGGACCACCATCACAACTGTCACAACCTCTCATTTCACGAGCGCTGTGGAGAGGTTTGGAACTGGATACAAGATGTTAGCGCGGAGACTGGTGATCAGAAACATTATGTCACCACGTCTCTTCTCCTTACTGGCCAAATACTGGCGGAAAAAGGTTTCCATCACCAGGAGTCGAACCGGCTTACCTCCGAGTCGGGCGTCACCGCACAGGTGTGCGACAGCGACCTCGGCTACGGAAGCGGGTTCAACGGAACAAGCAAATGGAAAAACTAGTGATAACGGAAATACCCTACACCACACACCGCAAGGTGACTTGCGAAGTATAAAAGTCGGCACTTAGATGTGGACCATTGTTCATGTCGAATGCTACGGCACCAATATAAATTAGCGACCCCAGCTACGAGGTTGTTGGTGGCTCGATATGACATTTACGCCTGACGCGCAGTTGCTCTGTTGTGTAGTGTGTTCGCAAGGCTAATGAGAGATAGAGCTGTGTTGTGGCAAAGCGAGATGCTGAGCGCAGTGCGTTGGCGGCAGCATCGGCCATTGATCCGCGGCCGCCGCCGCCGCCGCGGCCGCCGCCGCCGCCGCGGCCGCCGCGGCCGCCGCGCTGTCTAGCCGACTCGCTCTATGCGCCTCTCCAGCCTTGCCTAATGTCTGCCGTACCGAGCGGGGTCGCGCATTCGCTAGCACAACGGGCTCGTACTCGGGAGGAGCGGGTTTCAAGTCTACGTCCGCATATCCTGATTTAGGTTTCCCGTAGTATCTCTATACAGACTGTAGTGAATGCTGGGGTGGTTGGTCCGATATCGAAACGGCTGGCGGGGCCATTGCTAGGTGTTTTGCAGCGTTAGGCAAGAACTGAAAAACAGCGTCCCCTTTTTTACTACCACCGGTCTCCACGCTATCCCGCCCCCCTCACCACCAACAACATCGAGCGGAACAACAAAGAAAATCTCCTATCATACTTTTAATGATTAAACTAATGTGACAAGACGTCCTCGTTTTCTGGAGACTGTCTCCAGTCTCACGCTTTGTCCTCAGTTCTGTTAAAACTGATTGAGGACAACAAACGTCCTTCAGTTCCTAGTTTTTGTTCTCAGTTTTTGAAATTTCCCAAAATAATTTAAATAGGAATAATGTACTGAACATTTTAACTAGAATTCAACTAAATATACCAGTGAAACCAAATTTGGCAAGAATTACTTATTTTATTTAATTGCGAGAAAATTAACTAAAAAAGGCGTGGAATTATTTTCTGATGCGAATCAATTTTTCTTTAATTTCAAATGTTCAAATGTGTGTGAAATCTTATGGAACTTAACTACTAAAGTCATCACTCCCTAAGCTTACACACTACTTAACCTAAATTATCCTAAGGACAAACACACACACACACACCCATGCCCGAGGGAGGACTCGAACCTCCGCCGGGACCAGCCGCACAGTCCATGACTGCAGCGCCCTAGACCGCTCGGCTAATCCCGCGCGGCTTTCTTTAATTTAGAAATTATGCAATACTGATGAGAGACATGCCTAAGCATCAAACTACGTCATCTGGATAATGTGATGTTATTTCGTTTCTGTTTTAATTGACATCTTCTTAGAATGAGGAATAAATCTCATCTTTTACGGCATCCATTTTCTTGCAATTAAATAAATAAATGACGCCTTGTTTACATTGTCGCCCCGGTAACGCAATGGTCTAAGCGATTACCGTTTGGTACTCAGCATCGCCTGTTTTAGTTTTGAGTTAGATAGAAGTAACACGTTTAGTCTCGTTAGAGTAAGTAAAGACTTCGATAGTAACTGTTTCATATGCTTTTGAAAACAGTTCGGTGTTTTATTTTCCTTCTTTTACAATTTTTCTCCTTATTTGCTCAGTTTTGTTCCATGTTTGATTGAAATTATTTCTCCATCCTTTTCCGCCCCTAGATTTTTGCAGCTATAGGTGGCCGCCTAGTGTTGCCTAATGGTAGAATCGACCCTGACGGCCGGTAACCTTCCTCATCCTTGTCCAATCTCACCTTGTACTTCGTCTCTAAAACCCAGACGTAATGTGAAACCCTACTCTTCTCCCTTTCGTTTCATCCATGGCACTGCCCATTACCTACATGTACGCACGAGAAAAGCATACCACAGAACTGCTAAACCTCGTATGATGATGAGGTCCCACACTCCGAGGAGCGTAGGGGACGATGCGGGAGATCCGCATCGCCGTACTAGGCAAGATCCTAGTGGAGGTGGTTTACCATTGCCTTCCTCCGACCGCAATGGGGATGAATGATGATGATGCAGACGACACAACACCACCCTGTCATCTCGAGGCAGGAAAAATGCATGACCCCGCCGGAAATCGAACCCCTAAACAAACCTTTATTTGTAATGCGGATATCGTCATTCATAGCCAGTATAAAACTATAAAAGCTAGCATACTTTATTTACTTTCAATTTACAGTGTCATACAGTGTCATTTTTTTGGGGGGTAACTCATAAATCCAAGTGGAAGTTTTCCGAATCAAAAAGCGTATATTACGAATTGTTCTAGTTGTGAACTCAAGAACATCCTGCAGAGGCCTGGTGAAGGATCTGCGAATACTAACTACTGCTTATTCCATCATTAATTAGGGTAAATATTGTTAAATAAGATAAACTTACATAAAAATTTAAAGTCATTTACTTTGATACAGAAAGGTGTCCATAATTCGGGGACACATATTTTCAGTAACTTGCCAGAGTCCATTGGTGAATTTATTAGTAGAAACAAATGATGTATGTAGTATTAATAATATCAAATAACGTTGTGCTACACAAAGCCTGACTTCCTCATATCAGGCTTAAACATTTCTAGTTCTTCAAGAATATCAAGTTGATAACCTGTCTTTTCTTTATGGAGGTTAGTAACTCCATCGACTCCTTTCGGTTTGTGGTCTATAATAAGCAAATGATCCGCAAAGGACAAATTACCCAGATTTCGTCCTAATAAATGTTCTTTATATCTGACACAGATGGCTCTTCCGGTCTGCCCTGTGTAAGAAGCTGTACAACTGACAAAACTTATTTTATAGACCCCTGAATTACGCAAAGGAGTAACTGAGGATTTCAAGTTGTGAGTTAGATCTTTCTGCAAACAGTTATTAGTGGAGAAAGCGACTTTGCATCCATATCTTTTTTTCTAAAACACGACGAATTCTACAGGAAAGTGTTCCTAAGTACCGTAATAAGAAAAACGGTTTGCTTTCGTTACTGTCATTATCAGCAATATTGCCTAAGTTGTAAATCTGCAGTTAGTTTTTACATTGAAAATATTATCGACCAAGGAATTTAATCAAAACTATAGCAGTTAATACTGGTTATGAAACTTCCTCTGTCGTGTAAAACCGACTATCTGAGTTATTATGTTTGTGAAAGGTCCGGTGGTTGGTTTGAAAAGAGTGTAGTGTCACTACAAGAAGTGTAATCACACGAATGAAGAAAGCTATCTTGTCCAAAAGTCAGTTGTGGGCGCGCATCGAGAAATCTGTACAAACTACCTGTGAAACCGGTATCTAGACCAAATGGCGAATGCCCCTTATTCCTACAAAAGGCGCACGAGATATTGCCACAGTAGAAGTTACACACCATAGCGCAGGTCCGACTGTATTCCGAAAAGTATTCTTAAGTCTTTGTTAAACTGCAGTGGTGTACTGCACAGCTGATTTTATTTTATATACATACTTGACCGTAAGATACACTGTTTACGCTGAAGGGACACGACAATCCAAATGTAAGAGGTTCATGAGGTGATCGTTTTCATCCAACTCATGCACAAAAGCCCCTGTTCGAGGAATTATTTGATGAAGCCATGATGAGGACGACCCTCCTTGATTCTGTGTAACTCTGATGCATCCTGAAATCAAGGTCACGATTTTGAACCTTTTCTGGAGTGTAGGTATGGACATTAAATTTGTCATTGATCTGTGTGTCAGCTAAACATGAACTAATTTACAACACACAGTGAAAACGAATTTACTGCAGCTGGGGATATCAAGATGCAGTTTACGTAACGTAATCAACTACCTATGTATCAGTCGCACTGAGTATGTCTCCCACTTTTTTAAAATTTGTGTTCTGCCTTACGGCAGGTCTTGTCATGGGGGGAAGCCTCGTCAGAGAGGTCCACCGCATGAGCGTCTAGGGAAGTGATTCTAGTGGCGATAATGAAATTCCCAGCCGGGAATCGAACCCGGGTCCCTTGGCGTGACAGACCGCCGCGCTGACCACTCAGCTATCGAGGCGGACTGTCTCCCACAGTAGGAGACAAAACGTTGCACACAAATATCTGCCTTAGACGACTGCCGGATTCCAAGAAAACCGATGTTACCAAAAATCATGTCTGTCATTTCACGTAAGATTACAAGCACGCCTGAAGGAATTATTTTTTTTTACATATTTACATGATGAAAGCCTGTAGAATCTTGCATACTCTTACACCTGAAGATACTCAGTTAACAAACTTATTAAAATATGAGTCGAGTTTATAGTCTAGAAAACAGTACACGTTCTACCAAAATAAAGTTTGTTGTTTTTCTTTACAGAGTAACAGAGATTCGGGCCAACAATATTTCGTTTTGCTGTGGGACGTATCGATCTTGAAATCGCGGCAAAGAAATGCATCACAGTGAAGCATTCCATTCTGAGATTACGGTATGAGAGAGGTGTAATGATATTCGTGACGCCATCTGGTCGTACGCGTTATGCACATGTTTTATGGCACCACGGATACGGTAAAGCCTTTTGGATGCTTGTAGTAAGCCCGATGATAGTTTTGGCAGTCACACGAGCGTCAGCTGTTGGTGTTTTGGCAAAGCTCCCGTAACAACATGTCCCTTAGCGTGGCAACTGAGACAACAAAAATACAACAGCTGGAGCTCAGCACTACATAAAAAAAACGATGCGAAAAACTGCACACTATGTGGGACGCGATTCTTACTGTATATGTTGTAATGGGAGTCTTTGATATGAGCAGGGAAGAGTATTGTATCTGATCCATAGAGTACCTAGGAATACACGATGTTTTATAGTTAGTACTAACGTCTAGTGCCTGGTCTTAGCGTAGTATGAAGGAAATCTCACTAGAGACCGCCAAAAGCAGTTTCCACCATTTTCTACAGTTTTTGTTGTTGTTAGACATGAGGTTGTGTTTTGCGCCGCGTTTGTAAATATTTCGCGTTCTACGCATTTAATTGCTATGTAATGCATTAACGATATTTCGAATATATTGTTATTTCTTCAGGTACACAGTTTTAGAAATATTTACATAACGTGTGGACAGTTAAGCTATACTTTGTCGGTAGTGCCCCATCTTGTACCTTGCAACAGAAAATCTTTAATCACAGAACATGTGATATTTCCGAATGAACTGAGTTTCTTTAATGTCCTAACAGTTTTACTTGCCTTGAAAATGGAAATCCGTGTTAGTTTTCAATAGCTTCTGTTTTAAAAGGTGTTTTAAGTTTTGATTCGGTTTGATAATACTTCTGCTTAATTTGATTTCACTTAATAATTATTGGCGTATAGTAAAGTAATAATGAAACAGATAGACTATTAGATATAGTAATGACAAGATTTTCTAAACTACAACGCTTTTAAATTTCAGCGTAATATTTGTTCCTAGGTACGTGACTATGTTACCAAACTTGGAAAAGCTTTAATTTTCGCGGAGTAATTTTTGAAGTTTCAGGCAACGGCCTTGCCGCAGTGGATACACCGGTTCCCTTGAGATCACCGAAGTTAAGCGCTGTCGGGCGTGGTCGGCACTTGGCCGGGTGACCATCCAGCCGCCATGTGCTGTTGCCATTTTTCGGGGCGCACTCAGCCTCGTGATGCCAATTGAGGAGCTACTCGACCGAATGGTAGCGGCTCCGGTCAAAGAAAACCATCATAACGACCGGGAGAGCGGTGTGCTGACCACACGCCCCTCCTATCCGCATCCTCAACTGAGGATGATACGGCGGTCGGATGGTCCCGATGGGCCACTTGTGGCCTGAAGACGGAGTGCTTTTTTTTTAATTTTTGAAATTTCAGGAAAATAGTGCCGAATATAAAATGTAAGAGCCATCATTTAAAAATGGAATAAGAAGATATAGGAAGCTTCTATCACATGGCTGTCTGGGGGCCAAAGTCTGAAAATTGCACCAAGTTACAATACTCTCCCCAAGTCTCAAAATCTTAATACGGGTGTTGTACGGTATACAGCGAAACGTTTCTGCGACTCAGCGAAATTTTGCTTTCCTGAGGTTAGCAAAACAACATAGCAGAACAAACTGCACATTCAGTGAGGGCCAAGCCTTATTAGAAGAGAAAAGCGAAGCCAATCAACAGTCAGTGCTTATGTGCCGTTAACAGGACGAGTTTTAGCATCTTTATTTTCTCTTGTACAGTTGAACACAATAAAACTTCTTGATAGATTAAACTTTGTGCTGGACCAAGGCTACAACCCAGACGCTTGGCATACACGAGCACGGTCTCACCGGCTACATGTTATTGGCATGCCTCAGGCTCTGAAGCAAAGTTTCTGTTTATCTGTATTTATCTCCTACTTTTTTTCAAAGTTCAAAAAAATTCTGCTTCGTATGCTACTGACCTAGCAACTGTAAGAGCTCAAATAAAGCGTTCAAGTGGAGGACTAACCAGATATTTATCGTTTACTTTGACTGATATTCACAAGTTCACCTTACCATCCTGATGCAGTGTTTTGAGCGTCGTAATGAATGTTATTTTGCGGAGAGTAAGTTTGAGTTAAACTTCCTGAGAGATTATAATTGTTAGGAGAATTAATTAAAGCACACAATAGGTGGCGGTGTGAAAGATTCGTTCTTGAAACAATCCACAGGCTGTTTGTTGCTAACTCATTCTCTGCCATAGCCCTTCTCTCAGAGTTACTAGTCTAAAAACGTTTGCAGCAGAGACTCTGTGGAGTTGTAAAGTTAGACGAAGGATGACATTTTGAGGCTTTGGAGCGGGTCACATAGCATTTTCGGAAAAAAGCGTAATTCTTCGAAATATTTTCGAGTCCTGCTATCATACAGAGATTAACTATCTCAACATGTATAATTACAGTGGACTCTCTACTGTATCGTGAAAATACATATTGATTAAATAATACGTCGTTAAAATCACAATGACGGGCAAACGAATATTACACAAACAATTTGAAAAATATAGGTCACATCTCTGAGTCGGGCACCCTGTACTATTAGAGATAAGCAGTGTACATATTACGATAAGTAGTGTACAAATCAGTTTAAGTCCAATTTATATCATTTGTATATATAGTTAGAAAGTTAGGTATTTTGGAAGTTTTAGGGGTAAGTGCAACATGCGGTACGTAATCGCCACTGTTCAGATGGATGTTTTGGTGGCAAAATGCCAGTTTAAGTGTGGTGATGAAACGAGTGCGTTTTCTGAAATACCTAAGCATTGAGGAGGATTTTCGCTCCGTGACACCAGCAGCTTTATATCACGTCCATACGTCGTCTTGATTTGTACGCGTTTGGTTAAAAAACATCAACTACATGAATGAAAAAATTGTGTTCCATTTAAAAAATTATAACTCATTATTTCAACTCTTCGGAAAACAACTATATTAACTGTGACTCTGTAGACTTTCCCGGCGTATTAACGGATCAAGTTCTTGTCGGGTTCTTCAGCCGGATGAAACTGTCATCTGTACGCAATATTTTCGCTGTCAGCCTGGCCGCCAGCATTAGGTGAGAAAAGCTAAGCCACTCTCGCCGATAACTGATCCAACCCGTGAACGAAGAAGTATTAATTTTTAACGATATATCGTTTTTCAACAATATTCACCTTTAGAGGCGCTACAACTGTTCTTGCACCAGGGAACAGAAGCAACGTTTGTACCTTTGAGCATTACCTTTTTCGCATGCACTTTTGTATTTTTGATGCATATAAAGGTTCCACCGCTCACGGTTTGAATCAGTTATCGGCGAGAGCGTCTTAGCTTTTTCCGCTTGATGTTGGCGGCCAGGTGCAACGCGGAAATATTGTGTACAGATGACAGTTTGAATCGGGTGAAGACCCGACAAGAATTTCATCAACTAAATGAACTATGTTCATAACCCTGCAGAAAGAGTAACGCATTTCATATTTTTCTATTTAAATAAATATTCCTTTCACTTATTATTCCGTAACTGACACAACAAGAAGAAAAAAATATTTATTTTGAGAGGTAAACGTGAGAAACGTTACTCTATCTGCGCAGTTTATTCAGTTATTTTGCGCATATCTATGTTATTATACAGAGTGAGTCACCGAACATTACCACTGGAAACACCTCCCAAACCACAACAAACACTGAATAACCAAGTCCACAGACCGAAAGTGAGGCGAGGGGCTGGTGGAAATGGTTAATACAAACTATTGAGAACTGCACAGAAGTATGATTTTCAAAACATACTTATGTTTTTTTGATAGAAACCTGTTATTTTTTTAGCACAACTGAAAATAGAAACAAATACTTAATCAATGCCATTTGTTACATCGTAAAATGTTAAGTACATCCGGAGTAATTTGTAACGTAAAATTGACGCTTGAAACCTCAGACGTTCAATCGCGTGTTGTAGCAAACAAGATATGTAGGCGTATGTTTACGAAGACTACGATGTTTACCAGTTTGGCTGTCTCAGTGTCTGCATGTAGCGCTTGCTGAATTATTCCTTGTACTACTTGTACTACACTGTGTTACCGGATGTCTGTGACAGTGTACTGTACACAAGTAAGAACCGAAGTACGCACAGTAGGAACGTGAGAAGGTCGAAAGTACAACAGTGTGTACAGTGTTGTAAGAACTGTGAAAATGGTTTGTTCCAACTCTGAAAAGCCAGAGATGATACTCATCTATGGCGAGTGTAGACAAAATACAGCTGCGGCCTGCAGGTTGCATGGAGAAAGGTACCCGGACAGAGATCACCCAACGCGTCGCACATTTGAAAACATCTATAAACAATTGTGTGCAACAGGTATGGTCATAACACGCAAACGGGTCCGTAACAAACCCATCACAGGAGAAGCAGGTGTAGTTGGTGTGTTTGCTGGTGTTGCCGTGAACCCACACATGAGTTCACGTGACATCGCTGGAGGCAGTGCAATAAGTCAAAGTAGTGTAATGCGCATACTTCACCGTCACAAATTTCACCCATATCATGTGTCGCTGCATCAGCAATTAGATGGAGATGACTTTAATAGTCGAGTGAATTTCTATAAATGGAGCCGGCCGAAGTGGCAGTGCGGTTCTAGGCGCTGCAGTCTGGAACAGCGAGACCGCTACGGTCGCAGGTTCGAATCCTGCCTCGGGTATGGATGTGTGTGATGTCCTTAGGTTAGTTAGGTTTAACTAGTTCTAAGTTCTGGGGGACTAATGACCTCAGAAGTTGAGTCCCATAGTGCTCAGAGCCATTTGAACCATTCTATAAATGGACAGTAACAGAGAATGCGTTGCAGTTCTACCTGTTTACCGATGAAGCAGATTCCACAAACCACGGTGTAGTGGATTTACGAATCATGCATTACTGGTCCATGGCCAATCCTCGCTGGGTTCGACAGGTAGAGCGACAGCGGCTGTGGAATGTAAATTTATGGTGCGGAGTAACTGGCGACCATCTCATTCGTCCTCACTTCATTGAAGGCATCCAAACAGCTGCAAAATACATCGAGTTTTTAGAAAATGTTCTGCCAACATTGCTAGAAAATGTCCCGCTGGAAACGCGTAGACGTATGTGGCACTAACGTGATGGTGCTCCTGTACTTTCTGCAATGAACACTAGGCTGACCCTTGACAAAATGTTCTTATACCTTTAGACTTCTTTCTGTGGGGTACGTTAAAGGACAACGTGTACCGTGATGTGCCTACAACCCCAGAGGATATGAAACATCGTATTGAGGCAGCCTGTGGCAACATTACAACAGATGTACTGCGTCGTGTGACATTCATTACGCGGTTGATTGCAGATGTGTGCAGCAAATGATGGGCACCACTTTGAACATTTATTGGCCTGAAATGTCAGGACACACTCTTTCACATTCTGTAATTTAAAACAAAAAAATTTGTAAGTTTAACTATATTCTCACGTTAGTGTGCATTTTCTTCTAACAAATCAGTGCCGTACACTATTCTTCAGAGTAAAAGACTAATAAAAATGTTGGCATGTGGACGTAGAGAGCTGTTCATGTCTCTTCTGTACTTACGTTACATCGCTGTTCCTTCGGTATTCCTAATTAATTCTGTTCTCTCCGATACACACGATTGAAATGCTGAGGAGTTACTCAAGCGTCAGATTTACGTTACAAATTACTCCGCATGTAATTAAAATTTTACTACGTAAGAAACGATATTGGTTAAGTATTTTTTTTCTATTTTCAGCTGTGCTAAAAATAATGAAAGTTTCCATTAAAAAAAAAAACAACATAAGTATGTGTTGAAAATCATACTTCCGTGCATTTCTCAATGGTTTGTATTAACCAGTTCCACCAGCCCCTCTCCTCACTTTCGATCTGCAGAATTGGTTATTCAGTGTTTGTTGTGGTTTGGGAGGTGTTTCCAGTGGTAATGTTAGGTGACTCACCCTGTATAAGGCAAGATGTTGTTTAACGTGGTTAACAAAATTCTCGAAAACTTCTTGACCGGTTTACTTCTGATTTTTACACGACCTATTTACTACAAATTCTTACACGATACTCTAATAAACTTTCAGTCTGACATAGGCTGTATATTTTTCAAACAAAATGTACAGGTTTTCTTTTAAAACAGAAAATAAATTGTGTGCAGTGAAAATATGCCGCTAAATTTTCTTTCTCGCAGTCAGTTTTAACTGAGACAGCCGGGCATTTGAACCAAGACAAATTATTTCTATCATTTGGTGAACCAAGAGAAATTATTTCTATCATTTGTGTTCTTCCTCCTAACATATTATTTTAAACAAAAATTGAATACACAACAATGTGCTCTTTTTTTTCCTCACCGCAGCTGGCCTTAACAGAAAATAGGAAAGTTGTATCTACGGCTTATCAGCTTATGATTGAAATATTACTACGGAGTCTGAGCCGACGGAAACTTTGTAATACAGATTAAAACTATGCAGAATACTGTCACTGAAGCTACCATTCTCATAGATTCAGTACCTTGAGAGGCCTCTCTCATGTCCCCTATACGAATGACCGTAGTTGATTTACCTATTCATTCTAAACGACTTCAATTCACAATCAAAATTTTGTTTGCAATGGGATTACACAAGGTGAACGGTCAAAAAAATGGGGGAAAAGAAGATGGTCGGAGGCGGAGTGGGGGACAGAATGTGATAGAGTAAGAGAGGGGGGAGAATGAGATGGTGGGAGAGGAGGAGGTGATGGACAGAGAGAGGCGGAAGGAGGAGGAGATGGACAAGGAGAGGGGAGAGGAGGATGTATTTAGATACGGGGAAAAGGAAATTAGGACATATATTCAATTATCATACGTACTTTGAAACTGCGAAGCATTGCCGGGTTCCCTAGTCACAAATAATAGCAAAATTGATGTAGATTAAAATATACAGTGACAGAAGCTGAAACGTTCCACTAAAAATAGATTTACAAAATAAACTTTTGCAAGATAGTTGCCAATGTGTGGTTACAAGCTGAGACAGACTTCGGTATGTAATACTGGACTAGTTAGTGCAAACATGTTCTGTTAGATGTGACTTTGTAATTAGGACAAAACTTCACCCAGAAATATTACTTCACGTTACAATTTACTGTACACCTGTACCTGTTCCACGTATCGTACCCGCTTCTGGATGCAATACTGTACTCCTGTCTACAGTGAGTCACAATTCTTTCAAACACGCCAGTGTTACGTCGTAAGGCTTAAAAGACTATACAGTTTTCTCTCCAGTTGTTCAACCGCATCAACGGGAATATTACACACTTCTTTTGATATGACCGCACGTAGAAAATCCAGAGGAATGAGTCAATGATCTCGCAGGCCAACCTAGAGGCCCTGCCCGATCTGTCCGTCTTGTATCATACAGACGTCGTCTTACATGATCAGAGAAATGTGGCAATGCCCCCATCAAGCATTTACCACATTCCTCATGGGTGACATTTGAGTCCAATTAAATACAGAATGAATCCAAAGGTTTATGTTTCACATTCATTCCTGTTAACTAGAACAATATTCTTTACTGAAGTCAGCGGTGGCTCGTAATTATCTTGTAAACAGCTCGTTTCAGTCCATGATTATTTTAGAGTTATTTCTCAGAGCACATGACAGACCATAAGCAGAAGGAGAGCTCTCACCCTATTCAACCAAGGATATAAATAATATTCTAAAGTTGCTTGGTTGCGTGAAAGCAATGCAAATGTTGATCTGAAATCCGTATTGGCTACAGGATTTATTTCTAACACTTGTGATGACATTCGTGTCAAGTAAAATATTCGTTTTAGTCAGTGCATTAATGCTGATTTCATACTGTACTGGAATTTTCAGTAATAGTCTGGATATACTGATTCAGGGAGGTCATCACTCATCTAAAATATCAACATAGTGACCGTATACTCCTATTGACTGCTTTACCCTAACGCACAACATTCACAGGTCTGGACAAAACATTTAGCAGCAGTTCTTCTTGCATCCTGACATGAGGAATGTTCTTAACTCATCTGTAGTACTTGTAACTGTAAATTTTCCTACCTCGTTTTATTTCATTTAACAGTAGCATGTCAGATTACGAGGCATGCTCGTCGCATTGGCGCTGTGGGCAGATTAATTGTTTCCTCTGGTCGGGAGACCATTAGCGGACATCACCCAACGGGCTAACTCTTCTGTAATTGCAGTCCGGTGCTCCAGCCGCAGTGTGTTACGGCTGCGAAAATACTTGCGGCATTTATTGCAATTCTCCCCTCTTTGTTGGCTCCCGTACTGTAATGGTCGATTGTACAAAAATTCAGTAATTCCGCTCGTCAAATGAATGTTCTTGAAAGATTTGCAACTGTAAACCGTTTTTTTCCACATCTACTACATTTAACACCGCTCGAAAATGAAGATACCCGTTGTACTTGCAGAAAAGGTTTGCACGTTGATTGACATATGTGAATTTGCAATAGAAGGCCCATCTCCTCAGGCTCCGATATGCATGCATGTACGAACATCATACGGCAGTCAATTTCAGCATGAATTTCCATGGCATAGCGTGAAGCTGTTGTGGCTAGCACAGAACCACGACGGGAAATTAACTTCATGCCGCTCATCTGCATTTCGTAAACGGGCTCCACTGGGTCGGTATCCTTCTATTGGAAATTGTGTTAATGAAAACTATTCACTGCTGTCTGCCACAGAGGAGCTCTGTATCACTACCGCCTCAGATGTGCTTGTTCAGTGTGATATAGTTCAAAATTACATGTTTTTCATTGTACTGCAATGCCTTTATACTTGACAGTGGACGTCACCGTTTTTCCGATTTAGCAAAATTCTAAGGAGATGATCTCCTATGCTGTTACACCCTACCTTCAAAACATTGCTAAACAAAAATAAGTGTCTAGGTAGCCACCAACTAGACTGGCGTTACCTCTTCTCTTTATTTTGCAAAAATTATACGTTTTTTGCTCGCGTATCATGTCATTTCTGGAAACCCACAATCTACTCTGTAGGAATCAACATGGATTCCGCAAACAGCGATCATGTGAGATCCAACTCGCTTTATTTGTTCATGAGACCCAGAAAACATTAGATACAGGCTCCCAGGTAGATGCCATTTTCCTTGACTTCCGGACGGCGTTCGATACAGTTCCGCACTGTCGCCTGATAAACAATTGTAAGAGCCTACGGAATATCAGACCAGCTGTGTGGCTGGATTGAAGAGTTTTTAGCAAACAGAATACAGCATGTTGTTCTCAATGGAGAGGCGTCTACAGACGTTAAAGTAACCTCTGGTGTGCCACAGGGGAGTGTTATGGGACCATTGCTTTTCACAATATATATAAATGACCTAGTAGATAGTGTCGGAAGTCCCATGCGGCTTTTCGCGGAAGATGCTGTAGTATACAGAGAAGTTCCAGCATTAGAAAATTGCAGCGAAATGCAGGAAGATCTGCAGCGGATAGGCACTTGGTGCAGGGAGTGGCAACTGACCCTTAACATAGACAAATGCAATGTATTGCGAATACATAGAAAGAAGGAGCCTTTTTTGTATGATTATATGATAGCGGAACAAACACTGGTAGCAGTTACTTCTGTAAAATATCTGGGAGTGTGCGTGTGGAACGATTTGAAGTGGAATGATCATATAAAATTAATTGTTGGTAAGGCGGGTGCCAGGTTGAGATTCACTGGGAGCGTCCTTAGAAAATGTAGTCCATCAACAAAGGAAGTGGCTTACAAAACACTCGTTCGACCTATACTTGAGTATTGCTCATTAGTGTGGGACCCGTACCAGGTTGGGTTGACAGAGGAGATAGAAAAGATCCAAAGAAGAGCGGCGCGTTTCGTCACAGGGTTATTTGGGAAGCGTGACAGCGTTACGGAGATGTTTATCAAACTCAAGTGGCAGACTCTGCAAGAGAGGCGCTCTGCATCGCGGTGTAGCTCGCTGTCCAGCTTTCGAGAGGCTGCGTTTCTGGATGGGGTATCGAATATATTGCTTCCCCCTACTTATACTCCCGAGGAGATCACGAATATAAAATTAGAGAGATTCGAGCGCTCACGGAGGCTTTCTGGCAGTTGTTCTTCCCGCGAACCATACGCGACTGGAACAGGAAAGGGAGGTAATGACTCCGCCACACACCGTTAGGTGGCTTGCGGAGTATAAATGTAGATGCAGATGTAGTAGAATGATTATTTTAAAAACTGCTATTCTCTTTGGTATCAGGCTTCAGACATACAGAGTGATTCAGCTGCCCACAACGATGGGTTTTATGCGACCCACAGCGCTTTTCAAAACTACGCGTGAGAGTTTCATAATCTCACGCTCGTTATGCGCAAACTATTAGTCCTACAGAAATAATGAACAGGACGTTTTTGTTGGAAATTTAATGTAGTTAAATTTTATACTAGAATACGTTTTCGCTGGAGTCCATGGTTTTCGAGTTATTCAAGAAAAACACGTTTGATAGGCAGTTATGTAGGTTTTTTATTTTTTTTATTTTATAACAATTGGAAAACTTTGGCCTTTAACGTAAGGTAACGAAAACTTATGCCAGAAAAAATTTAATTACATTAAATTTCCTAGAAAAAGATCCTGTTCATGTTTTATGTAGGAGGAACATGTAGTGAGCCAGAGAATATGAAAATCTTGCGCGTGGTATTTGAAGGCATTGCGGGTTCCATAAAACTTATCTTAGGCGCAGCTGAATTACCCTGCACATGTTACCTGCATTACCGCATTTATAGAGCTCTAGCCAGTTGTTCTGGTTGACTTAAGTTCGCCGGTTTACAGTTCCTCATCAGGTTTCTGTATTCTGTTGGGACCGAGCAGTGGTGTCACGAGTTTGATTCTTAGGTCGATAATTTCTTTATGTTGACTGCAAAAGGCATAGACTAAAACAAAGAAGAACAATTTGAATAAGGGAGCGAGTAAAGTGAGAACGACTGAGGAAAAAGTTGATGTTTCGGAAATTGTTCGTGGATAAATAGTCCAGACGTGTTGGCTTGTCTCTCAAATTCCTGGCATCGCCAGGAAGTTCGTCACGCGGTCTGTTAAGAACACCCGTCCCCGCAGCCTATTGACAGCTCCGCACGTGACGTCATCTGAGCTCGGAAGTAGGAGGGGTCGTTATATATAGCCTCACGTGCGTAGCTTCTCGGTTGCGTCACATATAGGCATGTAACTTGGAGGCAAAGTCCACAAATTGTCGCATTATCTGCCTTCTAGGGCCAACCTTAGGCTGCGTTATGCTGGCTGCATGCTACTGCAGTGATCTAAAGGCACGTAATTTTTCCGTGGTGAATGCCACGATGCCTGTAGGTACAGTCGCAGTCCTTACCCACTTCTTGTAAAATCTGAGCTGGCGCTATTTGTCTGTTGACTTTGCTAAAAACGTGAAGCTACAACAAAACGAGACAGAAAGTGCTTTACAAATAAAGAGCAGTGAGTTGAGGAGCTAATAAATATTTATAAGTTCCGCAACAGCATTTTACAGTGTATGAGTACTGTTGTACGAGACTATTCCTAAGCCCTGAATGCGAGAGAGGGGTAGGAGCCTGTCTTCCCAAAGAAAGCATAAATGTTTCACTTTAACACACACAAGCTGGGCAGCCAGGTAGGTAGTTGGTATTTTCTTGTTATGTTTACAGTCACGTCAAAACCATCATCAGAATCAGATTAGGACTAAAGAAATGGGATTCAGCGATAATCTTACTCAAGACCAGAATTAATACATATTGATTTCTGGTTTGAGACTGACTTCAGTTCTTTCAAAGAGATAGATATCAGTATCTTATTCTTAACGGGACGAAATCTATAGACACAATTTCTGGTGTACCGCATGGGAGTTTTATATGGCCATTTCTGTTTACATAATGCATAAATGATAATAAATGAAAAACATTATATTGCTTCTGTTCTACAGGATTAATTTATTGCGTTAACCGGTTTTAGGCTTACAAGGCTGTCGTCGGGCTTTAACTGACTGTTGTCGCCAAAGAAGTTAGAATGCAAACAACTTTGGAAAAGATGTTACACCTACAGACTAAGGCACAAACACGCAGTAAATGACATCTTTGACAGTATAACGATAACGTAATTTAAAAGGTTAAAAGGTGAACAATAAATAAATATAAAAGGAGCGAAGAGGAAGAACATTAACACTAAACTGAAAACCCTGTTTACATTTATAGACAAACCCAATAAAATAAAATGAAATTAGTACTTCGCAACGCTACTGCAAGAGTTATTACATGTGGAAATAGCCTTAACAAGTTCTAATTTTAATTTATTTTTTTGGGTATTTTTATAAATGTAAACTAGTATGTAGCACGGTTTTCCAGTTTAGTGTTAATGTTTTCACTGTTTGCTCCATTTATAGTTATTTACTGTTCATCTTTTACTTTTTAAATTGCACTACCACCAAAGATATCATTTACTGTGTGTTTGTGCATCAATCTATGGTGTAACATCGCTTCAAATGTTGTTTACAAACATTGCAACTTCTTTGGCGGCAACAGTTTAAGTCTGACGATGGCCTTGCAAGCCGAAAACTGGTTAACGCAGTAAGCCGAAAACCGGTTAACGCAGTAAATTAATAATGCAGAACATATTCAATATAGTACTTATAATTTATTATAATGTTATTCTACCAAAAACCAGCGGAAGGATAAGTTAATATGTGTAAATGATCTAGTGGGTAACGCCAAAAGCTCCATGAGGCATTTTACAAAAGATTCTGTTGCCTGTAGGAAGGATGCAACGTCAGAAGACTGTAGGGAATTGCAAAACGACATGCAGAGGACAGATGTTTGGTGCAGGTACTGGCAATTGAGCGCAAACGTAAGTAAATGTAAAATATCGCGGGTGAATAATGGCTTCAAATGGCTCTGAGCACTATGGGACTCAACTGCCGTGGTCATAAGTCCCCTAGAACTTAGAACTACTTAAACCTAACTAACCTAAGGACAGCACACAACACCCAGCCATCACGAGGCAGAGAAAATCCCTGACCCCGGCGGGTGAATAGGTCAGTTGGTTCGTTACTATGCGATTGCGCGGTTGGTGAAAAATCACTGGAAGGAGTAAGAGCCTTAAAATACCTGGGAGTAATCGTCCTAAGTGATCTTAAGTGGGGCGATCATATAAAAAAGATTGTAGCGAAAGTGGCTACCAAACTGAGATTCATTGGAAGAATCTTAAGGAAACGTAATTCATCCACGAAAGAAGTGACTTACAAGACTCTTTATCTGATTTTTGAATGTTGTTCGTCAGTCTGGGCTCCATATCAAGCAGGATTAACGGAAGAGATAGAGAAGATCCGACGAAGAGCGGCACGTTTCTCCACTTGATCGAACGCACGAGAGCTTTACGGAGATGCATAACTCTAATGACAGTCGCTACAAGACAGGTATTATTTACCACGGATAAGGTTACTGCTGAAATTCCAAGAGAGTGCCCTCAAAGAAGAGTTGGGTAACATAGTACTTCCTCCCACATAGTGTCGCAAGACGGCTACGACGGAAAAAGTCAAGGAAGTTCGGGCTCGTACGGCAGCTTAACGGCATTCTTTCCGTGCACCATTCGCGAATAAAACGGAGAAGGGGAAAATGTTAGCGGTGCAAGAGATACCCTAAGCATCACATCGTAAGGTGGCTTGTGGAGTATAAATGTTCATGTAGACGGAAGAATTTCAATTTCATTTACATCTTGTATCTATTATTACTATATATAGTACCGTAAATAGTGACATTTCAGAAGATGAACGTAGCAAATAAATTTACATACAATGTTGCGAGCTGTATGTCTCAGATTAACAGTGTCAATATCTGTTATTAACAGTTTTCACTTCATTTTACCTTATTTAAAGGCCTATTACGGTATTAAAATACTAACTTAAACAAACAATACTTTACCATCTTATAACAGACAACAAAAATACAAGAAAACAATAACGGCTAAGCTATTATGGTGGCGATATTGCAAGCGTCCCTCGTACTGTTTGGGTACATTTTGGTTCTGTTTTTATTGTTATTTTTTACCGCTTTACCTATATCTGTACATGGTGCATTTCGAAAAATGTTGCGTGGCGCAATTGTATGTTCAATAACGTCTAACCAGCGCACGACACGCTTTATATCAGTCACTCACCGGTAACATTCGCTAAAACCGTTCACTGTCCACACTGCGACAGATCCTACCTGAGTTCAAAAATAACGTACCAAAACTCTCTAAAATGTACCAGCGTACTACCTGAAAATCCTTAAATGAAAATAATGAGTTGTACTTTGCATTTGATAACTGTTAACCGTACGTGTGTGGCCAGAAGTACTTTCTGGTTGTTCATTATTTTCCACAGATTGTCGATTGGGATTAAATATAAAGAGTTTGAAGGTCAGGGGATAACGGTTAACTGATCCTAGTGCTCTTTGAACTATACACGTACACTGCAAACTGTGTGACACTTTGCATTGGTCTGCTAGTATATGCCATCGTGCCGGGGAAAAGCAAACCGCATGTAGGGTGCAATTGATTACCAAGAATATATGCATACTTGTGTTGATCCATTGTCCCTTCCAGAATGACAAGATTACTCAGGGAATGGCACGAAAACATTCCCCTTCCGATAACTTGCGGGATATTTTCTTTTAGACTTAAGCTTTCAGTCGCCATACACACCAACGGTCATCTAGCCGATGGAGCATGAAACGTGATTCAGCTGAAAAGGCCACCTATCGCCTTTCAGTGGACATCCAGTTGTGGTATTGTGTGGAGGAAAAAAAAGTCTTCTTCGCCTATGAACAAGAGTCGGCGTGGGTGTATGAACCAGTCGCCTGCTGTGGAGGCCCATATACAACAACGTTTGCTAAACGGTCGTTGAGGAGACACTGTTGAAAGCCTTTTGGTTCATCTGGGCAGTCAGCTTTTCAACAGTTGCGCATATATTCTCCCGTACACATCTTCGCAGCCGTCGTTGACCGCTGTCATCTATGGCCAGTGGTGAATCACAGTTGCCTCTGTGCCAGTTTTGAATAGCACTCTTTTACAATGCACGGTATACTCTAACCACTGCAGCACGCAAACAGTTGACGAAATTTCGAGGCGAATCTGTGATATCTTTTTAATGCAATATCAAGTGATGACAGTGGAGTTTATATACAATTTCTCCCATTAATATTCACGGAGTAGCATGTCGAAACAGTCCATTTAGACATATTTACTACTAATAATAATAAGACCGGGCGTTCCGTAATAAAAAATACTCCAGACATGTTCATCTTAAAACAATTCTATTCTTGACAACATTTTAACAGCATTGTATCCAGTCACTTCCGCAAAGGTGACATCTCTCTCTCGCTGTCTTGCTCTCTTTTCAGAGCCTTATTTGCGTAACGTGATGCAGCGTTTTGCATGCCATGTGGTCATCACTCACTCAAGGCAATGACACACACACACACACACACACACACACACACACACACACACACACACACACACATATTGTTAACTGAGCTGATGGAGAGCCGAGCGGTTCTAGGCGCTTTAGTCCTGAACCGCGCTGCTGCTACGGTCGCAGGTTCCAGTCCTGCCTCGGACATGGCCGTGTGTGATGTCCTTAGGTTAGTTAGGTTTAAGTAGTTCTAAGTCTAGGGGACTGATGACCTCACATGTTAAGTTCGGTGCTGAGAGCCGTTTGAACTATTTTGTTGATGGAGAAGTTGGAAACAAAATACACTCCTGGAAATGGAAAAAAGAACACATTGATACCGGTGTGTCAGACCCACCATGCTTGCTCCGGACACTGCGAGAGGGCTGTACAAGCAATGATCACACGCACGGCACAGCGGACACTGGTAGCATGCCGCGACAGCGTGGACGTGAACCGTATGTGCAGTTGACGGATTTTGAGCGAGGGCGTATAGTGGGCATGCGGGAGGCCGGGTGGACGTACCGCCGAATTGCTCAACACGTGGGGCGTGAGGTCTCCACAGTACATCGATGTTGTCGCCAGTGGTCGGCGGAAGGTGCACGTGCCCGTCGACCTGGGACCGGACCGCAGCGACGCACGGATGCACGCCAAGACCGTAGGATCCTACGCAGTGCCGTAGGGGACCGCACCGCCACTTCCCAGCAAATTAGGGACACTGTTGCTCCTGGGGTATCGGCGAGGACCATTTGCAACCGTCTGCATGAAGCTGGGCTACGGTCCCGCACACCGTTAGGCCGTCTTCCGCTCAAGCCCCAACATCGTGCAGCCCGCCTCCAGTGGTGTCGCGACAGGCGTGAATGGAGGGACGAATGGAGACGTGTCGTCTTCAGCGATGAGAGTCGCTTCTGCCTTGGTGCCAATGATGGTCGTATGCGTGTTTGGCGCCGTGCAGGTGAGCGCCACAATCAGGACTGCATACGACCGAGGAACACAGGGCCAACACCCGGCATCATGGTGTGGGGAGCGATCTCCTACACTGGCCGTACACCACTGGTGATCGTCGAGGGGACACTGAATAGTGCACGGTACATCCAAACCGTCATCGAACCCATCGTTCTACCATTCCTAGACCGGCAAGGGAACTTGCTGTTCCAACAGGACAATGCAAGTCCGCATGTATCCCGTGCCACCCAACGTGCTCTAGAAGGTGTAAGTCAACTACCCTGGCCAGCAAGATCTCCGGATCTGTCCCCCATTGAGCATGTTTGGGACTGGATGAAGCGTCGTCTCACGCGGTCTGCACGTCCAGCACGAACGCTTGTCCAACTGAGGCGCCAGGTGGAAATGGCATGGCAAGCCGTTTCACAGGACTACATCCAGCATCTCTACGATCGTCTCCATGGGAGAATAGCAGCCTGCATTGCTGCGAAAGGTGGATATACACTGTGCTAGTGCCGACATTGTGCATGCTCTGTTGCCTGTGTCTATGTGCCTGTGGTTCTGTCAGTGTGATCATGTGATGTATCTGACCCCAGGAATGTGTCAATAAAGATTCCCCTTCCTGGGACAATGAATTCACGGTGTTCTTATTTCAATTTCCGGGAGTGTATATTAATTCAAAACAAGAGCTATAACGTTCAACGCCAACAAAAGAAAAGTAACATAAAATTCCATAACAATGTCACCTCTCGGTTTAAAAGTGCTTGGATGGTGACCTGTTATCAGTTCAGAATATATAAAGTCACACATTCTCTCCTGCACGCTAACAGTAACTGCGTGTAGAGAAAAAAAAGTGATTTCTCTCAAGAAGCCCCAGTACGAACATGCACACAGAAGACTAGCAGATGCTAACAAACAAATAACGATCACATCTCCACTATCAAAATAAATAAATTAACAATTTTAGAAATTCTACATTTTATTTTAGTGCCCAACAAGTTTCCCTGTAACATACATCCATTTGGTAGTAGGTAATAGATATTTTGTAATTTTCAGTTTCGAATTGAATTTAATCTTGATACTAGAGTCAAAAATTAAATAACTGTTTCGAAATTTAATGTGTTTTTCCGTGATTCTTTTCATTATGAATATTATTTACTGTTTTTCTTTATAAGCAGCTGTTAATAAGTTATGCGAGAGAAGCTGTTTTTCTTAAAATTTTACAAAAAAAAGACATTTTAAATTGAGGAGTTGTCAGTATTTAGTTGTTTCTTTGTTTCTAAAACAGCTTTTCCTTTTTTTCGGTTTCTGAAAGGCTTTCAACCTTTTCAATTTCTAAAAAAATATTCCCTTCTTTTTTGAGTTGGGTAATTGCGTAATCTTTTTGAGTATTATTAATATTTTTAAACATGGTATACGTGAGTAGGATATAGACACGCTTGCGCAGAGGTCGCTGACTCTGTGACTGCGTTTCCGTTACTGTGCGAATGCAGTGTTTTCACGACTAAACCGCTGAACCGATTTTGATGAAATCAGGTATGAGACAGCTTACCTACCGTCACTCATCATAACAAAACTACTAATACGCGAGGAGAACCGTGGGTAACAGCTAGTACCAAATAAAAATAAGAGAGTAAAGTGGCATTAAATAGATCAAAAAATATTTCACGAAACTGTCAACAACATTGATATACTTGGGGATATACTTGGAGAAATGCATGATACACACTGTGCTGTCTTACAACATGTTTAATCACTACCGCTTTCACAGTGGAAAAATGTCTGTTGTGACAACTTCACATGTCATACATGATGTTTATGCAGAAAAGTATACGCCATTGCCAACTTGAAAACGTCAGAAAATGATACTTAACACAACAATACCGGCTTAAGCAAGCACAAAACAATGAAAATATGAAAACTTGTAACAGAACCATTGCTTACTGCTGTTACATGTTTTCATATTTTCAGTGTTTTCTGCTTGCTTAAGCCTGCATTATAGCGTTAAGTATCATCTTCTGACGTTTTAAAGCCAGCAATGGGGTATATTTTTCTGGGTAAGTAGCATGTATGACATGTGAATGTGTCACAATAAATACTTTTCCGCTGTGAAGATGGTCCATGATTGAAACCGATAGTGAATTAATACATTGTAAGACAGAACAATGTGTACCATGCATTCCTTCAGTAATTAAATAGGATAACTGCTAAGAGAGGAATACTATGTATAAATTGTTCAGATGTTTTGTTAGACTTACGAAGACCAGTGGTAAACTCAAATAAAATATGGAAGTAACTCCCTTTTCATATTCTCTTATTACAGATACCGTTTTATTTGTTTTAAGGTTCTTATTAACCGGATAATTTGTAATTTTTCTCATATATAATAACCTGTATCACTGCGGTAGTCATTATTTCTGCCCATCGTGCAAGCTGACTTCTAAACGAATATACTTTCCGAAACGATAAACGTATTTGTTATTGTCTCCTTCACTTATGATTTATCTACTGCTTCTATGGCTTAACGTACTTCCTGTAATCGAAAATGTTTGTCAAGTTAAAGTTATAGGTTATTTGGCCCTACTGACAGTACCTGATCTCTGCCTTTCGTAAAAGCCGGGACAAACGTTCCGAATGCAAAATACAGTTGTGGACACATGAAAATGTATATACAAGAACGTATCATAAGTTCATTATTATTATATCACGTCGTTCGGTTCTTTCTTTATAGATATTTTGTCTTCATTTCCCACAACTACTTTTACCCAACGATCACACTTATTTCACATACTGTCATTATTTAAAACTATAAAAGTGCGAAAGTTTTGCACGGGTACCCTGGTTATTTCATAATTTCGAAAAACACTTTCATTTGTAAATTTAACAATTACATCCTCAAAAAAACGATGATGTGAGAGGACTGAGGCTCCTTCGCACGAGTGGAGGAATTCGTTTGAGTAAGTTATCACCAATTTGATATTCTGTGAAACCCCTTTTGTTTTATTGGAGTCGAAAGATGCTGGTTTAGACCGTGGAGGCCCGTACCAATGATGAACTTTGAATCTCCGATTCAATATTATGTTCTCATATACAGGGTGGTTCCGTTATGACGCTAATCACCTTCAAGGATGGTGGATAAGGGTAAATGTATCAATGTGAGGTAAGGCATGGTGGTCCGGAAAGAACCGAGCCCAAAGTTATAAGCAAAAGTCGTTCTGATACATCTGAGAGTTGAACTCTTCTACTGCAAGCTCTTTGCGGAAGCGGCGCTTCAACACGCATGGCTGTCGGGGCGGGACGTACAGGTTGTGTCCAAATTGTAAAATTGTAAATTTGTGGTAAGGACGATGGGACAAAACTGCTGAGGTCATCGGTCCCTAGGCTTACGCATTACTTAATCTAACTTACGCTAAGGACAACACCACACAACCTATGTCCGAGGGAGGACTCGAACCTCCGACGGGGCAGCCGCGCAAACCGTGACAAGACGCCTCAGGCCGCACGGTTACCGACCGTGGCTGTCCAAATTGATTAACAGTTACTACTGCTCACGTTAGAAAGCATTAGCAGCTTATCAAGGAAGAGGCCTTGGTCTAACTAAATTCTGTAGAACCAGTAACTGTAGAACCACACAGTAACAGGTCGCCGAACAACGGCTGGAAAAGATTAACCAATATTGCGTTTCGGTGGAAGCTGGAAATCTGTAATCATATAACATTGCGACGTTCGATCTGAGAGAGTGGGCATACTAGAGTATATAAATAAGTTAAACACTGAAATCATCTATGAAAACTCTAGAGAAAAGCGTTGAAAACAATAGGGAAAGCTAACACTTTGTGAGCTACATTATCACTAAACATAATTTAACCATATTCTGGCTATCTGTTTCGCTTAGTGTCCTACGTCATTTGTTGTAAGGGTATATCAACAAATAATTCTTAGTCGAGCTTTGTTAATAATGTAAAGGAAACTGTTTCTGTCAACAATATTTATCGCACGTCCATAGTAATGTACAACAGACCAAAGTGGAACAGAACATAAAAATTAAGCTCTCTTATCAGTTTATGATATGTAAAATGTGGTTTAATTTAGTAGAATTACGATGACTTTATTTTTCAAGCGTTCGAAAATGCACACAGTGTTATGTCAGTGATTTGTTATTTCCAGTAGCTCACAATCGTGTCCACGTAACCATTAACGCCATTATAATTTTTTTCTCAAACTTTCTAAATGCTAAATGTGCTAAGAACCTCCGAAAAGATGGGCAGTGTGGCTGCGGCCGAGCGCGGCGCTACATGGTTAAAGCGCCTCTGCTCCCGAGGGGCGACAGCGCGAGGCCAGATCGAAAGGTCACGTGTGTAATTTCAGACGCTGCTGGCAGCCTCTTCGAGGTCAAGGCCGAGACGACGGCTACATGAGATCACCGGGTGACCGACACCCGGGGCACGCAGAACTCGATGGTGGTAGGCGACCCGACCGCCCTCGCGTGCCACCGCCTGGTGAACTGCAGCGCCAAGAGCCGACAAAGAAATACACGAATAACCAAAGCACACGAAGCGACGATAATTATTGTATTCCACAGGACTACATCCAGCATCTCTACGATCGTCTCCATGGGAGAATAGCAGCCTGCATTACTGCGAAAGGTGGATATACACTGTACTAGTGCCGACATTGTGCATGCTCTGTTGCCTGTGTCTATGTGCCTGTGGTTCTGTTAGTGTGATCATGTGATGTATCTGACCCCAGGAATGTGTCAATAAAGTTTCCCCTTCCTGGGGCAATGAATTCACGGTGTTCTTATTTCAATTTCCAGGAGTGTATATGTATATATATATACTATATTTATAGGCTATATGTGTCAGAACGTATTTTACAGTAACGCGTAAAAATTTGAGATAAATCGGTCGAGTTTGTTGTTGACTATGTTACCCTTTATATATTAGATACATATTATATGCTTTAAAATATATAGCCTCTGTCTGTCCGTATGTTCATTGGAGTAGTTTGGTAATTATGTTTTCTATTTATCTTTTACGTCTTTATTTATATATTACATACAATTGAGAAATAGTTAGTTAAAAACACGTGCGTATTCGAATGCAACGTTGTGTCGAAATTTCAGAGCAGTAAGTGAAGAAATTCTGGAGATATAGGATTTTGAACAAAAGAAGAATTATATTTTTATGTACATAGTATTGACATGTTTAGTGCGTTAGTAGTATGGCAAATTCCTGTATGTAAGCTTTAAACAGAAAAGCGAATAAACGAGACCCACCAGGATAGACGCGCACGTTAGCTCGCCGCTTTCGAGTTTCGGGATGACGCGTCGGACCCGAATCGAATTATTCCGGTGGATGAATGACGAGGCCGGTGTGCCGGCGAGCCGGGACGCGGTTTTCAGGCAATTCCCACCTCCCACTAGATGAATACCGAGCTGGTACCCATGTCTCGTCTCTGTTACACGATTAGTCAACATTTCGAAGACGTTTGCACTCTTTAACATTGGATAACACTAGACGCAAACAGTTGGGGCATAAAAATTCCGGCCCAAAGAGGGAAAAGGGGTGGCGACAGGAAGGTTGTCAGACCATCTTCTACCATTAACAAGCCGACCCCGTGAAGATACAGGATAAAGGCAAAGAAAAAGTAGAGGTGAAGCAAAATGATTGACTGTCAATAATACTAAGAAATTAACAGTATTTGTTGAAGTACTACTGAATCACCAGGCAAGATAGTTGGAGGGAGAGAGAGAAAAGGAGGGGGGGGGGGGGCAGCTGGGAGACTTACAAAGGTGATTTGAAGGTATGATGGTGGATATACTGTTTTGAGATTCAATACCAATGACTAGCGGTTGCCTTGTTTGTTTGAGGCACTTATGACGGCATTTACACAGGATCGGCGACAGAGTGGTGAAAAGAAATGTTGAGATAACACCTTTGAGTATCAACTTTCAGCAACGTTGTCTGACAGGACTGTGTGCATACCACAACTCCGTTGACAGAAGAAATCACAGAATTCTCCGTTATAAAACAAACTACTGTATGATGTAACTTGTGTTTATACAAAGTACTTATAGAATTTCTGTACATTTGATTGATCAGGGCCCGCATCTCGTGGTCGTGCGGTAGCGTTCTCGCTTCCCACGCCCGGGTTCCCGGGTTCGATTCCCGGCGGGGTCAGGGATTTTCTCTGCCTCGTGATGGCTGGGTGTTGTGTGCTGTCCTTAGGTTAGTTAGGTTTAAGTAGTTCTAAGTTCTAGGGGACTGATGACCATAGCTGTTAAGTCCCATAGTGCTCAGAGCCATTTGAACCATTTGATTGATCAGGATAGCGTATTAAGTGAAGGTTTCTGCAAAGTTAGATGTGTTTTTACATTTAGCACAGTTGCGTGATGGTCAATGCGTGATGACAATATAATTCAGTGGGTGTCCTGGCACGAGGAGTTATTTCTTTCACATACAATGATCGCCATTAGAATTAAACGACCAAGAGAATAGAAAACAATAGGTTTCTTTTTATTTTGCGTATATAGTACAGTAAGAAGAAAGCAGCATTAAATTAATAGGTAATTTGAGGGTATACAGGCTTCCGAATACTGTTCTTAGATCTGTCACCGCTGGCAGCAACAACGGCGGTGAAGGGAAGGATACGCCTGTTTCGACAGATTCTTCAGTTGTGTGGTCATATTGTTCGTAATTGCTTTACAATTCCTGAGATTATTTTCATTCCGCCGTTACAATTGAAAGAAAATGCGTGTTTTTCTCACCAGACGCATTTCGCTTTATTGAGATAAAGCATCATCAGTGGTCCGTAATTAAAGATATTTACAATTTGATTTATTTTTAAGATAGAAAAATTAGATTAAAAATATCTGTGTCTAATGAAGAAAGAAATCAAAGATGTGCCAACAGACGGCATTTTGTGATGTAGGCGAGAAACCAAGCAGAAATTACCATAAGTAAAAATCAACAAATAGTCAACGAACTGTTTTTCGATCTTAAAAACACATGAAACTGTAAATATCTTTAATTACAGACCACTGATGAGGCTGTATGTCAATAATGCGAAACGCGTGTGTTAAGAGAAACACGAATTTTCTTGTAGTTGTGACGATGGAATGAAAATATTCTCAGGAATCTGTGTCGTCCAATTTCTGCTCATCGTTTTTCTACATATTCCTGGTATTGTCAGCATTTCTTCATTTTTCTAATTTATCATTTAACTGATAGTGCCTCTGTCATTTGTATGCCAGTCTCTAGGTTTTCATGTATATTCTTACAGTCTGATTCCATAATCTATGCTCATATTTGAACACTTTTCACTATGGCCATTAAATTTTAAACATTTTGCCAAACTACACTGCAACGTCGTGAAGGGTAGCAGATAATGAAATATTACTTGCTTGGAAACTCAAGGCCTACATGATTAAACTTTTAGCGAGATGATCCCACGCCCTTGGCAGAACTAGCAATGCTGCCTGCGCCCCCTCCCTTCAGAAGAAACTACCTTTCTGCAATTTTTTTCTACACATGTTTAGGAAATTCTTTAAGTTGTAAGTACGTTTAGTAAAGATGAAGCGTTTTTGAAAAATTTACTTACGTGATGTATAATTGTAGGAAATGAATTACAAATTGTATGAAAATTTTAAGAAAACTGAAAGAAAAATGAAATCTATGTCTTCTTGTTTATGGCATCCACTGTATTTTACTCTCATGTATTTATAATAAAGAACAGATTTTATTTCCTCCTCATAATACACTCCTGGAAATGGAAAAAAGAACACATTGACACCGGTGTGTCAGACCCACCATACTTGCTCCGGACACTGCGAGAGGGCTGTACAAGCAATGATCACACGCACGGCACAGCGGACACACCAGGAACCGCGGTGTTGGCCGTCGAATGGCGCTAGCTGCGCAGCATTTGTGCACCGCCGCCGTCAGTGTCAGCCAGTTTGCCGTGGCATACGGAGCTCCATCGCAGTCTTTAACACTGGTAGCATGCCGCGACAGCGTGGACGTGAACCGTATGTGCAGTTGACGGACTTTGAGCGAGGGCGTATAGTGGGCATGCGGGAGGCCGGGTGGACGTACCGCCGAATTGCTCAACACGTGGGGCGTGAGGTCTCCACAGTACATCGATGTTGTCGCCAGTGGTCGGCGGAAGGTGCACGTGCCCGTCGACCTGGGACCGGACCGCAGCGACGCACGGATGCACGCCAAGACCGTAGGATCCTACGCAGTGCCGTAGGGGAACGCACCGCCACTTCCCAGCAAATTAGGGACACTGTTGCTCCTAGGGTATCGGCGAGGACCATTCGCAACCGTCTCCATGAAGCTGGGCTACGGTCCCGCACACTGTTAGGCCGTCTTCCGCTCACGCCCCAACATCGTGCAGCCCGCCTCCAGTGGTGTCGCGACAGGCGTGAATGGAGGGACGAATGGAGACGTGTCGTCTTCAGCGATGAGAGTCGCTTCTGCCTTGGTGCCAATGATGGTCGTATGCGTGTTTGGCGCCGTGCAGGTGAGCGCCACAATCAGGACTGCATACGACCGAGGCACACAGGGCCAACACCCGGCATCATGGTGTGGGGAGCGATCTCCTACACTGGCCGTACACCACTGGTGATCGTCGAGGGGACACTGAATAGTGCACGGTACATCCAAACCGTCATCGAACCCATCGTTCTACCATTCCTAGACCGGCAAGGGAACTTGCTGTTCCAACAGGACAATGCACGTCCGCATGTATCCCGTGCCACCCAACGTGCTCTAGAAGGTGTAAGTCAACTACCCTGGCCAGCCTGCTCTGTTGCCTGTGTCTATGTGCCTGTGGTTCTGTCAGTGTGATCATGTGATGTATCTGACCCCAGGAATGTGTCAATAAAGTTTCCCCTTCCTGGGACAATGAATTCACGGTGTTCTTATTTCAATTTCCAGGAGTGTATATCAATGTGCATAAATCATTAATACAAACGAAAAGAAAAGGCACTATAACTTAGTGATGAGAAAGTATTCATTTCCAAAGATTGAATTTTTAATATAATTTTACTTTCCATTGCCTTTGAGCGAAGCATACTATCACTGAAGTAAAATTTAGAAGCCATGTAGTATTCTGTTGACAAAAAGATTGGTTCAAATGGCTCTGAGCACTATGGAACTTAACATCTGAGGTCATCAGTCCCCTAGAACTTAGAACTACTTAAATCTAACTAACCTAAGGACATCACACACATTCATGCCCAAGGCAGGATTCGAACCTGCGACCGTAGCAGTCGCGCGGTTCCGGACTGCGCGCCTAGAACCACTAGACCACCGCGGCCGGCTCTGTTGACAAGATAATTGAATTTGATATTCTGCTTCACCAATACTCGGCCTTACATACTTTTTTATCACATATAATTTGCTGAAATTGCGTTGTCAGTATGCTGCTGTCACTGGAATTGTCATAAACATCCTTAAAGTTATTTCGATTTTAAAAATTCTCAAAATATCCAAAAGAGAATCTGTCTCAGTGCTCTTTATCATCTATTTCTATTGGTTTAAAAGTCACTATTTCGTTAGTTGGCCCATCTGAATCGATATTTCTGCTATATTTT
The DNA here is from genome assembly GCF_023864275.1 of Schistocerca cancellata. Classification (NCBI taxonomy): domain Eukaryota; kingdom Metazoa; phylum Arthropoda; class Insecta; order Orthoptera; family Acrididae; genus Schistocerca; species Schistocerca cancellata. Next base: position 644,114,688 of record NC_064629.1, read on the forward strand.
GCACCAAAATCTGTGATATATTTTTCAAAAGAAGATCTGAGCTTGAAAGGCGTCTTTAAGAGGGACGTGGAGGGGGGAGGCAGGCAAGAGGGGGCACTTCCCCCTTCTGAAATGTAGGTATAGGTTTTTTATTCATTGCAGAATTATCCCGAATATCTAATAGTCATTGTCAGCGACGTCACTAAACGGTAGATTTAACACCTCTGACCATTGCAGCTATAACAGCTATAGCAATCACTGCATACGAAGTATCTACGGTTTGCTTAGTTGTAACTCTTTTTCACGGGAAATTATGCCGACTTCTTGATGTAGCTGTGGTTTTAGCAGTTTTCTGCAGGCAAGGTAGATGTGAACCTTTACAGAACAGTGTCAAAATAACGTCTTCAATCCTTTTCTGTCTTTTCCTCGTTCAGACCTCACCGTGCTGTGAAGGGAGCCGGTTCACCTCCCGGGCTCACGGGTTCCGATATATGACGAATCAGCTTTGCCAGGGAAGTAGAGATAGATGGAGCATTGCACTTCCTTCAAGTCCTCGTTCACCGAAAACCCAACGGGCACCTAAGGCACAGTACCCATAGGAAACCCACACACATGGATCGGTATCTGCAGGCTATCAGCCACCAGTATCCGGCATAAAAACGTGGCGTTCTGAACACCCTCATACATCGTACTAAAATCGTTTCAGCTGCCGGAAATCTGCCGCTAAAACTAACCCACCTTCGAAGAGTCTTACGAGAAAACGGCTGCAATCACCCACAGCTACCACAAGTCATTTCTGGTGAGATACACAGGAAAAATACCACCGAAGAAGAGAGCAAGAAACTTGTGCTTTTGCCATTCTGTAACACAGTGTAGGGAGACACTACATTTCATGTGTTCAGGCCCCCGTCAAAAATACGACAGTTCATGGGGCCTGTGAAGGACGATCTAGGGCTTAGAACGCCTGGAGTGTACAAGACACCGTATCGCTGTGGCTGCTACTAGATCGGGCTAACAGTACGCACAGTGGAGCAACGGTGGACGGACCACGTGAGGTGCTTACGCCTACGCTACATGGATAAATCGGAAGTGGCACAACACGCTTTAGAAAATCGACACCGGGTTATCTGTGACGAAATATCTATCATTGTGAGGACGAACGGATTTTGCGACAGCGTTATAAAATAAGATTTACAAACAAAAATATCTGTAAACACCTAAATAAAAACTGCAATTTGCTGTTCAGCACAGCCAGGAACTCGGCCATTGCGAGGTTGAAGCGGACGTGACTGACGTGGGGCAAAAACATTACCATACTAAAGTGCGCGTCATTTACGATGTCGGCCGAGTTTAGGTTCGTTCTGCGCATCTGACATCACAAAACACAGTCAGCCAATGAACAGAGAACGACGTTGCCAGAGCTCGACTGCAGTGCAGAGCACGGACGAGTGTCTTCAGTGTCAGAAACGTTCAGTCATAAATAAAGTAATTGAACAAAAGCAATGTCTTGATAGCAGACTTTCTTTTATAGAAAGTTTGGAAAAAGCATTCTTTATACCAATTGCTTCATATTCTGTTAATTAATTAAACCAAACAAGCAATAAGCCTCCTAATTCAGGCGATAGCAAGGAAGGGTATTTGTATCATTCTCACTAACCGCTTTTTCGCAATGAAGAACAGTAGCAATTTTTTCTTTCCTATTGTACTCCGACGAAACGTGAGTAATTCATAGTCATACCAAAGTGTTTGTCGGTATTTTACGTGCTATTTTAAAGTGCTTCGGAAAATCTATTGAATGATGAGCTGCGTTAGCGTAATGGTTAAAGTGTTTGGGTGCTAAGTGAAAGGTTCTGAGTTAAAACCTTGCTCGGTGCTTAATATTTTCTTTATTTAAAAACAATATCGAAGTGTCTTACTTCATGAATTTTATTAGTTTGAATGTAATTGTTTGGAATTTCTAGTGGCAACTAAAATGGACCATATGGAAAGTATACACTATGGACTTTTACTTCTGCAAACTCCTTCAAAATTTCGTGCAATGTTTACTACATCTAATGCTGCACAATAACTGCGTTGAACATCGAAACAAAATTAAGTCATTTATGGGGAGAAGGTATCAGTCAAGAAGATGTGAAAAAATCAAATTATTGGGCCAAATAGTTTTTGTGAAATCGAATGATAAAGTGTGTCAAAGCAGTCGAAACACCATGTGTCTGCAGAGGCGAGCAGTGCAGTGATGACAAAATCGGCCACAGTGCGGAATGCGGGGAGCACGTCTCTGTAGCAGCGAAAGGGTTAATGCGGCCGTGGTGGGCCGCGTCTGGGCGGGCATGCGCGAACCGCCAAGATAAAAGAATTGAACTATAGTCGAGTACCCGGCGTTGCCTAGGTATGTATTTATTCCAATTCTATTAATCCATATCCTTCCCTCTCTCTCGGTCTATTTCCCCGCTTTCCTCCCTGTTTATCTCATTATCTCCCCTCCCCCCAACCCCGTCTCTGTCTCTGCCTCCTCGTCCCTCCACTCTCTGTCCATCCGCTACTCCCATCTGTCGGTCCATCTGCTTCTCCCTCCTCTATGTTCATCTTTTCCTCCCTGCCCTCTGTTCATTTCCTCCTTCCCCCTGTCTCTGTCCATCTCCTCCTCGCCTCTCCCTCTTCTATCTCTTCTTCCCTTTCACTGTACATTTCAACTGCCCATTTTCTCAACCGTCTATAATGGCCTCGTCGTCGACAGGACGTTCAACTGTATCTTCTTTCCATCCCATCTGTCTGTCCATCTCCTTCTCCCCCTCTCCCTGTCCATCTCCTCCTCTTCCCTTTCTCTGTCCATTTCCTCCTCCCCTCTCCATCTAACCTCCTCCTACGCTAAATCTGTGACCATGTTCTCCTTCCTCCTCTGTGTCTGTCCATCTCTTCCTGCCCCCTTCTCTCTCCACATCATCACCTCCTCTCCTGTAAGTGGTTGTTGGTTCTTAGCCCACAGTATTTCTTTCCATTTAGTAAGTATATATGTGTAGTCCACCAAGTTTGATTAAAATAAATCAAAGGGTTAGGAGTAACTTTTTACCTGCGACTTTGCCTGCATGCGCACATGTCCTATACACTGTCCAATCACATGAATGTGGTCCCCACTTTTTGCCGTACGGAGAGATGTGAGACGTGCAGGAAGAGACTCAACGAAATTCTGGAAGTTACCGATAGGGACATCGAACCGTTCCGACTCCATTGTCATGGCCAGCTGCTCTATGTTCCTCGGTTGTGGATCCATGGCGCGAATAGACCGATCGAGAGTCCCACAGATTCTTGACTAGGTTTAAATCCGGGGAGTTTCAGGGCCAGGGGAGTAGGAAAACTCATCTTGGGGCTCTTCGAACCACCCACTTTCCCTGCGAGCTCTGTAACACGTTGCATTGTCCTGTTGGTAGATGCCATCGCGCCGAGGAAAAACAAACTGCATGTAAGGGTGGGAATGGTCCTCAAGGATAGATGCATACTTGTGTTGATCCGTTGTGCCTTCTGGAATGACGTGATTACCCAGGGAATGCCAAGAAAGCATTCTCCTTCAGACAAGTGTTGCAGGGTGTTTGCTTTCAGATGTTTGCATCCAAACGATGCATACACCAATGGACATCTGTCCGATGGAGCAAAATACGCGATTCATCTGAAAACGCCACCTGTCACTACTCAGTGGACGTCCGGTTGCGTGCAAATTTCAGCCTTCGCCGTCGATGAATAGCAGTCAGCACAGATGCATGAACCAGCCACCTACTGTGGAGGCCCAAACGCAGTAAAGTTCGCTGAACGGTTGTTGAGGTGACATTGTTGGTAGCACCGTGATTCATTGCTTGGTCAGTTGCTCATCAGTTTCAAGTCCATTCGCACGTATACATATCCGCATAAGTCGTTCATCCCTGTTATCTGTAGCTTGCGGTAGACAGCAGTTGCCACTTCGCCGGTTTTGGATGGGCCATTCTGCCATGCAAGGTATACTTCAAGCACGGGGGCACGCAAACAGTTAACAAACTTAGCGGTTTCGGAAATTCTTCCACCCTTGGCCTGGAAGGCAATTACCATAACCTTTTGGACGTCAGATAAATAGCTCCGTTCTGTCATTACTGCAACGACTGCACTGTTTTCCGCGTCCCACGACACTTCATATGCCCTCCACTGATAGTGCTTCCACCTGCCGTCTGTAGATGGTTACTGCACGCTGACGTCGAACACAGTCGGTGGTTACATTAATGTGACTGGGCCTTGTATATTTCACATTTATTTTTTATATTTCACACAAATTTTTGCATATACACTCCTGGAAATGGAAAAAAGAACACATTGACACCGGTGTGTCAGACCCACCATACTTGCTCCGGAGACTGCGAGAGGGCTGTACAAGCAATGATCACACGCACGACACAGCGGACACACCAGGAACCGCGGTGTTAGCCGTCGAATGGCGCTAGCTGCGCAGCATTTGTGCACCGCCGCAGTCAGTGTCAGCCAGTTTGCCGTGGCATACGGAGCTCCATCGCAGTCTTTAACACTGGTAGCATGCCGCGACAGCGTGGACGTGAACCGTATGTGCAGTTGACGGACTTTGAGCGAGGGCGTATAGTGGGCATGCGGGAGGCCGGGTGGACGTACCGCCGAATTGCTCAACACGTGGGGCGTGAGGTCTCCACAGTACATCGATGTTGTCGCCAGTGGTTGGCGGAAGGTACACGTGCCCGTCGACCTGGGACCGGACCGCAGCGACGCACGGATGCACGCCAAGACCGTAGGATCCTATGCAGTGCCGTAGGGGACCGCACCGCCACTTCCCAGCAAATTAGGGACACTGTTGCTCCTGGGGTATCGGCGAGGACCATTCGCAACCGTCTCCATGAAGCTGGGCTACGGTCCCGCACACCGTTAGGCCGTCTTCCGCTCACGCCCCAACATCGTGCAGCCCGCCTCCAGTGGTGTCGCGACAGGCGTGAATGGAGGGACGAATGGAGACGTGTCGTCTTCAGCGATGAGAGTCGCTTCTGCCTTGGTGCCAATGATGGTCGTATGCGTGTTTGGCGCCGTGCAGGTGAGCGCCACAATCAGGACTGCATACGACCGAGGCACACAGGGCCAACACCCGGCATCATGGTGTGGGGAGCGATCTCCTACACTGGCCGTACACCAATGGTGATCGTCGAGGGGACACTGAATAGTGCACGGTACATCCAAACCGTCATCGAACCCATCGTTCTACCATTCCTAGACCGGCAAGGGAACTTGCTGTTCCAACAGGACAATGCACGTCCGCATGTATCCCGTGCCACCCAACGTGCTCTAGAAGGTGTAAGTCAACTACCCTGGCCAGCAAGATCTCCGGATCTGTCCCCCATTGAGCATGTTTGGGACTGGATGAAGCGTCGTCTCACGCGGTCTGCACGTCCAGCACGAACGCTGGTCCAACTGAGGCGCCAGGTGGAAATGGCATGGCAAGCCGTTCCACAGGACTACATCCAGCATCTCTACGATCGTCTCCATGGGAGAATATCAGCCTGCATTGCTGCGAAAGGTGGATATACACTGTACTAGTGCCGACATTGTGCATGCTCTGTTGCCTGTGTCTATGTGCCTGTGGTTCTGTCAGTGTGATCATGTGGTGTATCTGACCCCAGGAATGTGTCAATAAAGTTTCCCCTTCCTGGGACAATGAATTCACGGTGTTCTTATTTCAATTTCCAGGAGTGTATTTCTCCTGAATCTCTAGCGAAGTTCGCCCTGTAGTTTCGTTTTTACGCAGCTCCGTGTTTATGACGTCATATCTCGGTATGTGTCGTACAGTGATATAATTTTGTAGGCACATGAAGCTCCACATGTGGATAATGTATGCCAAATGTGTTGCGAATAGAGTTACTTTCAAAGCAGTAATAAAGTTTAAACTTCTTTCACGATGCGGCAGTTTTCTGCATGAACAGTGAAAATGAAGTTAGCGATAAACTTTTTTCCTTTCAGCGTTTCGTGGGGGTTGTCAGCAACTACTTAATCTAACTTACGCTAAGGACAACACACACACGCACCTATGGCCGAAGGAGGCCTCGAACCTCCGACAGGGGGAACCGCGCGGACCGTGACAAGGCGCCCTAACTCGCGCGGCGCCGAGTATGCTAAAATAGATAGTAGTTCGATTTTTTGCCAACAGGTGAATATACGGCGCTGTAAGCAGTCAGAATTTGAAATTTTTCCTGTTTTGACGTCAGTATGCTGTTTGTCGTTTGGTGATGCATGTTGATTTCTTTTGTGAAGTGACTGTTGGTTTAATGGGTTGGACGTTTTCCGTACGAAATGCAATGGCTATTGAGAATACATACAGACACACATAGAAATATACATCAGTTTTTATAATATGTATGGATTTGGCTAGGAAGCGAGCATCAGTGACGTCACAGCCAGCAGCGCTGCTGTATAACGGCGAGGCCACGGCCGCACGGCAGTCATTTACCACCTGACGATGTCCGGGCAGAGCTTGGTCGGAAGCTCGTCAGATTTTTAGCTACCTGATGCAGCTGGAAGCCCCAGAGGATTTTAGTAAAACTACTAATAGCTTCCACTGGCATTTGAACTACCGTTAATTCTGATTCCTACCACAAAAGGCACATTAGAACAGAATTCAACCAAGTGAAAGGACATGGCTACAGTTACAGGTAACGATAATGTCCACTTACTTTTCGTCTGCTTGATGCAGCACCTCTCGATGCAGTAATGTCAGGCTGTGTCATTCGTGTTCTTATCTTGTTACCCCTTCCCCCCACTGCATGTTTAGAGCTAGGAAAAAGTCGACAGTTCAAGACAATAATTCTGAACACTATATTCCCCATTAATTGGTAAAATAGTTCCGAATCTGTATGTGATACGGTTACTGGCTTCTGTTTGTTGCTGTCCCAAAAATTTAATGAAGTTATTGGCCTTTCAACCATGACTGGATGATATGTTGCAATAAACTGATGACAGCTTAATGAATCGGACTCTTCCCTGTACTGCCTGTATGCTATAAGCCAACTTCTCTCGCGATTTTTGCCGGAGTTTCCAAATGTGGCAGCTGACGTCTTTCCGATGGTGGTGGTCGATGGTGGCATGCTGGACGCAGTTTTCAGATGTCGAGTTGAAAATTGGCGGCCCTCTGAATTCTCCGCCGCCGCGCTAGGTCGCTCGCCTCGTAACGGGCTACTATCACTGTCAACAGTCCATCTGCGCCTCCCCAGCGATCCTGTCATTATCAACGCGTCCTCCATACCTTTGGTTCAGCGAGGGGCGCTCTCATTGATTAGTTTTTTCTGTCTCCTGTTTATTTAATATACTTAACCTTCGCGTTGTTCAGAAAATCATTTACATTCTGTATTTACAATTTTCTATTAGCATCCACCCTTCTCCTCATATTTTGGAATGATACTGTCGCCATTTGAGTGTAATAATTTTTATTTTATTGCTACGGAATAGGGTATTTGACTGTTTTCTGGAAATTGTCTTAAATGATCAATTATGTCATTTTATGCTCCTAACATGCTTCTATTCGTCTTGAATTTCAGTATAATTCTATAAAAACGGAAACGAAATTCAAATAATTTGAAAGCTCACTAAAACGCCCTACTCGAGTCATGTGATGCCTGTCATAATGCTAATTCACAGTGATATTTTTTTGGAATTTACTTTTCGGAAAACTGGTTACAGATGATGAGTAGTACCATACTATACAAATAAGTCTACAGAAACTCCTGAAAAGTTCTTTCTGAGTGTTCCAGAGAATGAGAAGCTGCATAAAATGTGGTTGCACTGTACCGGCAATTCGCCCCCACGTCGACGCACAAGTTGACTGACTTAATTGAAAATGTGTTGCACTCTGAAGTTAACATTAACTTACCTACGAGATATGCTATCTCGCTGTTCCAAAGAAGGAGAGCGTCATTCAGTCAAACTAAACACCTGGTGAAAATGCTCTTTCAAGTTTCCACAAATTCGAATTTTTCAAACAACCGAGGCTGCGCCATTGTTTCATCATTAATCCTTAATTCTCGATTGACAGCATTGAACTTCTCCGTCCACGAATTTAGCTGCACTATAATATCGGAGATCTATTAACATATAGTTGCAAATAATGTAATTGACGTCAGTGCCTCGTTACTTGTGATAAATCTGACGTCGATAACATCAGCACAAGAAAAGCAAAATACCAATCCTAAGTAAAATCGTAGTCATCTTCTTTAGATCCTAAAACAAGGATGAAGCACAACGAAACAAATTAAGAACACAAATGCAGAATACATTCCCTATTACTATTAAATGTAATGCATTGCCCATCATGATTAATAAAGCTGTCAACTTACTTTTCGTAACACCTCGAATACCTGGAAAATCAGAATTGAAATAAATATTCACATAAAATGGAAACGGCTTTACTCAATGATATCCTGTCAATCACACATTTAAGTGTTCCTGTTAGTTTTATTACTAAATGTGCTGTTTTTAATATTATTTTCATAACTGGGAGTATATTCAAGAAAGATAGGAAGTCCGAGGATATTTACCGTCTGTCATTACGATAAAGTATAAAGCCGGATTGGTCAGTGGGGAAGGGAGAAAGGTTGAAGTTAAACGTCTCATGGACGATGACGGAGTGCCGCCTCGGTTTGGCAAGAACATGAGAACAAATGGAATAAATCGGCCGTGGGCTCCTTGGAAAACCCTCCCGACATTAGCGTAAAGTGATTAATTTCTTCTGACTGGCTTGATGCGGCCCGCCACGGATTCCTCTGCTGTGCCAACCTCTTCATCTCAGAGTAGCATTTGCAACCTATGTCCTCAATTATTTGCTGGATGTATTCTAATCTCTGTCTTCCCCTACAGTTTTTGCCCTCTACAGCTACCTCTAGTACCATGGAAGTTATTCCCTTATGTCTTAAAAGATGTCCTAATATACTGTCCCTTCTTCTTGTCAATGTTTTCTACATATCCTTTTCCTCTCTGATTCTGCACAGAACCTCTTCATTCCTTACCTGATCAATCCACGAAATTTTCAACATTCGTCTGTAGCAACACATCTCAAATGCTTCTATTGTCTCCTGCTCCGGTTTTCCCACAACCCATGTTTCACTACTATACAATGCTGTTCATTCTCAGAAATTTGTTCCTAAAATTAAGACATATGTTTGACACTAGTAGACTTCTCATGGCCAGGGATGCCATTTTTGCAAGTGCTAGTCTGCATTTGATGTCCTCGCTCCTTCCGTCATGTGTTATTTTGCTGCCTAGATAGCAGAACTCCGTAACTTCATGTATTTCGTGAACATCGATCCCGATGTTAAGTTTCTCGCTATTCTCATTTCTGCTACTTCTCATACTTTCGTCTTTCTTCGATTTACTCTCAACCCATATCGTGTACTCGTTAGACTGTTCATTCCATTCAGCAGATCTTTCACCTTGAATTTTAATCCCACTCTTGAACCCTTCTTTTATTTCCATCATTGCTTCTTCGATGTGCAGATTGAACAGTAGGGGCGAAAGACTACATCCCAATTTTCCACCCTTTTTATCCGAGCACTTCATTCTTGGTCGTCGACTCGTATTATTGCCTCTTGACTCTTGTACATATGGCACATTACCCGTCTCTCCCTATAGCTTACCCTTATTTTTCTCAGACTTTCGAACATCTTGCACCATTTTACATTCAAATGTTAAAATGTGTGTGAATTCCTAAGGGACCAAACTGCTGAGCTCATCGATCCCTAGACTTACACACTACTTAAACTAACTTATGCTAAGAACAACACACACACCCATACCCGAGGAGGACTCGAACCTCCGGCGGGAAGGAGCCGCGCAATCCATGACATAGCGCCTCTAACAACGTTGCTATTCCGCGCGGCCATTTTACATTGTCGAATGCTTTTTCAGGTCGACAAATTCTATGAACGATTCTTGATTTTTTTTAAATTAAGCTTCCATTATCAACTTCAAAGGCAGAAATTCCTTTCTGGTGCATTTACCTTTCCCAAAGTCAAACTGATCGTCATCTAACACATCTTCAGTTTCCTTTTACATTCTTCTGTATATTATTCTCGTCAGCAATTTGGATGCAATAGCTGTTAAGCAGATTGCGCGATAATTCTCGCACTTGTGAGCTCTAGAAATCTTCGGAATTGTGTGGATGATATTTTTCGAAAGTCAATGGTATGTCGCCAGTCTACAAACCAACGAAAAATAGTCGTTTTGTAGCCACTTCCTCTAATGATTTGAGAAATTCTGATGGAATGTTATGCATCCCTTCTACCTTATTTGATCGTAAGTCCTCCAAAACTCTCTTAAATTCTAATTGTAATACTGGATCTCCTATCTCTTCTAAATCGACTCCTGTTTCTTCTCCTATCACATCAGACAAATCTTTCCCTTCATAGAGACCTTCAATGTACTCTTTCCATCCATCCGCTGTCACTTCTGCATTTAACAGTGGAATTCCCGTTGTACGCCTAATTTTACCACCCTTGCTTGTAGCTTCATCGAAGGTCGTTTTGATTTTCCTATATGCTGTGTCAGTCCTTCCGACAATCATTTCTTTTTAGATTTCTTCACATTTTTCATGAAGCCATTTCGTCTTAGTTTCCCCGCACTTCCTATTATTTCATTCCTCAGTGTCTTATTATTTCTGTATTCCTGAATTTCCCTGAACATTTTTGTATTTCCTTCTTTCATCGATCAACTGAAGTATTTCTTCTGTTACCCATGGTTTCTTCGCAGTTCCGTTCTTTGTACTTATGTTTTTCTTTACAACTTCTGTGATTGCCCTTTTAGAGATGTCCATCGCTCTTTAACTGTAATGTCTACTGAGCTATTCCTTATTGCTGTTTCTATAGCGTTAGAGAACTTCAAGCGTATATCGCCATTCCTTAGTACTTCTGTATCCCACTTCTTTGCGTATTGATTCTTCCTGACTAATCTCTTAAACTTCAGTCTACTCTTCATCACTACTACATTGTGATCTGAGTCTATATCTACTCCTGGGTGCGCCTTAGAATCCAGTATCTGATTTCGGAATCTCTGTCTGACCATGATGTATCTAACTAAAATCTCCCCGTATTACCCGGCCTTTTCCAAGTATATCTCCTCCTTTTGGGATTCCTCAACAGAGCATTCGCTACTACCAGCCGAAATTTATTACAGAACGCAATTAGTTTTTCTCCTCTCCCATTTCTTGTCCCAAGCCCATTTCTCCTGTAACCATTTCTTCTACTCATTCCCTACAAAGGAATTGCAGTACCCCATGACTATCAGATTTTCATCTCCATTTTCGTACTGTATTACCCTTTCAATATCCTCTTACACTTTCTCTATCTCTTCATCTTCATATTGTGACTTCGGCATGTATACCTGAACTATCATTGTCGGTGTTGGTTTTCTGTCGATTCTGATAAGAACAACCCTATCACTGAACTCTTCACAGTAGCACACTCTCTGCCCTACCTTTAGCCGGCCAGTGTGGCCGTGAGGTTCTAGGCGCTTCGGTCTGGAACTGCGTGAACGCTACGGTCGCAGGTTCGAATCCTGTCTCGGGCATGGATGTGTGTGATGTCCTTAGGTTAGTTAGGTTTCAGTAGTTCTAAGTTCTAGGGGACTGATGACCACAGATTTTAAGTCCCATAGTGCTCAGAGCCATTTGAACCATTTGAACCCTACCTTTCTATTCACAAAGAATGCTACTCCCGTTATACCATTTTCTGCTGCTGTTGATTTTACGTTATACTCAGCTGACCAGAAATCCTTGTCTTCCTTCCATTTCACTTCACTGACCCCTACTATATCTAGATTGACCCATAGCATTTCCCTTCTCAGATTTTCTGTATTCCCTACCACGTTCTTCTGAGATCCACGCCCCAACTCGAAGAACGTTATCCTTTCGTTGGTTATTCAATCTTCTTCTCATGGTCACCTCGCCCTTGGCAGTCCTCTCCTGGAGATCCGAATGGGGGCCTATTCCGAATTTTTTTCTCAATGGAGAGATCATCATGACACTTTCTAAATTACAGACCATATATTCTATGGATACACGTTATGTGTCTTTAATACAGTGGTTTCCATTGCCTTCTGCATCCTCATGCCGTTGATCGTTGCTGATTCTTCCGCTTTTGGGGACAGTTTCCCACCACAATGAAACGAGAGTGCCCTGAACCTCTGTCCGCTCCTCTGCCCTCTTTGACAAGGCCGTGGACAGAGTGGTGGTGACTTTTTATGCCGGAAGTTCTCAGCCGCCAACGCTGATTATTAATCAAAATTTAAGTGGTGGCGGGTTTCGAACCCGGATCCGAGGACGATTTGATTACTTATCAAAAGCGCTATCCCCTTTTTTAATTCTGATCTCATTTTGTTCGTTATATTTCGTTGCCTTTGTTCGGGGCGGACGTCCCATGACACCTGTTCAGGTTCATCGTTGATCCGTTCACTCAGTTTCTTTATTACAGAAAGCAGCTAACTCTCTGACCGAACACGCTAAGCTACCGTGCCGGCGCCACTAGACCACGGGATTAAGTATAAGCACAGAAAATCTAAATCAGTATGAGCAAGAAGGGATTTCAGACCTTCTCCTTCAGCACCCGTGTCCAACCTCTCGTCATTGACGTATACTGTAGTAACTGGTGTCAGTGATCTTCGAAAGATCATTGTGGCCACTGCTCACTGCGAGATTATATACTGCGTCGTGGCGTTGCGAGCTTGTGGCGTCATAAGGAATGTACACACATCAAAAAATGGTTCAAATGGCTCTGAGCACTATGAGACTTAACATTGGGGGTCATCAGTCCCCTAGAACTTGTAACTACTTAAACCTAACTAACCTAAGGACATCGCACACATTCATGCCCGAGGCAGGATTCGAACCTGCGACCGTAGTGGTCGCGCAGCTCCAGACTGTAGCGCCTAGAACCGCTCGGCCACTCCAGCCGGCCATAAATATCATATCCGCTCTTTTTATTGCTCATGGAAACGACACATTGCATGTTGTACCACCATACAGCGAGATCTTCAGAAGTGGTGGTCCAGATTGCTGTACACACCGGTACCTCTAATACCCAGTAGCAAGTCTTATTGCATTGCTCCATGCCTGTATTCGTCATGGCATAGTATTCAAAAGTTCATCAAGGCACTGTTGGTCCAGATTGTCCCACTCCTCAAAGGCGATATGGCATAGATCCCTCAGAGTGGTTTGTGGGTCACGTCGTCCATAAACAGCCCTTTTGAATCTATCCCAGGCATGTTCGATTGGGTTCATGCCTGGAGAACATGCTGGCCACTCTACTCGATTGATGTCGTTATCCTGAAGGAAGTCATTCACAAGATGTGCCCGATGGTGGCGCGAATTGTCGTCCATGAAAACGAATGCCTCGCCAATATGCTGCCGATATGGTTACACTATCGGTCGGAGAATGGCATTCACGTATCCTACAGCCGTTACGGCGCCTTCCATGACCACCAGCGGCGTACGTCGGCCTCACATGATGCCACCCCAAAACAGCAGCGAACCTCCACCTTGCTGCACTCGCTGGACAATGTGTCTAAGGCATTCAGCGTGGCCTCCAAACACGTCTCCGACGATTGTCTGGTTGAAGGCATATGCGACACTCATCGGTGTAGAGAACGTTATGCCAGTCCCGAGCGGTCCATTCGGCATGTTGCTGGGCCCATCTGTACCGCGTTGCGTTGCACGGTGTCGTGGTTGCATGGACCTCGCCATGGACGTCCGGAGTGAAGTTGCGTATCATGCAGCCTAATGCACACAGTGTGAGTCGTAAAACGGCGTCCTGTGGCTGTATGAAAAGTATTATTCAACATGGTGGCGTTGCTGTCCGGCTTCCTCCGAGGTAGCGGTCATCCACTGCAGTAGTATTCCTTGGGCGGCCTGAGCGAGGCATCTCATCGACAGTTTCTGTATCTCTCTGTATCTCCTCCATGTCCGAACAACATCGCTTTGATTCGCTCCGAGACGCCTGGATGCTTCCCTTGTTGAGAGCCCTTCCTGGCAGAAAGTAACACTGCGGACGCGGTTGAACAACAGTATTGACCGTCTAGATACGGTTGAACTACAGACAACACGAGGCATGTACGTTCTTCCTGGTGAAATAACTAGAACTGATTGGCTGTCGGACCCCCTCTATCCAATAGGCGCTGCTCATGCATGGTTGTTTATATCTGTGGGCGGGTTTACTGAGATCTCTGAACAGTCAAAGGGACTGTGTCTGTGATACAATATCCACAGTCAACGTCTATCTTCAGGAGTTTCGGGAACCGTGGTGATGCAAAACTTCTTTTGATGTGTGTATATAAGTAGATTAGAGGCGAATGGGACATCATTCGAGGGAATATAAGATAAGAGAGAACTGCAATCATTTAAGCGACTTTGACAGAGGGCACATTGTTATATTCTGGGAACCAGCATTTCTGAGACAGCGAATTAGATTGGTCCTTCGCATGCTAATGCCGTGAGGATCTTCAGAAAGTGGCTGAACGGCTGCGAAACCACTAGTGGCGACAAGGTGTTCGACGTCGACACCTCATCACAGAGCAAAATGTCACAAACTTCTCCGCATTGTAGGAGAGTGCAGGAAAATAGGCTGCGATCTATGGCAGTTGATAAGGGGCAATACTGGTGCGGTCACAAGTGCTTCTGAGCGCAAATTTGTTGAATAAGGCGTTCCACATCAGACGATTCCACGTGTTCCCATGTTGACTCAACGACACTGTCAATTAAAATTGCAGTGGGCACAGGACCATAGAGAATGGACCATGGATCGGTGGAAACGTGTCACCTGGTCCGATTAAATACGCTTCCTCTTACATCATGTCGATGATTGTGTCTGGATACGCCATCATCCAAGCGAGCGGCTGCTCGAAACAGCACCACAATAACTGTGGTCTCCGTGGACGTTATTGCGGATCACATGCATCCTTAATGCTTGATTTTATTCCGTATGGCGATGGCAGCTTCCAGCAGAATAACTACCCATGCACAACACCAGAATCATGCAACAGTGGTTTGACGAGCATGATAGTGAACTCATGTTGATGTCTTGGCCACGAAATTTGCCTGATCTGAATCAGATGAAACACATCTGAGACGCTACCAGGCCCCAGCTCACTGCCCACAAAGTACGGGCTCGTAATTTACGAGAATTGAGAGATCTCTGTGTAGGCACCTGGTGACATACACTTCGTATCCATGTCATGGGAAACTCTGCTGTTCCAAAGGTGGACCAACACGTTGTTAAGCAGGTGGTCATAGTGCATTTGCTCATCATTGCATATTATACATCATCTGATCTGTGTCCTTCCTTCGCCGTTATGACGGCTTGAAACTCTGCTGGCGATACTTTTAATGAGGTGTCTGAATGTCTGTGATGGAATGGCAGCCCCTTCTTCATCAAGAGCCGAAGCCAGGGAAGGAAATGGTGATGGGCGCTGGGGTTGGAGCGAGGTCGACGTCCTAACACATCCCAAAGGTGTAAAAATTGGTTCAGGTCGAGATTATGGCCATGTTAGCCGGCGTTAGGAATGTTATTGTCTGCAGACTACTATCTCACAGCTGCTTCTTTACGACAGGGTGCACTGTCATGCTAATACAAATGTTGGAGACCGAGGATAGGTGTGGGAAAACCCAAGGTAAACATGAGCAATTCTTGCTTGTGACGATGGGTTCGAGTCTTCCTGTGGACAGCCGCGCGGGATTAGCCGAGCGGTCTGGGGAGCTGCAGTCATGGACTGTGCGGCTGGTCCCGGCGGAGGTTAGAGTCCTCCCTCGGGCATGGGTGTGTGTGTTTGTCCTTAGGATAATTTAGATTAAGTAGTGTGTAAGCTTAGGGACTGATGACCTTAGCAGTTAAGTCCCATAAGATTTCACACACATTTGGACATTTTTGAACTTCCTGTGGACATGGTAAGGTCTGCAGATGGTTTAGGAGACATGTGTGGGTGTGGGGAAACAGCTGACAGACTAACGGTGGACGTTCTAACAATACCACCACTTGCAAAGTAGGTTAGAAATCAGATTAATAATGTTGCTCACGCAGCATAGGTTCCCTTTATCGGGCAACAACAAAGTTATTGACTGTGGATGGTATCGTCAGAATGGAAATAATGAAGTCACTGTAAAAAAGTCATTAATTTTGGCACTTATCTTGAATGGATTCCCACGTAGATTTCGTCGAAGTTATTATGGCTCATCTTGTTGATTCTGCAAAGTGAAACAAAGACTGCTCTGTGCGCATTCACGCCAAAACGGTTACAAGTAAGTCAAAGATTATGACAGTCTAACACAAATAAATACACATAAGAACCATATCACTGTAATATATCGATACATCGGAGTACCTATACATTAATAAAACCAAATGTGAATATTGTCACAAAAATATGTCTGTTACTCCGCAGATAAGTAGTACGATATTACTGGTATCGAGAACAGGGGTTCGAGGTCCGTAATGGCCACGTAAATAAAGAACCATTACAACGTATACCCAGTCCTTTATTCAGTCATTCAAGTTGATTTCGCCATGAATATGAACAAGTCTTTAACTATTCCATCCGGCTAGTACAGTCATTGAAGCGCATTTCCAACTTCATGTATTCGTATTCTGCGCTGAGCGGCAGACGTAGTCTTTATTTTCTTAAAGTTTTTTCTCTTACTGGCTTTCAGGACGTGTCCATACAGCCATCTCAAATTCGAATGTCAGTTATGACGATACGACCGCGAGGACAACACGACGTCCAGCCCCCGA
This sequence comes from Schistocerca cancellata, assembly GCF_023864275.1. Taxonomy (NCBI): domain Eukaryota; kingdom Metazoa; phylum Arthropoda; class Insecta; order Orthoptera; family Acrididae; genus Schistocerca; species Schistocerca cancellata. The sequence continues at coordinate 644,131,457 of NC_064629.1, forward strand.
GTGGAGAAAATCCCCCACCCGGCAGGGAATCGATCCCGTGCCCCTTCGGTTAGCAGTCCGCCGCGCTGACACGCAGCTACCGAGTCGCACAGGTGTAGTCACGGCCAGTGACGCGCATGCGCTGCCCGGCAGAAACAGCGCTGCGGTGTGCGATGCGAGCTGAGACGGCAGCGTGCGGCCGCGCCGCGGCCACGGTCAGCCGCCAACACAGAACTACTACGGAAGGTCGCGTCGTCACAGCGATACGGCTGAATTCAAGGAAGGAGTGCATTTCTGGGCCTTTGCGATCCATATGGAACAGGGCAATGGCCGGTTTCTGGTGTAATCGGGTGCGCGCGTCAACGATGCGGAAGTCAGTCAAGCCGCAGTGGCTTCTCGAAGGATGATCACAGGACACCGACACCCGGAACGATGTCACGGATGTCTTTCTGCTGCTGAGAGGTGCTGATCGAGCACGGGCGACGGCTGACTGCGTCCTATGTCGGTGGCTTGTAGTCTGATTTTGGTGCCCGTCGCCTGACAACACAGGAGATGATCACACATTGCATAGACGAGCACCTGATGTGTAGCTGTGACCTCATTGCAGTTCTGGGCTCTGACTTCTGCTTCAAGTTCTCCCGTAGTTTTGCCCCCGATTGTTCTTTCTATGAAGAAAATTTGCCCTCGAATTTCACTGGTTTATTTACAATTATTACAATTCATATTTCCTCTTTCACTCGCGGTATTACATTATTTGATCGACTAACACTTCGCTACACTTTACTCAACCGCTGAGTCCACATCTTCTCGTTTCAACATTTTCTCAAATGTTCAAATGTGTGTGAAATCTTATGGGACTTAACTGCTAAGGTCATCAGTCCCTAAGCTTACACACTACTTAACCTAAATTATCCTAAGGACAAACACACACACCCATGCCCGAGGGAGGACTCGAACCTCCGCCGAGACCAGCCGCACAGTCCATGACTGCAGCGCCCAGACCGCTCGGCTAATCCCGCGTGGCTCAACATTTTCTACTTCCGGTCATTTAAAGTCCTATTAGCAGCTACATCATCTCACATCATGGGAAAGGAGAACGGTTCAAGAAAGCTGTCTTGTGTGCGTAAACCTGTTTGCCTTTCTGCTTAATCTTTACAAGCTAAAATTCTCATCTCGCACATTCTCATGTCATATACATCGTATGCATCTAGAAACTAAGAAGAAAAAACTAGTAAAAATTTTCATATATCACGTTAAGATTCATTCTGCATTTTCAAAAGGATATTGCACTCTTTCCGCCGATGTCACCAGAAAAAAACCAGACATTCCTTTAAGTTAATCTAGCTCTTTACTATCTTGTTCTCTTATGGTCATGATCTACATCAGTAACGAAAACTTTATATAAAGTAAAACGGTCAGTGGTAGCATATCCGTTGCCACCTTCGTAATCGTATTAACCGCGCAGAAATCTGTAACGAACACAATTCTCAATCTTCATCCTTCCAGTGCATCAATAAACGTACTTAGTACTGGATCATACAGTTCAAAGTTCTCTCTGCAATACTTAATAGTAAATCTCAGTATCTCCACAAACAGATACCTCTCACTCCGTTAGAAAACATCTTGTCCAGTTACCCCGCTTCTCTGAGCTCTCCGAGACAACGGACATACTTTCTGTACCACAGTCGTTTTCCAGCTACCATTCTGTGCCCAGAATACATTTTACCTCTCACTCTGAGAAACTACTGCCGTGGTACTTTTCTGTCCATAATACACATCTGAAAAACTTATACAACTTTTCTTTTACGTTCTCCCGTAATAAAGAATTTTTTACAGACGTCTTTGGCGGATTTCCTGCTATTACGTGTACTGTGTGTTGACAGACCTGGAGCAGTTTAATTGACGACGCCAGGTCTAGTGATTTGTCTCGCATCCGAGTGATGCCTCAGCATACTGCTGCTTTGGTTCAATTACGCATAGTGTAAAGACAGAAAACGTGAATAATCCGATTCTCAAACCGTGCCGTACTTGGCCAGTGCCCAGCTACCACTGGTTACCTCCACCTTACTATTAAGCTTGCTAGATTCCAACTATGCACACATTCCACACAATCTGAGTCTCATCTAAAGGCTTCTCTAACCTGTTACTAAAACTTTAACTGTTTACAGTTCTCATTCTACTTCACAAAACCAAAACTTCGGTCTATTCGTAAGCCCTCTCGGCACCCACGGTTTCCCACATCTAAGCCAAGTCTACTCCCGGCACTGGCTTGCGTAATGTCCTTTCCGATGGCAAACCCAGCATACTATGGGATGTGACTCAGTGAATGGGACGGATTTCGCAGGTAAATTGCAATGGGTGCATATTACTTGAGTTAATGATTGGACGCTCGATCCATTACAGAACACTGCAGTGGTATCTAACCCCGACATAATAGAAAAAAGTAAAGAAATTTCAACCAACGGATTTAGTTAATCACACGAGTGAAAATATAAAAGTTTGTGCTGCTACTTATGCAGGGTGTTACAAAAAGGTACGACCAAACTTTCAGGAAACATTCCTCACACACAAATAAAGAAAAGATGTTATGTGGACATGTGTCCGGAAACGCTTAATTTCCATGTTAGAGCTCATTTTAGTTTCGTCAGTATGTACTGTACTTCCTCGATTCACCGCCAGTTGGCCCAATTGAAGGAAGGTAATGTTGACTTCGGTGCTTGTGTTGACATGCGACTCATTGCTCTACAGTACTAGCATCAAGCACATCAGTACGTAGCATCAACAGGTTAGTGTTCATCACGAACATGGTTTTGTAGTCAGTGTAATGTTTACAAATGCGGAGTTGGCAGATGCCTATTTGAGGTATGGATTAGCACGGGGAAATAGCCGTGCCGCGGTACGGTTGTATCGAGACAGATTTCCAGAACGAAGATGTCCCGACAGGAAGACGTTCGAAGCAATTGATCGGCGATTAGGGAGCACGGAACATTTCAGCCTATGACTCGCGACTGGGGAAGACCTAGAACGACGAGGACACCTGCAATGGACGAGGCAATTCTTCGTGCAGTTGACGATAACCCTAATGTCAGCGTCAGAGAAGTTGCTGCTGTAGAAGGTAACGTTGACCACGTCACTGTATGGAGAGTTCTACGGGAGAACCAGTTGTTTCCGTACCATGTACAGCGTGTGCAGGCACTATCAGCAGCTGACTGGCCTCCACGGGTACACTTCTGCGAATGGTTCATCCAACAATGTGTCAATCCTCATTTCAGTGCAAATGTTCTCTTTACGGATGAGGCTTCATTCCAACGTGATCAAATTGTAAATTTTCACAACCAACATGTGTGGGCTGACGAGAATCCGCACGCACTTGTGCCATCACGTCATCAACACAGATTTTTCTGTGAACGTTCGGGCAGGCATTGTTGGTGATGTCTTGATTGGGCCACATGGTCTTCCACCTACGCTCAATGGAGCACGTTATCATGATTTCATACGGGATACTCTACCTGTGCTCCTAGAACAGGTACCTTTACAAGTACGACACAACATGTGGTTCATGCACGATGGAGCTCCTGAACATTTCAGTCGAAGTGTTCGTACGCTTCTCAACAACAGATTCGGTGACCGATGGATTGGTAGAGGCGGACCAATTCCATGGCCTCCACGCTCTCCTGCCCTCAACCCTCTTGACTTTCATTTTTGGGGGCATTTGAAAGCTCTTGTCTACGCAACCCCGGTACCAAATGTAGAGACTCTTCGTGCTCGTATTGTGGACGGCTGTGATACAATACGCCATTCTCCAGGGCTGTATCAGCGCATCAGGGATTCCATGCGACGGAAGGTGGATGCATGTATCCTCGCTAACGGAGGACATTTTGAACATTTCCTGTAACAAAGTGTTTGAAGTCACGCTGGTACGTTCTGTTGCTGTGTGTTTCCATTCCATGATTAATGTGATTTTAAGAGAAGTAATAAAATGAGCTCTAACATGGAAAGTAAGCGTTTCCGGACACATGTACACATAACATATTTTCTTTCTTTGTGTGTGAGGAATGTTTCCTGAAAGTTTGGCCTACCTTTTTGTAACACCCTGTATATGTTCGGTGTCACTGTTGAATTCTTGCTTGTAGTCCTCTGACATCTGAAATTTTTGTTTCTTCTTGATCATCATTGATGCGTCGTTCTTAAAATAATCCCGATTCTGACACCAAATATAACAGTCACATGCAGAATCGTCCCTGTTTCGGCGCAAAAATGAAGCAGACCAAAGATGTCTGTTGGAAAACAAAAGGTAAACATGAGCTGTTCTTGCTTGTCAGGATGGATTCGAGACTTCTTGTGTGCATGCTGAGGTCCTTAGACTGTATGGGAGACAGGTGTGGCGTGTGTGGATACGGCAGACAGACCAGCGATGGACATATAAACAGACCCTTATTCATTCAACTAGATTCCTCCACGGTCATGAACAAGTCTTTCATTATTCCATCCGGCTAGTACACACATTCACTTGCATTTCTGCCTTCGCGTAATATTCCGCGCTGAGCGGCAGGCGTAGTCCTGGCCAGGGGCGCGGCCCTTCCTTGGAGACGCGGCTGTGCTGGCGCTCCGGTATGTCGTGCTAGCTGAGACGGCAGGATGCGGCTGTGCCGCGGGCACGGGCGGCCAACACGTCTTCTGTGCTGCGGAATGTCGCGTCGTCCCAGCCGCACGGTGATGGCGTTGCCTGCAGTAACGTCTGGATCGACGCTGAAGAGCAGTGCCTGGCGGGAAGCTCCGTGTTGGCTGCCCATCCAGGGCAGGCAGGCGGAGGTCCCTCGTTTGCCACCCGGTGGTGGCAGAGTTTATTTATTTTCTTTTACATGTATAGTTCCGCAGGACCAAATTGAGGAGTAAATCTCATGGAACGCGCCAGTACACGAAATTACAGCCGAAAAGTAATAATAGATACAATAAAATGTTAATGAAATCTAAAAAGACGACAAGTTTATTTAAACGCAGTCAACAATGTAACTTAGGAATTAGCTTAATTTTTCAAGGAACTCCTTAACAGAATAATGGGCGTGACCTATGAGGAAACTCTTCAGTTTAGATATAAAAGCATGTGGATTCTGCTCAGATTTTTGCATTGTTGTGGAAGCGTATTGAAAATGAATACAGCAGAATACTGCACGCCTTTCTGCACAGAGTCAAGGAGGTGCGATCGTAATGCAGATTGGATTTCTGCCTAGTATTAACTGAGCGAAGGCTGCTAATTCTTGGGAAAAAAATAACGGTTCAAATGGTTCTGAGCACTATGGGACTTAACTTCTGAGGTCATCAGTCCCCTAGAACTTAGAACTACTTAAACCTAACTAGCCTAAGAACATCACACACATCCATGCCCGAGGCAGGATTCGAATCTGCGACCGTAGTGGTCGTGCGGTTCCAGACTGTAGCGCCTAGAACCGCCCGGCCACCCCGGCCGGCTCTTGGGAACAAGCTGATACTTCAAATGACTCTAAGCACTATGGGAATAAACATTTGAGGTCATCAGTCCCCTAGACTTAGAACTACTTAAACCTAACTAACCAAAGGACATCACACACATCCATGCCCGAGGCAGGATTCGAACCTGCGACCGTAGAAGTTGATACTGTTAACAAGAAACGACATTAAAGAATGTATAAATTGCGAGGCCAGTGTCAGAATACCCAGACTAATGAACAGGGGTCGACAAGAGGTTCGCCAACTTACACCACTTACTGCCCGAACCACTCGTTTCTGAGCGAAAAACACTCTTTGAGAATGGGAAGAGTTAACCCAAAATACAACGCCATACGTCATAACCAAATGAAAATAAGCAAAGTAGACTACTTTTCGTGTCGAACTACGGCTTACTACAGATACTGTCATAATAGCAAAAACGGCAGCATTAAGTCTTTGAACAAGATCCTGAACATGGGCTTTCCACGACAGTTGATTCAGTCTCACTAAACATATGACCACTCTGTAAGACTAAAATATCAGGTTTTGTTGAATTGTATGTTGGAAACTGTAAAAACTGAGTCTTGCTGTGATTTAGCTTTATTTTATTTTCTACAAGCCATGAACTTATGTCTCGAACTGCACTATTCGAAACAGTGCCAGTGTTGCACACAACAGCCTTCACTAAGAAACTCAGTTGGTAGCGCACTTGCCCGCGAAAGACAAAGGTCCCGAGTTCGAGTCTCGGTCCGGCACACAGTTTTGATCTGCCAGGAAGTTTCATATCAGCACACACTCCGCTGCAGAGTGAAAATCTCATTCTGGTAACAGCCTTTACTACCAAGCGACGACTCCCGGCTGATGCACGGTAGGCGCCGTGCGTGACCCTGCCGTGCTGAACATGACGTACTGAGCTGCGATAGCGTTTAATTCTGGTTCTCATCGCTGAATTCGCGGATGAACTGCGTTTGTGGTCTACTGCGAACCATCCGGATCAGGGCAATGGCCGGGATCTGACGTAATCGGCAGCGCGCCTCGACGACGCGGAAGTCAGTCAAGACGGAGTGGCTTCTCGAAGGCTGGTCCCAGGACACTGTCACCCGGATCGCCGTCCCGGAAGCGCCAGTGCTGCTGAGGGTTGCTGGTCATGCATGGACGACCGCCGGCTGTGACCTCGTCGATTGTTGAGACTGTGAAAATGAAGTGGAAGAGCGAAAGAATAATCACAGCTAAACCAAGACAAGACAGACCCCCATATACTGAAGGAAGGGGTCCGTCCAGTACTGCGGAAGTGCTACCAGCAGCCCGGTTAGCATATGGAGTTGAAAAGATTTAGGTACAATGGTCCAGCAGCTCCTTACGAGCCACAAAGATCTCTAATCAGTGCTAAGAGACACTTCAATTAATGTAGAGAGCGACGCCACTGGAGAGTGGTTGACTGGAAACGGGTGATTTGGAGTGATGCATCACGCTATACCCTCTGGCAATCCGATGGACAGTTACGGGTTTATACTGACATGTCCGAAAGAACAGGCACCATATCCATATAAGTATATACACTCCTGGAAATGGAAAAAAGAACACATTGACACCGGTGTGTCAGACCCACCATACTTGCTCCGGACACTGCGAGAGGGCTGTACAAGCAATGATCACACGCACGGCACAGCGGACACACCAGGAACCGCGGTGTTGGCCGTCGAATGGCGCTAGCTGCGCAGCATTTGTGCACCGCCGCCGTCAGTGTCAGCCAGTTTGCCGTGGCATACGGAGCTCCATCGCAGTCTTTAACACTGGTAGCATGCCGCGACAGCGTGGACGTGAACCGTATGTGCAGTTGACGGACTTTGAGCGAGGGCGTATAGTGGGCATGCGGGAGGCCGGGTGGACGTACCGCCGGATTCCTCAACACGTGGGGTGTGAGGTCTCCACAGTACATCGATGTTGTCGCCAGTGGTCGGCGGAAGGTGCACGTGCCCGTCGACCTGGGACCGGACCGCAGCGACGCACGGATGCACGCCAAGACCGTAGGATCCTACGCAGTGCCGTAGGGGACCGCACCGCCACTTCCCAGCAAATTAGGGACACTGTTGCTCCTGGGGTATCGGCGAGGACCATTCGCAACCGTCTCCATGAAGCTGGGCTACGGTCCCGCACACCGTTAGGCCGTCTTCCGCTCACGCCCCAACATCGTGCAGCCCGCCTCCAGTGGTGTCGCGACAGGCGTGAATGGAGGCACGAATGGAGACGTGTCGTCTTCAGCGATGAGAGTCGCTTCTGCCTTGGTGCCAATGATGGTCGTATGCGTGTTTGGCGCCGTGCAGGTGAGCGCCACAATCAGGACTGCATACGACCGAGGCACACAGGGCCAACACCCGGCATCATGGTGTGGGGAGCGATCTCCTACACTGGCCGTACACCACTGGTGATCGTCGAGGGGACACTGAATAGTGCACGGTACATCCAAACCGTCATCGAACCCATCGTTCTACCATTCCTAGACCGGCAAGGGAACTTGCTGTTCCAACAGGACAATGCACGTCCGCATGTATCCCGTGCCACCCAACGTGCTCTAGAAGGTGTAAGTCAACTACCCTGGCCAGCAAGATCTCCGGATCTGTCCCCCATTGAGCATGTTTGGGACTGGATGAAGCGTCGTCTCACGCGGTCTGCACGTCCAGCACGAACGCTGGTCCAACTGAGGCGCCAGGTGGAAATGGCATGGCAAGCCGTTCCACAGGACTACATCCAGCATCTCTGCGATCGTCTCCATGGGAGAATAGCAGCCTGCATTGCTGCGAAAGGTGGATATACACTGTACTAGTGCCGACATTGTGCATGCTCTGTTGCCTGTGTCTGTGTGCCTGTGGTTCTGTCAGTGTGATCATGTGATGTATCTGACCCCAGGAATGTGTCAATAAAGTTTCCCATTCCTGGGACAATGAATTCACTGTGTTCTTATTTCAATTTCCAGGAGTGTAGTTCTGACAATACCGACCATGACCTTCTTCTTCTGTGCGGATGCACACATATTCCTCAAACTCTTACGAGACTTAGTAAGAATGTCCTCCACTTGTAATGAGTGTGGTGGGGTGGGACACTACGAATGTAGTGTGTGGACGTACAAGGTGAGAATGTGGGTCTCGCGGGAGGCGTGTGCCAGTTAGTCCCTGCAGTCGCACTGTCCTCTGTGCCCTCGGTGGCTCAGATGGATAGAGTGTCTGCCACGTAAGCAGGAGATCCCGAGTTCGAGTCCCAGTCGGGACACACATTTTCACCTGTCCCCGTTGATATACACTCCTGGAAATTGAAATAAGAACACCATGAAGTCATTGTCCCAGGAAGGGGAAACTTTATTGACACATTCCTGGGGTCAGATACATCACATGATCACACTGACAGAACCACAGGCACATAGACACAGGCAACAGAGCATGCACAATGTCGGCACTAGTACAGTGTATATCCACCTTTCGCAGCAATGCAGGCTGCTATTCTCCCATGGAGACGATCGTAGAGATGCTGGATGTAGTCCTGTGGAACGGCTTGCCATGCCATTTCCACCTGGCGCCTCAGTTGGACCAGCGTTCGTGCTGGACGTGCAGACCGCGTGAGACGACGCTTCATCCAGTCCCAAACATGCTCAATGGGGGACAGATCCGGAGATCTTGCTGGCCAGGGTAGTTGACTTACACCTTCTAGAGCACGTTGGGTGGCACGGGATACATGCGGACGTGCATTGTCCTGTTGGAACAGCAAGTTCCCTTGCCGGTCTAGGAATGGTAGAACGATGGGTTCGATGACGGTTTGGATGTACCGTGCACTATTCAGTGTCCCCTCGACGATCACCAATGGTGTACGGCCAGTGTAGGAGATCGCTCCCCACACCATGATGCCGGGTGTTGGCCCTGTGTGTCTCGGTCGTATGCAGTCCTGATTGTGGCGCTCACCTGCACGGCGCCAAACACGCATACGACCATCATTGGCACCAAGGCAGAAGCGACTCTCATCGTTGAAGACGACACGTCTCCATTCGTCCCTCCATTCACGCCTGTCGCGACACCACTGGAGGCAGGCTGCACGATGTTGGGGCGTGAGCGGAAGACGGCCTAACGGTGTGCGGGACCGTAGCCCAGCTTCATGGAGACGGTTGCGAATGGTCCTCGCCGATACCCCAGGAGCAACAGTGTCCCTAATTTGCTGGGAAGTGGCGGTGCGGTCCCCTACGGCACTGCGTAGGATCCTACGGTCTTGGCGTGCATCTGTGCGTCGCTGCGGTCCGGTCCCAGGTCGACGGGCACGTGCACCTTCCGCCAACCACTGGCGACAACATCGATGTACTGTGGAGACCTCACGCCCCACGTGTTGAGCAATTCGGCGGTACGTCCACCCGGCCTCCCGCATGCCCACTATACGCCCTCGCTCAAAGTCCGTCAACTGCACATACGGTTCACGTCCACGCTGTCGCGGCATGCTACCAGTGTTAAAGACTGCGATGGAGCTCCGTATGCCACGGCAAACTGGCTGACACTGACGGCGGCGGTGCACAAATGCTGCGCAGCTAGCGCCATTCGACGGCCAACACCACGGTTCCTGGTGTGTCCGCTGTGCCGTGCGTGTGATCATTGCTTGTACAGCCCTCTCGCAGTGTCCGGAGCAAGTATGGTGGGTCTGACACACCGGTGTCAATGTGTTCTTTTTTCCATTTCCAGGAGTGTATATCAACCCCCGTCAGCACCTGAAGGTATTAATATAATTGTAATTTAGTTATGGGTTTGGTGGATGCCAGCACAATATTACGTGCCATCTTGCGTAGTCGACATGCGTGCATGTCGGAAGAAAAATGCATCGTTCTTCTTAACACAAGCACTGGAATATCGTATTTATCCGCCGATACCAGACAGTGACATTCAATTAAAACTTGCTCCCCTATATGGGAACTACGTAATGTGTGTACGCATACAGGTTGTGACGCAGGAATGACGATATATGGAAGCTTAGGTCTGGCTGTCAGTCGTGCACGGATAACCAAAGCAGTTGAGACGTCCGCTTGCCAAAGCGGCAAATCCCAGTTCGAGTCCCGGTCTGGCACAAATTTTCACTGTCGTCATTCCCTTATGCAGCTGATTTTTGTTCTTATTCGCTACTGTGAATACATTTCACGTATTTGATAACGGCTGTAGCCGCAGCAGTGCTGTTCCTTCGGCTATGCATGCATGTCCGAAGGAACATTACAGTGCTTATCTTAACAACACAGGCACTATAATACAGTAAAAAGACGAAGCACACTGCAAAACACAGTTAAAGGAGTCACATTTTAGAAAACATGTAATCCTCTGCCATTGCGACGCAGGAGATTTCAATTTTGGTTCAAAGGTGCTTACAACCTTTCTCCGTAACTGTACAAAAGCTTGGCGTCTTGCATCACCCTCGGTCTCGACGACGCTCGAACAGCAAGTTGTCGCCACATGTCAGAAAAAGGAAGTTTATGTAAGATGTAAGTTGCGTTAATGATGTTACACCAGCAGCAAATGTCATCACAGTTCTGCCCAAAGCTGCCGTGGACATGCGACACTAGTAAAAAGTCGTCACACCCCTCTAACTCAAATTTCACATCTTCTTTTAACGCCTCTGCGATTGAGATTGGAACCGCTGTGCCTAGCGTTGAAAACACAGTGTCTCCGTATGAGTGGCCGACGAAACCGTCTCAGACAAAAAGTGGCTCTAAGCACTATGGGACTTAACATTTGGGGTCATCAGTTTCCTACAACTAGCGCACACATCCATGCTCAAGGCAGGATTCGAACCTGCGACCGTAACAGCAGCGCGGTTCCGGACTGAAGCGCCTAGAACCGCTCGGCCACGACGGCCGGCCCGTCTCAGACACACCGCCGCTCAGGTATGACAGGAAAAGGCCCCAGCGGGTGGCATGAATGGCATCAATAAAACCACCCCTTCCGTCGGGCGTTGATTCCCTCACACTTCGCGGGGGAAACGACAATTCGCAGCACGCTGAGCAACAGAAAGGGCGTTCGTTACAACGTTTGACACTACTGCACCCCCCAGACGCTTCAATCCTTCTCTAAGGACATCGTGGGCCAAAGCCCCACTGAACGTGATTGCACCCTTTGGAATGCAGCGCGACCGCCATATTTGGTACAGTACACGGGGACCCTTCAGACCCTTCAGAACCCACGAAATGTGAACGTGATCCGAAGCAGCGAAGACAGTTTACGGTTTCTCAGTCTCCCTGTTTCGCGCCCTCCTTTGATGTGATCACGGGGGGTGGGGTGGGATGTGCAACATTGACAATTGCGTGATTAAAAAGGCAAAGGGTTCCTGTAAGTACCCTCAGTACAGCAACACCCTCGATGCCACTGGCGCACTTTTGTAGAGCTCTTTAAAAATGTAACTGCACAGGGAAAGCCAGGCACTGATTACTAAGCTCTGGCGTGACACGCGCCGGTTTCGACACTCCTTACACTTCGCACACGGCCGGCAAGCGCTAGCTCAGTAACATAACTTATATCATAGTTATAAATATTCGTTCAGATCTGATTATGTCAGTTTCTCATAGTTACTTTGCACCACCGCTGTGCTTAACATGAAGATATTTTTGAAAGAGTCAGGCTAGTAAACAGATGCTTACAGTGTGTAGCATCGTATTTTCGCCTAGATTTGCTAGCAGTCTGTTAATTGAAATACTGAAAACTCTTGCAAATGAGGGAGTCACTTAAACTCGTATCAGCTGAGTATGTATTGTCATCTACTTAGCTACCTGGAGATCTGTGGGTAGCTAAAGCACAAAAAGATTTTTAGAAGCTCTAGTTTATGACTCATTTCAAAAGAAACTGAAAGCAACCAGACACAGACACTGGAGAATTTCATTTTCGACTAAGTTTCGATACTGATGCAGAGGCCGTATCAGAAAGTCAATGATGAACGTCTAATGGAAAGGATTCTCTCCGAGTAGAACGCAGGGAATTCATTGTTAACTAAACATAATAGATAACTTACGGTTCATTAATTCCACTTGTACAACGCAACAATTTTAGAAAAATATCATGAAATTGCAAAGAGAATTGAAAAACAGTATGCGGCTTGATATTTTATTTTAGTATATAAACTTATTTCGGCTTTATTGCCTTCATCAGTACATATCCTGAAGCTGTAGACGGGCATATGTCAACCTTAAGTAAACCATTACTGCAGTCTGTAGTTGTTGGCTGCAATATCATTTTCAGCAACGTTTTGAAGTTGTTCAATAATTTGATGCTGCACTTAAATTACAATTTGTTTTTTCACTAACAGTTGCAGAAAATCAAGGCTGACGGCTAGTTGTTACTCAAAGATTGAGTATACAAATAGCTGTCAAACCTGAATTTCGACATCTGTCAGATAGTAAAAAACGTCTTATAATATGCGTGCAACAGAAAATTATCGAAAAACTTTCAAACGTTGCTAAAAATAATATCATAACCATCAACTACAGACAGCATTAATGGTTTCCTCAAAGTTGATTCCTGTTCATCTGTAACGTCGGATATGTACTGATGAAGGCAATAAAACCGAAATAAGCTTATATACGATGGCTATTCGGAAAGTAAGGTCCGACGGGGTGCGAAATGTAAACCACAGAGAAAATCCGATGACGCTCTGCACAGGTATGTTGGGCAGTGTCTCTAGTATGCCCGTAGATCGTGTCATGTCGCTCTTTTCAGTTCTGTGCGCACAAAGAACACGTAAAGATGCTTACAACAATAGTGTCTCCAGTCAAGTAGGAGGGACTGGTCTGAGATTTCGCCTGATGTCATGCAGCCCACATTACGTAACTGTCAAACGTTTCATTCTGCAAGACCACTCTCGGCCGCACTCTGAAGGCACAAGGAAGATGCTCCTGCAGCGTTTTCTGTGGGAAGTGTCTGATCACCTACAATAGAGCCCATAACTGACTTTCCCTGAATTTCATCTCCACTCACATGAACAGCTAGCTATGAAGACGACGTTCTGGCACAGACAACGATCTGTAGATCAGCGTAGAGAATTGGCAGGTAGCGCCGGCTGAGGTGGCAGAGCGGTTCTAGGCGCTACAGTCTGGAACCGCGCGATGGCCACGGTCGCAGGTTCGAATCCTGCCTCGGGCATGGATTTGTGTGATGTCCTTAGGTTAGTTAGGTTTAAGTAGTTTTAAGTTCTAGGGGACTGATGACCTTAGAAGTTAAGTCCCATAGTGCTCAGAGTCATTTGAACCATTTGATTTTTGGCAGGTAGCACGGGCGGCTTGCTTCTATGACGGGGGTGCTGGAAAGTTGGTACAATGGTACGACAAATGTCTGAATCTGAGCGGCGGCTATGTAGAAAAGTAGCTGTAAGGTGTAGCTAACTTTTGCAAATAAAACAGTTTTGATTTTTACAGTGTTTTCCATTTTGCGACCGATCGGATCTTGCTTTCCTAATAGGCCTCGTACTAAAATAAAATATCAAGCTGCATACTCTTTTCCAGTTCTCTGCACAGTGCCCTATTGTGATATAATATTTGCTGCAGATCCCACAATAATGAAAAAAATGTAAAGACTTAAGTAAGAGTTGCAGAAATCCTATTAGCGTTTGGGAATATACGGTAAAGAGAAGGAGAGAAACAAGATTGGTACTACGTGTAAAAGAGACAGTGAAGTACCTTCAGTTGTGCTGGGAAGTAGGTACTGATACGTACAGTCCTTTACAACAATAAGTTCTCTAGTAAACTGTAATATCTACATCTACATCCATACTCCGCAAGCCACCTGACGATGTGTGGCGGAGGGTATTTTGAGTACCTCTATCGGTTCTCCCTTCTATTCAAAACTGGCTCTGAGCAATATGGGACTCAACATCTTAGGTCATAAGACCCCTAGAACTTAGAACTACTTAAACCTAACTAACCTAAGGACATCACACGCACCCATGCCCGAGGCAGGATTCGAACCTGCGACCGTAGCAGTCCCGCGGTTCCGGACTGCAGCGCCAGAACCGCTAGACCACCGCGGCCGGCTCTCCCTTCTATTCCAGTCTCGTATTGTTCGTGGAAAGAAGGATTATCGGCATGCTTCTGTATGGGCTCTAATCTCTCTGATTTTATCCTCATGGTCTCTTCGTGAGATATACGTAGGAGGGAGCAATATACTGCTTGACTCCTCGGTGAAGGTATGTTCTCGAAACTTCAGTAAAAGCCCGTACCGAGCTACTGAGCGTCTCTCCTGCAAAGTCTTCCACTGGAGTTTATCTATCATCTCCGTAACGCTTTTGCGACTACTAAATGATCCCGTAACGAAGCGCGTTGCTCTCCGTTGGATCTTCTCTATCTCTTCTATCAACCCTACCTGGTTCGGGTCCCACACTGGTGAGCAATATTCAAGCAGTGGGCGAACAAGTGTACTGTAACCTACTTCCTTTGTTTTCGGATTGAATTTCCTTAGGATTCTTCCAACGAATCTCAGTCTGGCATCTGCTTTACCGACGATCAACTGTATATTATCATTCCATTTTAAATCACTCCTAATGCATACTCCCAGATAATTTATGGAATTAATTGCTTCCAGTTGCTTACCTGCTATACTGTAGCTAAATGATAAAGGATCTTTCTTTCTATGTATTCGCAGCACATTACACTTGTCTGCATTGAGATTCAATAGCCATCGCCTGCACCATGCGTCAATTCGTTGCAGATCCTCCTGCATTTCAGTACAATTTTCCATTGTTACAACCTCTCGATATACCACAGCATCATCCGCAAAAAGCCTCAGTGAACTTCCGATGTTATACACAAGGTCATTTATGTATACTGTGAATAGCAACGGTCCTACGACACTCCCCTGCGGGCCGGCCGGAGTGGCCGAGCGGTTAAAGGCGCTACAGTCTGGAACCGCACGACCGCTACGGTCGCAGGTTCGAATCCTGCCTCGGGCATTGATGTGTGTGATGCCCTTAGGTTAGTTAGGTTTAAGTAGTTCTAAGTTCTAGGGGACTTATGACCACAGCAGTTGAGTCCCATAATGCTCAGAGCCATTTGAACCATTTGAATTCCCCTGCGGCACACCTGAAATCACTCTTACTTCGGAAGACTTCTGTTCATTGTTCATGGGGAGCTAATGCAATTTCTTTTTTATCTTCAATAAATGTGACAGAATAGGCGAAGCGTTTCAGAAGCGAAATGTTTCTGGTAAAACGAAAATTGTCCGTTGGTCTATTTTCGGTGGATACTAAAATGGCTATTACGTTATTTTTGGATTAGAGGAATTGCATGTAATTTGACAGATGTCAATAAAGGGTCGAGATTCGAGACTTTGTCCTGTATGCATAACTGTTCTTTGAACTTCATCACAGTACTGACTATCTGTTGCTGCTGATAATCGAGCCTCCTATTTCCAAGACCGCAGCGACGTGTAATCACGTTGGGTGCCGCATGACTTGTTCCGCAGCCACTGCCTTTTGATCTTTACAGGCAATGTGATTACACAACACTGACAAGGGAGAAGCAAATATTGTCTCCTGTCTCCTCGCCTGGCACCAGATAATCCCGCAGGAACGACGAAAGCTATGTTGCGGTTGCAGCGAAGTTTGAGGGAAGCGTTTACACCGGGGTGATTGCATTTTCATGCTTGCTAACGACCGTGTGTACTCTGCCGTGAGCAAACGGCACATCACATATTGACAAGCGGGGCGCCGAGCCACGCGGCACGGCGAGGCGACGCTCATATTTTTGGACGCTCACACGCGTCGCTACGCCCTTTTGGCTTCAGGGGCGCCACTGCAACGCACGGTCTCAAGTCCGGTGCCATTCGCTTATTTAAATCGCTCGCAGTGTAGCGTACACCTCATCCTTTTACGACCTAATATGTTATTACGAGCATGAAAATTTCATTACACTGCGCTCCTGTTTATAACTATTTTTAACGGTCACGTGAATTAATTTTAGACTTGGCTGCAAGCTCTGCTTCCTATCCCTTTCCGATCGTTACCGACCAACAAATGCGTCGTTCTCAGTGCAGTGTGTTTGTTCCCCAGTATCGCTGTAGACCTGTTGTTAGTTAATTCTAGGGGTATAGTAATCGGTACAGTAAATAATTAATGCAATTTCTCAGAATGATTTTTTACTCTACACAGGAGTGTGTGTTGATTTGTAACTTTCTGGTAAATTAAAACTGCGTACAGAAATAATGGGACTTGAATCAGAGACCTTTGCCATTTGCGGGCAAGTCTTCAACTGACTGATATACTCGTATATACCGGGTGATCAAAAAGTCAGTATAAATTTGAAAACTGAATAAATCACGGAATAATGTAGATAGAGAGGTACAAATTGACACACATGATTGGAATGACATGGGGTTTTATTAGAACAAAAAAAAAAAAAAAGAAATACATAAGTTCAAAAAATGTCCGACAGATGGTGCTTCATCTGATCAGAATAACAATAATTAGCATAACAAAGTAAGACAAAGCAGAGATGATGTTCTTTACAGGAAATGCTGAATATGTCCACCATCATTCCTCAGCAATAGCTGTAGTCGAGGAATAATGTTGTGAACAGCACTGTAAAGCATGTCTGGAGTTATGGTGAGGCATTGGCGTCGGATGTTGTCTTTTAGCATCCCAAGGGATGTCGGTCGATCACGATACACTTGCGACTTCTGGTAACCCCAAAGCCAATAATCGCACGGACTGAGGTCTGGGGACCTGGGAGGCCAAGCATGACGAAAGTGGCGGCTGAGCACACGATCATCACCAAACGACGCGCGCAAGAGATCTTTCACGACTCTAGCAATACTTTTTTTTGTTCTAATAAAACCCATGTCATTCCAAGCATGTGTGCCCATTTTTACCTCTCTATCTACATTATTCCATGGTTTATTAAGTTTTCAAATGTATACTGACTTTTTGGTTCAAATGGTTCAAATGGCTCTGAGCACTATGGGACTTAACATCTGTGGTCATCAGTCCCCTAGAACTTAGAATGACTTAAACCTAACTAACCTAAGGAAACCACACACATCCATGCCCGAGGCAGGATTCGAACCTGCTACCGTAGCGGTCACGCGGTTCCAGACTGAAGCACCTAGAACCGCACGGCCACACCAGCCGGCATTGACTTTTTGATCACCCGGTATATAGGACGTCCATAAATTACCTTTACAATTTAAGACTTTAATACCTTTAAAACTATGCTGGGTACTAACAAATGGTTTTAACAAGTGATTAGATAACTCGAACATTTGTGCTTATTCATACACATCAATGTGTGCACCCTTAGGGGCACCGATAATATCTAGTCGGAATCGCATTTCTCTTCACGTACGATACAAGATCTTCAGGGTGACATGTTCGACTGCATTGCGAATGCGTCCTTCAAGCCCTATGGATCTCTGGCCTTGGTTCGGTACACCAGATCATTTACAAAACTCCACAAGAAGAAGTGTAGTGGTGTGAGGTCAGGACTATCTTGTCCAATCAACCTATCCGGAAACTTTTCATATAGAAATAGACGGACATTTAGGGATCAGTGGAGCGGTGCCTCTTACTGCTGGAATATGACATCAGGTTGCAGGTATTCCAATTACGGCACAGCAAACTGTTCTAACATGTCCACGTAAACACCACCGTCGATAAAAGACTCGATTAAAAATAGTGGACCAGTGATGCAATGGTGCATCAGTCCGCACCAGACACTGACTATTGGACTGTATCTTTGGTTTGGGACTGTCTCCTTCCATTGCACATGTAACATGAGGATGCTGTGAACGATATGACGATTTACTTTGTCGGATACGTGAAACGTTACCTCATCGGAGAAACAAATCTTTTTCAGAAAGTCACTGTTTGCGTCAGTCTTGGCTAGCATATCCATTGCAAACTGCTCTAAATGAGGCTTTTCCGTAGGCTTTATTGTCTGAAGTAGCCGCACCTTGTAGGAATACAGCCGTAATTTGTTATTCAAGATATCGTGCACTGTTGATCGTCTCATTTCCAACTCTCTGGCAGCCGTACGCACCGATTATGTCCGACTCCTTGCAAACGCCTGCCATACTTTGCCCACTTTAGAGTCTGAAACAGATGGGTAATCCGCCCCCTTTTCATGGAGAATATTACTTAGTTCCACAAATGACGTATGCCAAGCCCGACTTGTTGGTCGGGACGGTAGTTGCCTCCCATACCGCGTTCGAAAGTTTCGTTGGACTTTTGGCGTCCACATTTTATCAGGTTTTCAAGTTCAATTTTGCATCAAAATTGTGTCACGTGGAAAGTAAAAAAAGTTATCAGTTATCTTATCACATTCTAAAAACCATTAGTTAATATCTAGTATAGTTTTAAAGAAGGAATGATCAAAAAGTTTCCGTTCGAAGGCCGCGCAATCCGAAATCGGTATGTCAATCAGGCAAAATCGCTGTGACATTGAGGCAATCATCCCACAAACGCACCAGGTTGAAGATACCCGTTTTGTAAAAACATCGTGTCCTATTGCGTTCCCGCGTCCGGCCATCCTGATTTACGTTTTCCGTGATTCCCCTAAATCACTCCAGGCAAATGCCGGGACGGTTCCTTTGAAAGGGCTCGGCCGACTTCCTTCCCCGTCCTTACCTAATCCGATGAGACCGATGACCTCGCTGTTTGGTCTCTTCCCCCAAACAATCCAATCCAATCCAATCCAATCCAATCCTACTGCGTGAAGAAATCCGTAACTGCCTGCTGTACATCCTCGTCCGACAAGAACCGTCGACCCTTGAAGGCCTTTTTTGTGATAATCACATGGGAAGAGATCGGGGCTGTAGGGCAGATACTCTAACGTCTTCCACTTCTGCGTTACGACATTTGAGATACGGGGTCGTCTTGTGTCGAGTCACGACCAGCTCGGAACTTGACGCGCCATTCCACAAGAGTGATTTTCGAACGCTGCGTTATCCTTTCTTCCAGGAGTGCTAACCCTTCAAGGCAAGCAGGGGAACATTTGGAAAGTTTATAAGTGATGAGGAAGGGGTTAGGGAAAATAGAATTGTGAGGGCGGGTCACTAGTCATGACAGTACAGCTCCGTCGGTAGAGCACTCACCTACAAAGGCAGAGCTCGCAGGCATGAGTCTCGGTCCAGCACACAGTTTTAATCTGTTAGGAAGTCTCCCCTCAAATGATCTGCCATATTTGATAACACACAGATTGTATTATGTGAAACTGAGCCCATGTGAATTAGAGTTTTTTCCTTCCATTTGTTGCCTTCTTGGCTGAACCGTGCCCAGTCACCGCCATTAGCGATTACTATAATTGATGATTAGTGATATTAAGCAGACAGAGGTGTTCTACGTTTTTGGTGCTAGTCAAGTCTAATATATTTGCAAAGCGAGATATTTTCTATGCTTTATCTTCTGCAATCGTCCGCAGCTCGTGGTCGTGCGGTAGCGTTCTCGCTTCCCACGCCCGGGTTTCCGGGTTCGATTCCCGACTGATGACTGATGACTGGGTGTTGTGTGGTGTCTTTAGGTTAGTTAGGTTTAAGTAGTTCTAAGTTCTACGGGACTGATGACCATAGATGTTAAGTCCCATAGTGCTCAGAGCCATTTGAACAATTTTTTTCTTCTTCAATCTCCAACGTCAACTCGAAAATAATGTGTAAAATTCTGTATTATTCGATCCGCAAAGTATTCACAGACACGCAATCTTCCTGCATTTGATGGTGGTAAGATACGTTTATAAATTTTCGTACATCGTTTTCCTCGCTATACGTGGCATTGTCAGCATTCTTCTGTGAAACCGTAGTTACAGATCATAGAGTCTCTGTACAGTTGCCTCACTTAAAGTTTAAATTAAGAATTAATGAAGCAGAGAAAACCGTATCTAACATTTCACCAAAAGTTGACTACAGTTTTATATTTAAAGTCATCACAAAGTAATTTTCTCATTCTACCGAATATCGCTCTAATTGATTCTATTCAGCTCTTTTTACTGTTTCTGGGTTGGAGTAACTAGTAAGTAAAACGTATGTCACATTTATTCGCATGAAAAGCTACATACACTTACAGAATACTTCAGCTGTTATTTGTCCGCAGGGAATACAAGGTGATATTTATTACGTTATTGTAATTTTCAAGAGATTGTAAAATTTTAGTTTGTTAAGCGCATACACTGATCAGCTAGAACATTTGACTACCGACCTATTATCGATACAAACATGTCCAGGCGATAGCAGCTCCACCTGGCAAGGAATGACTGCTAGTCAGACACACGCAGGCTGCATGTAGTATCTGGGGGCGTGCTGCCCGTGTGTAGAATGGGGAAGGCGTGCGATCTGAGTTTGACCGAGGGGAGATTGTGATGGCCCCGACGCTCCGCACGAGCGTTTCGGACACTGCACAACTTGTCGGGTGTTCAACGTCGTGGGTTTGGTCAGAATTTAACGCTGGGCAGAATGCAAGTGTGTATGAACACATAGTGCACCGGACACTCCTAACGATGGGCCTCCGCAGGCGATGACCCATGGTTTAAATGGCTCTGAGCACTATGGGACTAAACTTCTAAGGTCATCAGTCCCCTAGAACTTAGAACTACTTAAACCTAACTAACCTAAGGACATCACACACATCCATGCCCGAGGCAGGATTCGAACCTGCGACCGTAGTGGTCGCGCCGTTCCAGACTGTAGCGTCCAGAACCGCTCGGCCAGATGACCCATGCATGTGCCGATATTAACACCACAACCTCAGCATCTACAACTGAAATGGGCACGTGATCATCGGCACTTGACTGAGTGGCAGAGCGTTGCATGGTCTGATGAATCCCGGTACCTTCTTCATCATGTCGATGGAAGGGCACGAATCCGTCGTCGTCCAGGCGAACAGCTCCTTGACACCCGTAGCGCTGGACGGAGACAAGCTAGCGGCGGCTCCATTTTGCTCACGAGATCATTCTCGTGGGCATCCATGGGTCCAGTGGAGTTCATGCGAGGCAAAATGATGGCCAAGAAATATCGTAAACTGGTTGCAGACCATGTAACCCCTTCATGACATCATGTTTCTCGACAGCAGTGGTCTTTTTAAACAAGATAACGGGCCATGTCATAAGGCCATGAATGTGATGGAGTGGTTCCAGGAACACAGTGGCGAATTCCAATTGTTGTGCTGGCCCCGCAACTCCCACGATCTGAACCCGATCGAACGCAACTGGGATGTGATTGAACGTGACATCAAAGCTCATATCCCCCTCCTCGGAACTTACGGGAATTAGGTGACTTGCAAGTGCAGATGTGGTGCCAACTCCCTCCAGTGACCTACCAAAACCTCATTGCTTCCAGGTCACAAGGCGTCGCCGCTGTTATCCGTTGCAAAAGTGGATATACCGGGTATTATTAGATAGGTGGTCATAATGATCTGGCTGAAGAGTGTACTTAATTATTAGCTTGTACAGACGATCTGTTACTTCTTTCAAGCAATGTATAAAGGAAGGCGATTTGAATTCAGTGTTTCGTCGACGTTGACGATGTTACAGATGGACACATCAGTAACACAAGAATTTCATAGGAGAATGACCGTGCTCATAGTTTTCTGTATACTTAAAACTGTTGTGTACATAGATCCGCGTGGTCAGTGCGTACACAACTTTCCCACTAGAGCGCGCCCCACTAAGCACAACAGCACAGGCGCAGCGCTCGTCCGTCTCCGCACTACGAGATGGCACTGCCTTAGAGACGGACCAAATTCTGCTTCCGCCGATCCGCGTATTAATATGTAACGCAGCCAATGAGATTGCTGCTAATGTAGAACCTTTTCTCCTCGCGGATCACACTCGCGCAGTGATACCTGAACGCGCGAGGTATTATAACGAGTGTACAGACCTCCAATTAGTCAGTCTGTACCAGTCTGCACCAGTCCTTACCAGTGTGCATTAGTTTGTACCAGTCTATAGTCAAGTTTCAGTCTGCACCTAAGAAGATTATCATATTCCTGTACATAGCCATGTAGATATATGTATAGACACTTTGTCAAGTATCAGAGATATGTGAGAATAAGATTAACGTACCAAGACCAAAGGAACTTCAGATTGTCAATTGTAAATAGCATCCAGAATCAAGTTA
Source organism: Schistocerca cancellata (assembly GCF_023864275.1). NCBI lineage: Eukaryota > Metazoa > Arthropoda > Insecta > Orthoptera > Acrididae > Schistocerca > Schistocerca cancellata. The sequence goes on from NC_064629.1 coordinate 644,153,995, forward strand.
CATAAGGTTTATGCTTGTTACTATTTTAATAAATGTGTGTGAAAATTAATCAAGTTCTGTTTAAAGTTGGTCACCGTCAATCTGCTACTCTAAACGTGCAAGTGGCATTTCTATCGTCTGACCTAACGGCAGAAGATAAACACGCCACGATAAGACCACGAGACATATTGCTGACACTCGCCTACTTCGTTAAAGCGACAAGTCAAATAATCTGATGATGTGTGTACCGAAGGTCTTACAGTACGCACACCACAAAAACCTTCGCGACATTCATCTGAAATGAAGTGATTTTAGCAAACCACTGAAAATTAGGTGATGATGGCCGAACAGAGATTTTAACGACACCACTCGTGTACTAAACCAGTACAGTATCACTAAATGTACAGCTACAGCATTATCACTCTATCGACATCTAAGACAAAGTTATCGCAATCAGGAGCAAGAAAGTACCACAGAGAAGCAAAGCAAGGGGGGTGGGGCGGAATGTTAGTAACGTGCCATTATTCTGACAAACTACAAGGCTAGGTGTAGAAACTTAAACCGTAACTTTTTCTTGTGAGGTGGGATAATCATCATATTCAGCAAGGTATGTAGTACATCTTAGGACGAAGTGGGAATGTTGCAGCTATCGATCTTTGTCACTGTCCAAGGAGATGCTTCGGCGAACCTGTCTGCCAGTATCTGCACAGAGGTTGGCTGAAGCACCACCGCAGACAGTGACAAAGATCGATGGCGAGCGTGTTGAGACTGCAGCGTCTAAGATGAAGATATTTGGGTTACGTTTCGACTGCTGCACTGCGAATGTACAATCTCTGGTGGCAATGTACGCGCCCTGAAATTGTTATAAATGTAATTTTAGCATCACATAAAAAAGTGAATTGCTGTTACAAGGTACTTCTTATGAAGCATGTCACAATGAAATTAAAGGCAAACTTTGAATAACCGTGCAAAATGATGATAGTACTTTTATGATTTAGAAGACAACACAGTACATATTGCCGATAGGTTTATAAGGAATAATTCAGCTAAGTTGTTCACCTCAAATATAAAAAATGTTCAAATGTGTGTGAAATCTTATGGGACTTAAATGCTAAGGTCATCAGTCCCTAAGCTTACACACTACTTAACCTAAATTATCCTAAGGACAAACACACACACCTATGCCCGAGGGAGGACTCGAACCTCCGCCGGAACCAGCCGCACAGTCCATGACTGCAGCGCGTTAGACCGCTCGGCCCGCAGATACCTCCCGAACAGTTTAAGATATCGTAATTCTGTTATGATTGATCTGTTTTGAACATGAAACTGATTGCGGCCTGATATAGACCCTCGTGTAGTTATATCGAACTGTTGTGTCAGGTAACACCAAATTCACTGCTCCGCTTATCTATCTTATCGCCCATAAGCTTTACATAATTCAGGTTAAGATGCTATTTAGTAAAGTTTTTTGTTTAACCTAATATTGCCGACAGTTTTAAGTAATTTCCGATTAAGGTTTTATGTTTATAAACAAACCTTTTAAGCTCGCTTGGCACAAGCAATCTAATATTGTCCGTCTTAAGGACAGAATGGCCCAGTTTTTAAAGTAAGACGAGGAATTAATATCCAAATAACTTTATTAGCTTCTAATTTTTGACCTTTTTAAGTGCATGTTTACGTAGGATTAACTCAGACGGCCAGATGAAGGGAGCTTGACTTCCGAAACGCGTTGCTGAGGATTATGTTCCTAACATTAGTGGCTGTATGCTAAAGTACTTATAACGATTATCTTCACAATTGCTACCTCCAGTCCTTAGGGTGAAAAATATTAGAATTAACGTCATACACAAATTTTCTTCTGTAGTATATGAATATAGAAGATGTAACATATCTCTCAGACAAAAGACTAGAGTCTGCCTAAGATAGCCTATATTATCAGTCTGTAAGTCATACATGCTCTGGCTTTGATTTTGACATTTTTCCTGAAACGGTGTGAGACAACACTCACGTGAGACGTAGAGTTGCTTGGTGAACTTATGTGAGTTGGGAAGGTACTGGGTCAGTCAGAAGGAAAAAGAAGTTACGCCACCAAGAAACATACTAAACCATAAAAGTCTGCAAATATACAAACAGACAACAGCAGAAATATGCACCGAAGAAGAGGTTCAGTTTGGTATATTTATTACAGATGCTTTAGCTAGAGTCGTATTAGCGCGTCCCTGTTTATCTAAGAGATTTAGCAAAAGGGAAGACAAATACTTATTTAACTCCATACATACTGAATTTTGTCTCCTAACATTCGTTAATGACGCAACGATTTTTCTCTATATACTTGCATACTGAGGCTGTTTCTAATTCTGCCTCATTAATATTGTGGTAAAGCCGGTACCTGTTTACATTTAGTAATATGAAGCTCTCCTCGGATATAATTTCTACGTAAAGACCCATATTATCTGTAGGAAACTCTCGCCACACACAAAAAAAAAAAAAACATCTTCTAAAGCCCTCTAATAAATACGCTGGCATGTTAGGTCCCTCTTTTCAATGTATATAATTCGCTACTGCAAGATACTTTTGCTATTACAAGTTGCTTCATAATTGTTCCCAATTTTCTGTGACTATGCTTTGTTGCTTTCGCCGTTCTGATACTTTGCAGAGTTAGATCATAATCGCTCTTTGTGTCATCAACTGTTACTACGTTTGATTTGATTTTTCTAGCCATACATCAGTTCACAAGCGTTAAATCCGTCTTACCCCGTTAATCTTGTAATGGATGGTGCCTGCATTACAGGCATTGTTTATTATTTTCAGATGGTTTTCGTAGATACTAGTCCCCAAACCCAAGCCTCTTGCATTTGTTTCCGATTTTAAATCCGTAGTAGCCCGCATCTCGTGGACGTGCGGTAGCGTTCTCGCTTCCTACGCCCGGGTTCCCGGGTTCGATTCCCGGCGAGGTCAGGGATTTTCTCTGCCTCGTGATGGCTGGGTGTTGTGTGCTGTCCTTAGGTTAGTTATGTTTAAGTAGTTCTAAGTTCTAGGGGACTTATGACCACAGCAGTTGAGTCCCATAGTGCTCAGAGCCATTTGAACCATTTTTTAAATCCGTAGTAAATATATGCACTGTTATCTCACTGATTTTGAAGGTGATTAAAAGTTTTTCAATATGCGACTTTAGACTGGATTTCCATTCTGACTGTATAACACTTTCATAGTTGTTGTGTTTTAGCTTTGCTACTATTTTATCTTCTACCTGTAATAGTTGCCACGCAGAGTTCACCCACCATTATCACTTGTACCGATTGTGACATATGAGAAGTTTTATCATTTTTGCGTATGATCTCGCACGCACAGAATACCGATATCCATTGTTTCAGATATTTAGCTCATTAGTATCATTGTCATAACACTTCTCACGCCATTTATTTGTTATACGATTAATTTTCTGCTGATCTGTCCTCCTGAAGAACAGTAGTAAATCTTTGACTCTTCGGTAAAAGCCGGATATTATGGCAAACGTCAAGGCGCAACATATTTGCTTTTAGACGTAGTCAGTGTACCTCTGCAACATCTCACTGGTTTTAAACATCGTCGCCGTTCCTACTTGGCTCGCAACTAAATGCGAATGCAACCAAACAACCCTCTCTCTGTGACTATGGAAAAAGCGACAGCTGTACCGCACTTTTACTGGAACTCATTAACGAAAATTACATTCCGATATCACATCAAACTGCTGTCCTCTGACGATTTTTTACCAACAAAAAGTAATTGAAATGTTTATGGCGTAAAACGGGATAAATTCTGACGGGAGAAGATGTGGGGTACGAAGGAGTGATCGTATATTGATGAAACTCGAGGAAAATTAGGTTGCAAGGAAAAAAAAGTTTTGAAACTGACCAGAGACTTTAATCGGATGCCACAAAGAAGAAGCTGTTATTAAAACAATGCTAAAGTCAAATTTCCGCAACAAAGTTGTAAAAACATAATCTTTAGTGCCGGCCAGTGTGGCCGAGCGGTTCTAGGCGCTTCAGTCTGGAACCGCGCGACCGCTACGGTCGCAGGTTCGAATCCTGCCTCGGGCATGGATGTGTGTGATGTCCTTAGGTTAGTTAGGTTTAAGTAGTTCTAAGTTCTAGGGGACTGATGACCTCAGATGTTAAGTCCCATAGTGCTCAGAGCCATTTGAACCATTTTTTGAGCCATAATCTTTAGTTTAAGAAAACACTACGACTGAGTGGAGATACCTGGACAAATTATAACGAATACTGAAATCTTGCAACCTACAAATACAAGTGGATCGATTAAACTGCGTACTTTTACAGTTCTGAAAAACTTTCAGCGGCGTCTCCTCTGCCGAGTCAAGCACACGTACGTTCGCGCAGATGTAGTTTTTTTACGTGTCTGTCGGTACGTAAAAAGTTAGCGTCGACAGCGCAGCGAGGCTTGTCCAGAACAGCAAGTTGCTGAGGGAGTTTGCTTCCTAGGAGATCTCATGTCCACGACGATTCAGCGAGAATGGCTATATTTTTCAAATTATTCTCTATAGTTTCAGTTTATGCTTTTACTTTCTCTTTTTTTATTTAAAAATAAGTGTTTATTATCCACTGTACAACGTAATGAAAGCAAATATAATAAGATAAATGTGTATACATTAGCAGCTTATAAATTTACAGCCTCAACTACACACCGCAAACCTGTCCGCCTGGATAGCCGTGCGCGTGAAATAGCTGCTTCCGCGTTGGGGAAATGCGCCGGACCCGGATTAAATCCGCCCGTCGATTTAACGACGAAGGTCGGTGTGCCGGCCAACTGGATATTGTTTCCAGGCGGTTTCACAGATCCGACGAGGTGAATACCGGGCTGGTATCCGAGTCCCACCTCAGTTACACGTTTCTCAGACAATTAGAAAACTTTCGCCCACTTTCACATGAATTACACTACGCTCAGAGAGTTGGGGTGCTCACATTCTGTCCCGGGAACGTAATGGGGGTCGTGATAGGAAGGACATCCGGTTACCCCGTAAATTAATAGTGCCAAAATCGTTATTAACCGTGCCGACCTAGCACAGCAGCGGGACAAAGGCACAAGAAAAAAAGGAAAACTGTATTCCGCAAACCACCTTATGGCACAGGGCAGAGGATATCGTTATCATTTCTCCCTTTGAAGTTCTTTTCGCGAATGCTGCAGCAGAAAAGGGAATGTCGGTTAGCGTCCGTACGGGCCCATACTTCTCTGACCGACGTGGCCATTTCGCGAAGTATATCTTGGAGGAAGTATTATATTGCTTGGCTCTTGAATTTTAACAGGGAAGTTCTCCATAATGCACGACGTCTCTCTGGCAGCATTTGGCACTAGAGCTGGATCACCATCTCCGTGACGCTATCGAGCTTACGAAACTTATCTTCTTCTTTGGATCTCCTCCATTAATTTAGCTCAGTCCACTTGAACAAAGACAATAATCTCAAAATATACTTCAACGTTATCAGTACTATGGTACTCTAAGCAAATCCTTCTATTCATAATTTTTACTATTAACCATTCAATGTGATATTATGAGCTAAGAATGAACTAAGCATCAAAAGCCTAAAATCGTTCAGTAAAAATAAGAAGAAATTGGAAAATAAACCATCGTGGACATATTCTTGAATAGCATTTCAGTCTTAAAATCTATCTGCGAGGGAATTAATGTGGATGCTACAACGTAGCGAGTTCCCTGCAGTCTAGAAGAGCATGGTATGAAAGGAAAGCCGGCCGGGGTGGCCGTGCGGTTCTAGGCGCTGCAGTCTGGAACCGCGTGACCGCTAGGTCGCAGGTTCGAATCCTGCCTCGGGCATGGGTGTGTGTGATGTCCTTAGGTTAGTTAGGTTTAAGTAGTTCTAAGTTCTAGGGGACTGATGACCTTAGAAGTTGTGTCCCATAGTGCTCAAAGCCATTTGAACTGTTTATGAAAGAGAATGTAAATTTCGAAAAAATAAGCTAGTAGCAGACGACAGGACAGACATAGGCATAAAGGCTGTATTTACACTTATTCTATAGCATGTGCTTAACAGTGGGCATCTAATGAAGGATTCTTAATGTAGAATTCCACAATGGAAGCGTTTTCCTACAATAACTTCGTTGGAAAGTCGATAGAAACAAAATAATTGAGTTAATTGTAGCTAAATGAGTAAAGACAACGAAAAAATGCAGGTGATGAACATAAGTGAAGACAAACAAGAAACGAAAGAATCAGCTTCTACAGTTTTGACGCATACTCGTGGGCTACTCCCGAAGGAGTGCATAGTCCTGAGTGGCTTCGGATCATTACCAACAACTTATAATGATTGAATCGAGTCACTCCGCGATAAACAATTCAGATTTTCTATGTTCAAGTCCAGCATCAGTTTTCCGCAAATTATTCAGATGCCATTGTGTGAACTGGCTATTTATACGGGGCCGTTACAAATATGGAACATTTAACTCGTGAAGACGATGATTTCCCCAAAATACTGTTCTGGACGTAATCTTCGTCACTGCTACGTATTTTTCACGCGTGGATAGTGCTGTACGCACGGCACGGTCACGGACTACGAAGTGGCGCGGAGACTGCATTTGCGAGGGAATTTCGCCCCAGTTGTAGCTCGTCCGCCGGCCGTGGGCCGTGCAGCACCGCGGCACGCCCGTGCGCTCAATCAATACTGGCGTGACGTCAGCCGATCCTTGCTCGTTTGCACAACACTTCCCATTGTGCTACTGGCACAACCTGGGTATTGAAATACGCAGAAACATTCTTTAATCTGAAGGCTATCACTTATTATTTAGATATGCCAAAATTTGTTTCACACGAGCGTTGTATAAGTCCACTGTTCTTCTCGCTGTTCCCATCATGATTTTTACCACATAAATTATCATAATCATCATCATCTGAAATTACTGCTATTGATCCATGTCTACAGTTTTAGAAAATTTTCCTACCATTTACTCCATTCATGTACAATTCAGCATCGTTACATCTCTATTCACATTATCTCTCCTAATATAATAATAATTATCTTAATATCACAATATCTATTCTAATATACAAAACGTCTATGGTTGACTTCAGTTACAAATGTGCTGTGTCCTTGTTACCTGACTGCTAGGTCAATACCCTGCCATGTTCGCTACCAACGCCTCCGGCGTCTGGTAATAGGCGCCAGACGGCCGTCACATGGAACTCGCTGCACGCGTGGAGCCCAGGCCCCCACAACCGCACGAGTGGTCGACTGTGAAGAGCGGACAAATTGAATAGCTGGCCGGCGGCCATTAGAGTGGTAAACTGACGCGCGGATTTCGAATGTTTATACATCACTTTTGGTTATAAAATGCCTTCCCTAGAGTTAGAGTCACAAACATAATGCCTCATTTAAATACGTTACTACAATATAGTTTTTAATTTATGAACAAACAGCAACTAGTCACTGTTTATGAATTTATGTTACGTAGTACATGGAATCTGCCGTAGCTAAAAGTTATGCACTGGACCCCTAGCATTTTTCGTAGTTCATTTGCGATAGATGTACGCAAAATGCATCAAAATACTCGAAAATTTGCCCACAATGTTAATAGATGTTTTCTGACTCTACCTTGCTTTAGATTTTATGACGAAAAGTGCGTTATTTATGGCGTAGTGCTTTGGCAACTCACGACCAAATTATCAAGTTTCAACCTAACCTAGACCATGAAAACACTACCGATCAGCCAGCTACAACAAACAAGCCTTCAGGCAGGCATCCAGTATCGCATTAGTCACAATATTTACTTTCGAAGATGTACACTTCAGTTTATATGTGTGGTTTTTTCATATAATAAATAAAACTCAACAACTGTTCCATCGAGAGAAGTTGTGAAATCAGGTTACAATTACATACATTCAGTTGCATTTTATAACGATAAAAAACCTGCTAACTCAAATTTCGTGTTGCTTGCAACTCAACTTTTATAGTTAAAATAAAATGTGGTTCACAAAGAAAAATTTATCTTCCGCTGCATATGGTCTGGAAAACGAAAGATGGGTGGAACAGAATCATCTTTCAGCTTTCTGCGATTTACGTAATTTTTAAGGAAACAACTTTCTTCAAAATGATCGGAACATATAAAATGGTATTCTGTCGGTCGGAAATCTTGTCTCCTGACAGTGTGTAACCATTTTTGTAACAGCTGTGGTTTTGAGAAAGGAAACCTGCAAATATATGCACACACATTATGCTAATACCGTGTTACAAAAACATTTACTAAGCAAGTGCACTGACATACAAAACAACTTAAAATATCCACATACCTGTGAAGTGTAATATTCGTTCCTTTCTCGAATTTATTTGTACAATTAATCGCTGCACAACTCTTCTCCATTGTACTTCTTTTGATTGGAACGTACAGACAGTAGAATTACGAGTAACAAATACTGTATGTACGCCCCAACAAATATACAACGTTGAATCAGGGTCTTCATAAACAACAGTACTACACAACACATCAGACTACAACCACTATAATGGCGTCCAGCCGAAGGTTCAAATTATCCCGCGACTGCAGCGCCATCAGTGAGTCTAGTTATTTTTTGCAAGGTCTTTGGTGGAGCCGGAGATGAAGCCTACTGCCGGGCCATTGCAGCACATTTCGACTCGTGCTGTGCTGAAGTCTCTACCACGCTTACAATTTACTTTCGTGACCTGGCTGTTTACTGAATATCAGCTGAACTACGTCTTGTATTGATGTTCTACGGCTTTGCCGGATACTAGACTATCCGAATTATTCTCTTGGTGTGTTCTACAATTTAAGACGACTCGACCAGGGCTGGAATTGTGAAATATCGAGTGATTACTGTGTATCCGTATTATCTGCTTAACAAAGACTGAGAAGCACCATAGAGGATGTAATGTTGGAGACGACGATTCGAATTTAGCGTCTGTGTGAGAACAACAGAATGAATTCAGTGATGATGGATCCGGAAAGCGTGAAATTTTGGCAGTTATAGCTGCAGATTCAAAGGCAACAGGCACAACAAAAGGAACAACTAAAGCAACAACTACAACATCAAATGCAACTATAAAAACAAAATATGGAGCAACAGCAGCAGCAATGACTTACACTAAAGCAGCTCATCACGCCAGAACAGCATCCCCTCCACCATTCACGCCACTTCACCTGAAAGACAAAGACTGGGTCTCATACTACAGACGTCTGTAACTCCACTTCCAAGCGCGTGGCATAACCGACTTTGCTAAACAGAGTGCGTTTCTGTTAGCTAAAAACCCCCAAATACTGTGTCTTCTTCAAAAATGACGCCATCTTGATAAACTTGAATGTTTGGATTTGTCGGAAATTCATAGTCTGCTCTATAAGTTTTGCGAGCAGCGAATAGATGTTGTAGCAGCTAGGCTCACAGTTTTTCGCTGTCGTAAGAGCAGTCTTATGCTGCAAGGGCTCTCCTGTCAGTGCCGATTGTTGTGTGAAAAACGAAACTGTAAGCAATCCTAAACCTGAGCGGTTCTAGGCGCTTCAGTCTGGAACCGCGCGACCGCTACGGTTGCAGGTTCGAATCCTGCCTCGGGCATGGATGTGTGTGATGTCCTTAGATTAGTTAGGTTTAAGTAGTTTTAAGTTCTAGGGGACTGATGACCTCAGATGTTACGTCCCATAGTGCTCAGAGCCATTTGATTTGAATCCTAAACTGAATCGCTAGTGCGTGGTGTAATAATTATTTATGCACCCGACAAAGACGTTTGTGCACTGGCACTGAAATTAACATAACCTACTCTCGAAGTCATGTTAACAACACCAAAAGCTTTTGAAATACCAGATGCAGCTCTGCACTATTTTGAGGAATGCAGTTAATCTTATGTAAAACTGCAGAAAATATCGAATGTAGGATAGCAAAATTTTGATGAAAGTAACATCAGAAGAGGCACCAATGTTAGCACTGAATAGGGGATCATGGAGGAACTGTATAAGGGGGGCTATGTTCCAGACTGAACGCTGAAAGGCATAATCAGTCTTAAATGATGATGATGATGATGATGAGATTCATTCCATAAACGACGTTACCATTCACGCTGCAATAAGCGGAACACTTACTGTTCATCTTTGTCATACGACTCGGTATTCAAGCCCGACATCCATTCCGGGACGAAGGCCAAACAACAAATCAGCAGTGGCACATATTTACTCACAGTTTTCGCGTAGCCACTGTACCACCTAACCTCACTATAACAATAGCAGAAAGCGGTACACAGCGTGCCCAGACTGTTTTGCTAAACATACGCCCACACAGTGCCTATACAGGGAAACTCGCTGTGCGCAGCGTGGTAAACAAGGACATGTGGCGGAAGTTTGCAAAAGCGACTCCGCGTTGCACCGACGACGCAGTAGCAGCATGAACACATTACAACCACAGCTGAACCCTTTCACAGAGCACCCTAAAAACTTCTCTCTCCCACTAACGATCAACAACAATTAATAAAATTTCTTGCTGATACCAATTCACCAGTATCTGTTATAAATGAGGAACTCTGTACTCTGATTGGTCTTCCTGCTCTTTAGCGTGACATCAGAAAGGTTACAGTCCTACAGGAAGCACTGCATAGGTCCCAGTTTCGAGTCCCGGTACGACACACAGTTTTAATCTTCCAGGAAGTTTCAAATCAGCACACATTCCGCTGCAGAGTTAAAGTTAATTCTGAAAGTCCTGTATACTTTTGTATGATAAATGCATTGTAACAACGTTGTACAAAGAGGCCAACCGTCCGATTCTTTCCTAGTAGCGCCATCACGACAGGCACAAAACTTTTTTGATTGGTTGGTTGGTTTGGGGAAGGAGACCAGACAGCGTGGTCATCGGTCTCATCGGATTAGGGAAGTAATGGTAAGGAAGTCGGCCGTGCCCTTTCAGAGGAACCATCCCGGCATTTGCCGGGTGTGATTTATTGAAATCACGGAAAACCTAAATCAGGATGGCCGGACGCGGGATTGAACCGTCGTCCTCCCGAATGCGAGTCCAGTGTCTAACCACTGCGCAACACCGCTCGGTAAAAGTTTTTTTTTTTTTGAGATCAACGCTTTTTTACCTTATGGTTTTAAAGTAGTAGATGTCATAAACATCGTGTCAGCCGTTGTACCATTCTATAATCTCGAGTCACTATGCGCCGAAATTGCGGACCTGTTTTTACCAGGTAGACTATGTAGCTCACATTCAGTGAAAATTGTCTGTACTAACTAGCTACTTTAGAGCAACACCACTGCCAGTAACACTATGAGATGACCTCAAGTCCGAATTAGATAGTATGGTGCAACGAGCCATTCTCACACTCGTAATATCCAGTCAATGGGCCACACCACTGGTAGTGTTAATAAACCGAATGACTCCCTACATGATTATGGTGACTTTAAATCAACTTGAAACCCACAATCAGGGATGGACGTCTATCCTACTTCAAGGCCAGGAGAGCTCATGCCAAGACTATCAAGTGGACAATACTTCTCTAAAACTGATCAATTCGAAGCTTGCTTAGTGTCGCTGCTGTACAGACAGTCCCGTCAAAACACGGTTATTAACACTCCATTTGGATTCTATTGGAATTGCTAGCGTACCAATAATTTTTCGATGTTTTTTGGAGTACCTGATTCAAAACTTCCTAACACATACAATTATCTGAAAGATATATTATTAAGTGGAACTACAAGAGAGCTATATCGGGTGAACTTAGTCTGCTAGTCCAGACACTGCAACAAAATGGACTGAAATGCAACCTACAAATGTGCAAATTCCTTCAAGAGCGATTTGTGTACTTAGGGCACATACTGAGCCCTAAACGACTTCAGCTGGCTCAGCAGCATGTGGAAGCAATAGAATAGAAGTCCAGAGACTATGAACGAGCTACAGTATGAACGAGTCTGCTTGTCGTTTTGAACTTCCTTCCAACTACACTAAGTCCATGACGAATGAGCCACAATAAAACATCAAAGTAAAACCATAAACTATGTTATAATATGCAATGGTACGGTTGGCAAAGGTAATTTAACAGGGAAACTTTTATGTAAATCGAATTCCTGTCGTACGAATCCTGCACAACATAGCCGCGAAATGAAAGCAGTGATTGCATGGTCATGCCGGAAACAGTAAATGAGTTTACATGCAACTGTGTCTGCCCGCGTAGTTACGAAAAGCCAGCATGAATTTTATTGAAACGGTAGCAGACATTTAACGCTGTTCCGCCCTAACCGGCTAATGCAGCTACGTATTCCGACCATTATATGTTGTGAACGCGTAGACCTGTTGCGAGGTGACCCTGCGGTCCTAGCAGAACAGCCGAAGCTGCGCCCTCGCTCACTCCCCCCCCCCCCACCCGCCCCCCACCCCCAGCCCCAGGAAAATGCTGTTCCGGACATTTCCGTTAGTTTGTAAGGTAGGTGGAATAAAATGAAGCATTACTGAATAATATTACTTATGTTACTTATATAGGTAAAAATATTGCTCACAGCAAATTAAATGTACCGTTGTAGTAAACAAGTTGAAAATTGTATGAACTTTCTAAGAAAATTGTAAGTAAAATAAAATCTATATCTTATTGATTATGGAAACTACTGTAAATTGAGTATTTTAGTACGATGTATAACAAAGAACGGATTTCGTTTTCTGTTTATAAATTATTAATAGTTTATAGCTCATTAATTGGAATTAAAACAAAAACAGGTATAATAAAGTGTTGAGAACACATTCATTTCCAAAAATTGTGTTTTTATTTTAGTTTTACTTTTCGTTTTATTACTTTGAGCGATCCAAGCCGATTGATTACAGCATTGGAGTCACATTCAGCAGCTGTGTCGTATCTTATTGCCAAGTTAGCTGAGTTTGACAGTCTCTTTCACCTAGACTCGACATTAAGTAACTCTTCTTTTCTTTAATTTGCTGAAACTGCGTTGATAAGATACTGCAGTCACTAGAACTGTCATCAATATTGTCAACGCCATTTCGATGTTTCAGTAAGCAGCTCGTTACTCATACTTTGGAAAAAAAGCTTCAAGATATCCAAATGGGAATCTGTGTCGGTGCTCTTCATCAGATCTTTCTACAGGAATTTGAAAGACGTTATTTCACTAAGCAGTTCAGCCGTACCGATATTTCTGATATATTTGGCCGGCCGGTGTGGACGAGCGGTTCTGGGCGCTTCAGTCTGGAACCGCGCGACCGCTACGGTCGCAGGTTCGAATCCTGCCACGGGCATGGATGTGTGAGATGTCCTTAGGTTAGTTAGGTTTAAGTAGTTCCTAGTTCTAAGGGACCCCTGTTTTCTCCACAAGTGAACTTCGTTTGTCTACAACAGGGTCTTATACTAGAGATGTCTGCAGAAAGCCGTCTGCAGCAATCGAGATGAAGTTTCCTACCAGAGTGAAGTCCACTAGTAGAATTTCTTTGTCCAGCTCGCACCGATCCTATAATTACAGGCCTACGTCAGAGCCTCGTAGCCTCGTGTCTTTAACTACTAATCCGCGGTGTTCTCTCTAAGAAATTCTGGATGGCGTTCAGTGACCTTCATTTCATAGCTGTCTTTTTCAGAACACCCTAGTCGTAGCTTTCACATATGTGGGATGAAAAAGTTTTCTCTCATGGCACTAGCCTTCTGTGTACTCTCCAGCCAACGAACAATGCCTTTCCCAGAAAGCGTATTGCCCGAAGGGACACATGTAAAACGCCCATTATTGCAGTCCTTTTAACCTACTCGCTGAGCCCATGTTGTTGTTGTTCGCTTACCAGATTTCTCGGAAGCAGACTGCTGTATCTGCCAAAGGGAAGTTTTCACAAGGGTCGCTCGGGAGGGGCGGTGCAGGGATAACCAATCACCATCCCACGCGTTCTGTTAACGCTGTCTGTTCCCGGCCTTAGCATGTAAGCGAGAATACTATATTCATGCATAGGTTCCCAGTTATTAGACAGAAAAGAGATGAATAACGATGGCTTGACCTGTACAATCACTGCCGCAGTCCTCGTCACTTGAATCAGAAGTAATGAGTTGATTGACATTCACACGACTTTAATCGGTGTCAGATGTGATTTCCACATCAGAGAAACGAAAAGTGTCAGGATGGGAATGACTTAACACATTTCAAACTGTGTCACAATCTGGAAATTTCCAGAATGCTGGTTGGCCATTACTTACGCAGTTACAACCGGTATTATTCATCTGAGGCACTTCATCGTTTTCAAGCTTCATGAACTCCTTTCATAGTCCTAGTAGTCTTTCACAGCAACCACCAACAACAGACGTTAGAAAGACCAATTAATAAAATGTATGGCACGGAAGTGAATAAAGCCACCAATGGCGTCCACAATGTCTCGTTTGGAATGGTGTGATGAAATCTACACAGGCCAGAATCAGTGCGCAAACTTGGGTGTTTACAGCCCCTTGTTGCCAAACGAGCGGATTCACGCGTTAACGAGACGCTGAATCGTGTAGGATATCCTTATACCGCATCCTTTGCAAGCTGATACTTGCCCGAGAGGTCCTGAGAGTTTTAAACTGTGTGCCGGCCGCCGGCTCTGTGCGGCCGAGCGGTTCTAGGCGCTTCAGTCTGGAACCGCGCGATCGCTACGGTCGCAGGTTCGAATCCTGCCTCGGGCATGGGTGTGTGTGATGTCCTTAGGTTAGTTAGGTTTAAGTAGTTCTAAGTTCTAGGGGACTATGACCTCAGAGCCATTTGAACCATTTTTGTGTGCCGGCCGGGGTCGTTGTCGTACCTGGATAGATCAATTAGTGAAGAGCATTGCCTGTCAAAGTTAAGGGTCTAGGTTCGATTCCCGTTCTGGTATACAGCTATAATCAGTCAAGAAGCTTTGAAACGTTCCTAATGGTCCTATCTGAGGAGCTTCCGTAGCTGCAGTCAGAGCCAACGAACTCTTAGCGCCATTCGGTGAGCGCGACAAATCACACTAGGTGTTTCTCCGTAGACTTCCGTTTTTCAGCGGATCTGTGCACTGCAACACCTATGCTATCATGCTAAACAAAGGTCGCCAGTCTCGCTTTGACTCACAAGACAAAGTTAAAATAGTCATGTCTTCTATAACACTAATTAATACCCTGTAACAATTCATGTACTATTGAAAGACCTTAAGACCCACCGCTGGATTGAAAAACGAACACCACAAACAATCACCACACAGTCTTCAACTGGTTTATTCTACTCCTCAATAAAGCAAACTGGACAACAGTGTAGAGTTAAAAGGGAGAAGCAATGCCGGCCGCGGTGGTCTCGCGATTAAGGCGCTCAGTCCGGAACCGCGGGACTGCTACGGTCACAGGTTCGAATCATGCCTCGGGCATGGATGTGTGTGATGTCCTTAGGTTGGTTAGGCTTAAGTAGTTCTAAGTTCTAGGGGACTCATGACCACAGCAGTTAAGTCCCATAGTGCTCAGAGCCATTTGAACCATTTTTTTGGAGAAGCAATCGCACAAAAACACTGAAGGTTTTCACTGGAACAAAGGCAGCTCGTTGACTTCTACAGCGTCCAGTCGCAATAATGTGACCATCTGTCAAGAGCCTGAATAACCACCTTTTTCATCGCGGACCACTGCGAGAAATGCAAGAAGAGAGTCAGTGAGGTTCTGGAAGGTACCGACAGGGATGTGGAGCCATGCCGATTCCAGTGCTGTGGCCGGCTGCACCAGGTTTCTCGGCTGAGGATATGTGGCGGTACGAACAGCCCGATCGAAGTGGTCCCACACATTGTAGATTTGGTTTAAATCCGGGGAGTTTGGCGGCCAGCGGTGTACGATTAACGCATCCTGGTGCTCTGCAAACCACGCACATAAAAAACAATGAAAATAGTTCAAATGGCTCTGAGCACTATGGGACTAAACTTCTGAGGTCATCGGTCGCCTACAACTTAGAACTACTTAAACCTAACTAACCTAAGGACATAACACACATCCCTGCCCGAGGCAGGATTGTAACCTGCGACCGCAGCGGTCACGCGGTTCGAGAATGTAGCGCCTAGAACCGCTCGGCCACTCCGGCCGGCAGGCACGTACACTGCGAGCTGTGTGACGCAGCGTATTGTGCTGTTGATAGATGCCATTGTGCTGAGGAAAAGAAAACTACGTTAGGAGGATACATGGTCCCCAATGATAGATGCCTACTTTTGTTGATTCACTCTGCCTTCCACAAGGATGAAATCAGCCAGGGAATTCCGCGGAAACATTCCCCAGGCTTTAACACTCCCTCCTTGTTTGCTTTCCGCTCGAACCAGGCGGGTGCGGCAGAGGCTCATACGTAGCAACGTTCGCTAAACACTCGTTGAGGAGACATTGTTGGTAGCTCCTTGGTTCATCTGGGCGGCCAGTAGCTCAACAGTTGCATGTCTATTACCCCGTACATACATCCACAGCTGAAACTTCCCGGCAGCTTAAAACTGTGTGCCGGACCGAGACTCGAACTCGGGACCTTTGCCTTTCGCGGGCAAGTGCTCTACCAACTGAGCTACCCAAGCACGACTCACGCCCCGTCCTCACAGCTTTATTTCCACCAGTACCTCGTCTCCTACCTTCCAAACTCTACAGAAGCTCTCCTGCGAACTCTTAGCGCCATTCGGTGAGCGCGACAAATCACACGATGTACGCAGGAGAGCTTCTGTAAAGTTTGGAAGGTAAGAGACGAGGTACTGGCAGAAGTACAGCTGTGAGGACGGGGCGTGAGTCGTGCTTGGGTAGCTCAGTTGGTAGAGCACTTGCCCGCGAAAGACAAAGATCCCGAGTTCGAGTCTCGGTCCGGCACACAGTTTTAATCTCCCAGGAAGTTTCATATCAGCGCACACTCCGCTGCAGAGTGAAAATCTCATTCTGGAAACATCCCCCAGGCTGTGGCTAAGCCATGTCTCCGCAGTATCCTTTCTTTCAAGAGTGCTGGTTCTGCAAGGTTTGCAGGAGAGCTTCTGTAAAGTTTGGAAGGTAGGAGACGAGGTACTGGCAGAAGTAAAGTTGTGAGGACGGGGCGTGAGTCGTGCTTGGGTAACTCAGTTGGTAGAGCACTTGCCCGCGAAAGGCAAAGGTCCCGAGTTCGAGTCTCGGTCGGGCACACAGTTTTAATCTGCCAGGAAGTTTCATATCAGCGCACACTCCGCTGCAGAGTGAAAATCTTATTCTGGAAACATCCACAGCTGTCGTTCATCCCTCTCATCCATGGTCCGTGGCGCACCACAGTGATCTTTGCGCTGGTTTTGGATAGCGCCATGCGTGATGTACTTTAACCACGGCGGTACACGAACAGTTTACAAACCAGGGCGTTTCGGAAATGCTTCGACCGTTGGCCCGAAAGCCAATGATCACACAGTTTTGGATGTCAGGTAAATTTCTCCGCTTCCGCATTACGACAACGATTGCACTGTTTTCCGCGTCCCCTCTGCCCTCTGTGCGTGGTTATTGAGAGTTGACTCGAGCATGGGCGGTGGTCACATCCATGTAACTGAACCGTGTACATCATCCCACGAATTCTGCCACCTATCTGATGTCTTCACACTCTAATATGAGACCTCCGTCCAACTTTCAAATAATCACTCATTAAATCACTCCCTTTTTCACAAAAAAAACGGATTTATTTATTTGGCGTGCGGCTATTGTCATATCACGCAAGGAAACTTTTTCTTTGACAATACAAGTACACTACTGGCCGTTACAATTGCTACACCACGAAGATGACGTGCTACAGACGCGAAATTTAACCGACAGGAAGATGCTGTGATATGCGAATAATTAGCTTTTCAGAGCATTCACACAAGGTCGGCGCCGGTGGCGACACCTACAACGTGCTGACATGAGGAAAGTTTCCAACCGATTTCTCATACACAAACAGCAGTTGACCGGCGTTGCATGGTTAAACGTTTTTGTGATGCCTCGTATGCGTACCATCACGTTTCCGACTTTGATAAAGGTGGGATTGTAGCCTATCGCGATTGCGGTTTATCGTATCGCGACATTGCTGCTCTCGTTGGTCGAGATCCAATGACTGTTAGCAGAATATGGAATTGGTGGGTTTACGGAACGCCGTGCTGGATCCCAACGGCCTCGTATCTCTAGCAGCCGAGATGACAGGTATCTTATCCGAATGGCTGTAACGGATCGTGCAGCCACGTCTCGATCCCTGAGTCAACAGATAGAGACGTTTGCAAGACAACAACCATCTGCATGAACAGTTCGACGACGTTTGCAGCAGCATGGACTATCATCTCGGAGACCATGGCTGCGGTACTCAACGACGAACCTGGGTGCACGAATGGCAAAACGTCATTTTTTCGGATGAATCCAAGTTCTGTTTACAGCATCATGATGGTCGCATTCGAGTTTGCCGAGCAACTGGCTCGTCACAATATGCCAGTCACTACTCTTGATAAACTGTGGTATCGTGTTGAAGCTGCATGGGCAGCTGCACCTGTACACGCCATCCAAGCTCTGTTTGACTCAATGCCTTCCACTATTTGTCCTCGTTCTGTTGAGCGGAGACTAGATCTTGTGGTGCTCTTCAAAACTTGGTGGCCTTGAAGAGGCGCAGGGCATCTTAAACTATTATGAGGTAGCATTGTTCTGCCATATTTATGTTCACCGGTCTGCTTTTCTAACTGCGTGCCAACCAAAAATTTTGCACTTTGTATTGGTGGATGGTGGGTGCGAAGTTCGCTTGTATTCAGTGCAGGATTGTACTCGTGTACAGGGAGATAACGAACGCCAGCTGTTTTTGTAATCTCACCGCAAAAATTGGATACCTATATGATTGAGAATAGACAGAAAGTTGGAGCGTTTCAAATTGTCCCTGTGATGATGCTCATAGTCTGGCTGAGCTGTGTATCGACGATTTGGTGTATGGCCTGTTGATCCAGATTTCAGAGCAATATTCTGCCACAGGGTACTCTAGTCCAAGAGCAGAATTTCTTAGTGTTGGAGATGATGAACACATTGTCGTGCCATAAACATTCTGTAAGAAGTCATTTGTTGTCTTCTTCTTAGCGGCAGTTATTAGCAAGTGTTCTATGAGCTTAGCGTTCTGTCAAGAGTAAGAACTGTACTGATTACTGAGAATCATTCACTCCCGACATGATACACGCATCACTTGAAACCTCAGCCGGCCCCACAGGCCCACATCTCCCAAGACTTCCGTCCTCACCTCACGAGCGTTGTCGGGAGACTCGATTTCGCGAGCTACTAAACCGCTTCACTAAACTATTTTAACGTGCAGACTTTTCGCGCAGTCAGCCTCCAGTGCAGAATTCAGGCCCCGTAACTGACCATTTCCGTCTAACAGTTACAGTAACTGCTGTAATCTGCTGCTTCCTAACAACCTTACAAATTTTTCCAAAAGGTGTTAGGAAATGCCGGCTATCCCGTGAAATTCATTCGCCTTTGAAAAGAGCATGGTTGTTTCTGACCAGCACCCACTTAGCCAATACAGGGAGGAGCGGACTATTATCTCGAGGCTGGAGAATAGCCCCTGTCCTCGGAAACCGGAAAGCCAGCGCTGGCGTTCACAGCAGTAGCCAATGGGCGCGGCCCGGAAATGATATGATACAGGTTCACAACATCCGCACACTCGGCCGCATAACGTGCGTTAATAGCCTCGTATACGGAAGTGCATACCGTGAGGGTAAAATGATCGTCACTGATTATTCGATTAAAGCTTCATGATCAGATGTAATCCTTTAAGGGTATACGACATCCCCTATACCTACGAAGTTAAATTGAGCCAAGGTTAGAAACATTTTTTCATGAGTTATTCGGACTATACTCTTGATTTTTTCACAGAACGTGGGTATATGTTCTGCTTTTGTACTGAATTAATCATTCTGAAAAAAGAAAGTTTAGTTTTTGAGATTTTTTATTTTGCTAAATGTTTGGAAAGTTATACATTTTAACAAGTGTTTTAAAACACAAATCCCTTAATACAAAATAACTTCACAAATCTTTTAATTCATACGTCTTAGAAGGGCTTAAGCAACAACTGAAATTTTCATCCATCTACTGTAAATAGATTCTGAGGAAATGTATACAAAAACCAAAATTATGGGAAATTGGCTTCAAAGTTTTTATTACAATGCATGTCTGCTCCATAGCTAGTATCATCAGAATTGTCCAACAGCTTCCTCTAGATGAATCTTCTATGCTGTCTACTCGTTTTTTAATATATTTTTACTGCATTATCTGAAGACCTGAGCCATTTCTTGCCTAAACAAAGCATCGCTACTGCAGTTATAAATCCTATACACAGCCCCATGTTCTGCAAAACTTCGCACTTTGTTATTTTGCCCTGATTAAATGACGAAACAGCATCATAAACGCCAAAGTGAAGAATGCTTATACCCAAAAAATAGGTTTACGTAGTCTGTTCCATATCACTTGGTACACACACTCATACAGGTCTCGAGTCCAGCCGTGTAGCATTCCTTTAGTACAATTCTCTCTCCGAGGTCCCAAAATATTGGTTTAATTTCTCCTTTATGGCAGGTGGGAAATGAGAGTGATTGTTTTGTTGTTTAGTTACCTTGCCTCTATTATACTTGAACCAACTACATTCTCCTTTTGGAAATAGCTATGTTGAGGACTCTCATTGCTTGAAGCAGTGCCAAAAACAGAGCCTAAACTGCTCTTCTCATTGATTCTGCATCCGCTGTATTCTGTCTAATTGCTAGACGATAGCACTTGTGAATATGATCTATAGCAGCATCTGTCAGTCTGTTTTCTCCATCTAAAGCATCTTCCGTCCCTCAATTTATTGTCTGGAGCCTTCGAAGTCTTCGGTCCATCTGTTTCTGAACGTGGCCAGCACACTCTAGTTTGCAAATGTTCGCATTGTTCCCCTAGGACCTAAATTCCTCAATTTCTTTGAGTGCCTTTGCGTCACCATCGCCTAAATAATTTTTTTTTTATCTAACGCTGTACCATTTTACTGAGCACTGGTAAATATTTCTTACTCCAGCAACTTCCATAACGCCACTTGAGTCGTAATAAGTTGCTATGTACTGTTCTTCATGTTTATTTTTCATTTTATGCTTGCATCTGCAATGCTTGGAAAGTACTGCTACATCAACTACCTTGCCGGTTCCCATATGTTGCTGTAACATTATTCAGAGATGTGGAGCTTCTCTTCTGCCAGTTCCCGTCAAAAGCTATTGTCAAGTCAATGTTATTATTATTTTCAACAACAGCTTCCTCAACAGCATCTTTCATATTTTCCTGTGCTACATCTTCAGCAGCAGATCCTATTGCAATCATGTGTTTGTCAAATTTTGAGAATACAGCAGGGAGGTTCATCACTTCACGTAACATGGCACCTGTAGCCCTGCCCTTACCCATAGACCATGTTCCATAAACCAGTATAATGTTTATACCATATAGTTTACCTGTATGCCAGTATCACGTGAGGAACTGAAAAAATAATAGGTATGATACTGCAAGAAGAATTTGATAGAACACTAAAGGACGTGGATCGCAGTAGGGTCCCAGGGGTAGACGACAATTCGTCAGAACTACTGATAGAATTGGTAGAGCCAGTCGTGACAAAACTCTTCCATCTGATGTGCAAGATGTACGAGATAGGCGAAATATCCTCAGACTTCAAAAAGAATGTAATAATTAGTATTATAAAGAAAGCAGTTGCTGACAGCTGTGGAAATCGCAGAACCATCAGTTTAAGAAGTCATGGTTGCATAATACTTACACGAGTTCCTTACAGAAGAATGGAAAAACTGGTAGAGGTCGACCACGGGGAAGATCAGTTTGGATTCCGGAGAAATGTAGGAACACACGAGGCAATACTAACCGTACGACATATCTTATAAGATGCGTTACGGAAAGGCAAATCTTCATTCATACATTTGTAAACCTGGAGAATACTCTTGAAAATATTGAATGGACTACTCTCTTTGAAATTCTGTAGGTAACAGGGGTAAAACACTGAGACCATAATGCTATTTACAACTTGTACAGAGACCAGAATGCAGTTATCGTATTCGAGAGGCATGAAAGGGAAGCAGTAGTGAAGAAGGGAGTAAGACAGGATTGTAGCCTATTCCCGATTTTACTCAATCTGTACACTGGGCAAGCAGTAAAGGAAACCAGAGGAAAATTTGGAGTAGGAATTAAAGTTCAGGGAGAAGAAATAAAAACTTTCAGGTTTGCCGATTACATTGTGATTCTGTCAAAGACAACAAAGGACTTGGAAGACCAGCTGAACAGAATGGACAGTGTCTTGAAAGGAGAACATACGATGAACTTCATCAAAAGCAAAACTAGCATGTTGGATTGCAGTCTAATTACATCAGGTGATGCTGAGGGAATTACATTAGGGAATGAGATACTTGAAGTATTAGAGAAGTTTTGCTATTTGGGCAGCAAAATAACTAATGATGGCTGAAGCAGACAGGATATAAAATGGAGACTGTCAATGGCAAGAAAAGCGTTTCTGAAGAAGAGAAATTTGTTAACATCGAGTACAGCTCTAAGTGTTAGTAAGTCTTTTCTGAAGTATTTGTATGGAGTGTAGCTATGTATGGAAGTGAAATATGCATGATAAACCGTTTCAACAAGAAGATAATAGAAGCTTTTGAAGTGTGGCGCTATAGAAAAAGACAAGTAGGTCACAAAACCAATGAAGAGGTACTCAGCATAATTGTGGAGAAAAGAAATTTGTCGCACAACCTGACCTAAAGAAGGGAGTGGTTGATAGGACACACTCTGAGACGTCAAGGAATCATCAGTTTAGTAATGGAGGGATATGTTGCGGGTAAAAATCGTAGAAAGAGACAAAGAAATAAATACAGTAAGAAGATTCGGAACGATATAAGTTGCAGTAGTTGTTCGGAGATGAAGAGGCTTGCACAGGATAAAGTAGTATGGAGAGTTGCAAACAGTCTTCGAACTGAAGACCACCACCACCACCATAAAAACAACAACAACTACATAGTGATTGCAATAATTGCACATCTACTCTATTTGACGAGCAAGTCCTACGTGTTTGTTTCTTTTCGCTGAAACACCACATTTTCCACATTTTTGGATCACAAATTGTTCTTCAAAACAACTCACAATAAAGACTCATTAATTATCTCATATTTTGTAGACCCAGCACTTAGTTTCTTGTATTGTTATCCAATTCAAGCTAGTTTTCTTTTTGAAGCACTTTCAGGTGTAGTGACAGCAGTATCACTCAACGTTTCTCACCAGCACAGGGGTTAGAAGCGACTGGGACGTCAAATATCATTATAAAGGATGAATCAGACGAATTCATACTACCCTTTACTTTCTGGAATGTATATGCTTTTTAAGTACCTTCAGACTAGGTCCTGACATGTTGAAGGGTAGAAGACTCAGAGACGTCACCAAACGTAACTTTCACAACAAGCACAAAGATTAAGATTGACTCAAAAAGGAAACAATCCAAAGGACGCAAAATCGATTTTCACCTGTCTTACGGTGTAGCCAACAGAAAGGCTAGCTCCCTTGTGCTCAGTTACGTCTCTGGCATTGCAGGCTATATCAGGGATGTTTCATGCTTCATAAATACGGTGCGGAACATCGTGTGCCGCAATATAAAAAAATAGATTTAAAATGCTTCTGAGCACCTCATCTATATATTTTATACACATTTTAAACGGGAGACTCTAAATATCTCGAAAATGCATTTTCCCAAAAATCTATTTCCTCATAGAAAAACTCATTCCGTATACCATTAACAATAGCTTCACGTTTATAGCTCACGAGTTTCTGCAGCTGATGTATATATTGTTGAGGTCGACAACTTTGGGTCATATAGTGACCAAAGTTTGATTTCTCCGACTGCAACACACAGCAAGAAACCAAGAGTTCACAGAAATTCGCAGGGACGATGGTACGGTGCTTGAACACGTGATAGAGGAGTTTAGTGACGGGCAGTGACTGCGGACACTGCAATTTGGGAAGCGATGCACACGTCATTTGGTGTGTGATGGGTTTTCGGGTAGAATTAGCGGGCGTTGGCGCTGGCAGATTGCCCATTCTGCCCAAGGCTCCGCTCAGCCGCGCCGCTTCAGATTTAGCAGCGGCTGAGCGCGTGTAACGCCTCCTGATGAATGTGCGGTCTCCACAATGACTTCTGCTGCCGTGCCGATACTCATCGCATCTTCGATTTCTCTGTCGCACTCCTCGCATAAAGACACAACGTAGAAAACTACCTGTGACAGCAGCCTTCAGTTCGTAAATATGAAGACAAACCAGAGAGCGATCGCAATATTTTTCTCCTTACGCTTAAAAGACATTTAGAATAATGTACTTCATTCAGTACGAACAATTGAGGAATTTCACTGTAAGGCTACGCCTCATCTGCTGCAGATCCCTTGAGGTACGATGTAGCCATCCGTTGCAGACTGCTAATTTGTTGAGGAAATGGATCTTACGGAAACACTCTAGGAATACAAGAGACCTACGGAATTTCTCCGTTTATACAGTCGGTATGCAGTATAATATATTTTGGAACTATTGTTCAGGATGTTGTACAGTTCAGTGGCATATTTTCCGAAGCTTTTTCTCTCCGTCAGCCTGCTCATCTGAGCGGTCGTGGAAGTTCCCTCACATAAGCTTCCATAGCGAAGACCTTTCACTACCTTCTGGGTCTGACACATTTAAAGACATGTGAAGAAACTACCTTACAGAACAGGGTCCAGATAGCATCCTTATAAATTCATCGAAGAGCTCTCAAATGTTCAAATGTTCATATGTGTGTGAATACCTAAGGGACCAAACTGCTTAAGTCATCGGTCCCTAGACTTACACACTACTCGTACTTAAACTAACTTATGCTAAGAACAACACACACACCCTTGCCCGAGGGAGGAGGGAAGAGCTCTACTCACAACGAGACTGCAGACATCACTGATATACACTGAAGAGCCAAAGAAACTGGTACAGCTGCCTAACATCGTGTAGGGCCCACGCGAGCACGCAGAAGTGTCACAACACGACGTGGCATGGACTCGACTAATGTCTGAAGAAATGATGGAGGGAACTGACACCATGAACCCTGCAGGGCTGTCCAGAAATCCGTAAGAGTACGAGGAGGTGGAGATCTCTTCTGAACAGCACGTTGCAAGGCATGCCCGCTATGGTCAATATTGTTCATGTCGGGAGAGTGCGGTGACCAGCGGAAGTGCTTAAACTCAGAAGAGTGTTTCTGGAGCCACTCTGTACCAATTCTGGACGTGTGGGGAGTCGCCTTGTACTTCTTGAGTTGCCCACGTCCGTCGGAATGCACAATGGACATGAATGGATACAGGTGATCAGACAGGATGCTTACGTATGTTTCACTTGTCGGAGTCGTATCTAGAGGTATCAGGGGTCCCATATCACTCCAACTTCACACGCCTCACACTATTACTGAGCCTCCACCAGCTTGAACAGTCCCCTGCTGACACGCAGGGTCCATGGATTCATGCGGTTGTATCCATACCCGTACACGTCCATCCGCTCGATACAATTTGAAACGAGACTCTTCCGTTCAAGCCGGCCGCGGTGGCCGTGCAGTTCTAGGCGCTTCAGTCCAGAACCTCGCGACTGCTACGGTCGCAGGTTCGAATCCTACCTCGAGCATGGATGTGGGTGATGTCCTTAGGTTAGTTAGGTTTAAGTAGTTCTAAGTTCTAGGGGACTGACGACGTCAGATGTTAAGTCCCATAGTGCCCAGAGCCATTTTTTTCTTCCGGCCAAGGCAACATGTTTCCAGTAATTAACAGTTCAATGTCGATGTTGACGGGCCCAGGCAAGGCGTAGAACCTTGTGTGGTGCAGTCATCAAGGGTACACGAGTGGGCCTTCGGCTCCGAAAGCCCATATCAATAATGTTTCGTTGAATGGTTCGCACGCTGAAACTTGGTGATGGCCCAGCATTGAAATCTGCACCGATGTGCAGAAGGGTTGCACTTCTGTCACGCTGAAGGATTCTCTTCAGTAATCGTTGGCCCCGTTCTTGCAGGGTCTTTTTCCGGTCCCAGCGATGTCGGAGATTTGATGTTTTACCAGATTCCTGATATTCACGGTACAGTCCTGAAATGGTCGTACGGGAAAATCCCCACTTCATCGCTACCTCGGAGATGCTATGTCCCATCGCTCGTGCACCGACTATAGCTCCACGTTCAAACTCACTTAAATCTTTATAACCTTGCATTGTGGCCGCAGTAACCGATCTAACAACTGCGCCAGACACTTGTTGTCTTATATAGGCGTCGCTGACTGCAGTGCTGGATTCCGTCTGTTTACATATCTCTATATATGAATACGCATGTCTATGCCAGTTTCTTTGGCGCTTCGGTTTAATGCATTCCTTTTCGTTGTCATCTAAGCGTGTGCCAGTCCGAAGAATTACTTTGCTATTCAGGAAGTGGTTTTACTTTTCGCTGGCGACAGATGTGTTATAATTAATTTTGTTACAAACTCAGCAGCAGACGAAAGTTTTAATTACGTACCGTTCATTATTAAGTTGCATGTTAACGTCCCCTATTTTCGAAAAACACATCGTACTCAGAGTCGTACAACTAACATAGCAATATAATCAACAAACATAATCCATAAGAAAGAGTCAGTGGATAGGGAAATCTTTTATAAATATTTGTGTTACATGTTAATGAATATTTGAACTGGAAAGGTCATATTATTTATTTTCTCGGATATCTAAGGTCAGCTACTTTCGCTTATCGAATCATTGCTCTTCTCCTAAACAGATCAAGGCATTCGTGTATTTTGAATATGTCTACTCAGTGTTCTAAGGCGTTATATTGCGGAATAGCTTATGGTTTAGAAAGAAAATTTTTATTTCACAAAAGCAAGCAGTTAAAAATAATCCTCAATCATCTTTAAGCGTATCTTGGGTGAGTGTTAAACAATCCATCGCAATCTGAATAATTCAACATCTAATATTACAACTCTTTTTCAACGTGCAATTTTCATATTTATGGGATAAGAGCCTTACCGAAAGCTCTTGAGCTGCAAGACATTTCTGAGGTTAATTAAGTCAGATGCGATTTCGCAGAATACAGGCGACATTTTCCCTCTTATGCGGTAATACTTATTAAGACTTCTTCTTAGTTACATGGATCTAAAAACAAATTTAATGCAGAAACCAGGAAAGCCTTTAAAAACTCAGTATTCTCCTCACATAAAGAAATAACAGAATGTGTGAATACGGACCCCAGGGTCCCAGCGTTGAGTGCATAGCCAAAAATTCATAAAAGGATGTGCTAATTCGTCCTATATTTAATATTATTGAGAGCTAACTATATTTTATGCGCCAGCCGGGGTGGCCGAGCGGTTCTAGGCACTACAGTCTAAAACCGCGCGACCGCTACGGTCGCAGGTTCGAATTCTGCCTCGGGCATGGATGTGTGTGATGTCCTAAGGTTAGTTAGGTTTAAGTAGTTCTAAGTTCTAGGGGACTGATGACCTCAGAAGTCCCATAATGCTCAGAGCCATTTGAACCATTTTTTAATATTTTGTGCAAACAACTTAGCTATCTATCTATGCATCTCATTCTGTATGTACGAGGATAAGTACAAAATAAAAATTTGACTGACGCGAGGTCTTAATAATTATTAGAACATAAGCTGAAATACGTCGTCTTCATTCAAAAAATTTATCGCTCTCCTGCTCACTATGAAGACAATTTCGTGGATTAAAAATTTACTTCATTAGTACGATATAACGCCATTAACTTCTTCTGGCTGTTCGAGAGCAGTTGCTGTAGATGGATAGAAAACGAGTTTGTTGATGATCAAGCCAAGTAATGTAGTGACCAAGGAGCGGAGTTTAAATCCCTGTATCAGCATCATAAGTCACGCAAATACTGATATAGCACCTCGAACAAGACCATCATTATATACACTGATCAGCCAGAACATTATGCTCACCTACGTTATAGCCAGTGTGTCCATGTGAGGCACGGATAACAGCGGCGACGCGTCGTGGGGTGGAAGCATTGCAGCCTTAGTAGGTCGTGAGAGGGAGTTGGCACCACATCTGCTCACACAAGTCACCTAATTCCCGTAAATTCCGGAGAGGGAGCGATGAGATCTGACGCCACGTTCAATCACATCCCAAATTTCTTCGATCGGATTCAGATCAGGCGAGTTGAGGGGGCCAGCACATCAATTGGAATTCGCCGCTGTGTTCTTCGTACCACTCCATCACACTCCTGGCCGTGTGACATGGCGCATAATCTTGTTGAAAAAATGCCACTACTGTCGGGAAACATGATCGTCGTGAAGGGGCGTACGTGGTATGCAACTAGTGTACGATACTCCTTGGCTGTCATGGTGCCTTGAATGAGCTCCACAGAACCAATGGATGCCAACGTGAATGTTCCCCAGAGCATAATGGGGCCGCCACCAGCTTATCTCCGTCCCGTAGTAGAGGTGTCAAGTAGCTGTTTCCCTGGAAGACGACGGACTCGCGACCACCCATTGGCATGATGAAGAAGGTGTCGGGATTCATGAGACCATGCAACGCTCTGCCACTGCGCCAACGTCCAGTGCCCATTTCAGTCGTACTTGCCGATGTCGCGGTGTTAACATTGGCACATGCATGGGTCATCGGCTGCCGAAGCCCATCGTTAGGAGTGTTCGATGCACTGTGTGTTCAGACACGCTTGTACTCTGCCCAGTATTAGAGTTTGATGTTAGTTCCGCGACAGTTAGTCACCTGTCCTGTTTTACCAGTCTACCCAACCTACGACGTTCGACATCTATAACAAGGAGTGGCCGCAGAACCTCATAATGTCTGGAATTGGTTTCACCGTCTTTTTGCAACGTGTTGAAGACACTCATCACAGCACTCCTTGAACACCCGACACATCGCGCAGTTTCCAAAACGCTCGTCTCGAGCCTCCGGGCCATCACTGTCTGTCCCCGATCAAACTCAAATAGATCGCGCCCCCTCTACACATGGACAGCACGCTCACTGATACTAGATGCGCCGTACGTTTGTCTGACTAGCAGTCATTCCTCGCCAGGTGATGCTGCTATCGCCTGGACGGGTTTATATCGATAGTAGGTCGGTATTATAATAATGTAGCTGATCACTGTCTTTTATTCTTTTTATTTTTGCCTTTACTCCGTATCGACATGGGGTCGGCATGTTCTGTTTCGGATTTGACATTGTTAATATTAGAAGGTGGCCAGATGCTCTTCCTGCCGTCAACTTCATCATGTAAGTATATGTATTCTTATCTAGCAAATGTAGCTAATCTACTGCTTTGACGATGATACCTTAAACATTAAGGGTGCTGTTCATACTTGCGTTTTCAGCCTTGTGTTTTTCTGCTTATTGTTGATTTTCTTGTAAGTGATTACCTCGGCTAAAGATGGTGCATTGAGCTGGTTTTCCAGGAATACATTTGACGACGTACGCATATGTGGTTAACCACACTTACGTGGAACGTTCTGTTGCTATGATTATTGACAGTGCTTGTATTTCTTCAATCAGTTTCTATCTGTGACTGACTCATGGATTCCATGATTCTGGTTCAAAATGGTTCAAATTGCTCTAAGCACTATGGGATTTAACATCTGAGGTCATCAGCCCCCTGGACATAGAACTACTTAAACCTAACTAACCTAAGGACGTCACACACATCCATGCCCGAAGCAGGATTGGAACCTGCGACCGTAGCAGCAGCGCGGTTCCGGACTGAAACGCCTAGATCCGCTCGGTCATAGCGGCCTGCCCATGATTTTGGTAAATTAAGTTTTGATAACCACCTGAATTAGAAACTCAGAGGAAGATGAGTCCTACAGTGGAGGGCAGCATCAGTCCCCGATCAATTCTCATGATCGTGGCTTTAGGCTGAGATGGTTTACAGTGAGGGTGTTAGGGGTAACGCGATCGAAGTTTCTCCGAAACATTGACAGATCTGGGGAGGAATCGACTTTTAAGAAGCGAGTAATGCACTCCTTGATTTTAAAGCCACTATTTCATTAATTAATTTAGAAAGATCTCTCTAAATTAATTATCTCTCTAAATTAATTATCTCTCTAAATTAATTATAATGCCTCTCAGTTGCGGATGCCCTACGTACCGTATCTTGCATTATTTTATTGATAGCGGACGATCTTCGTCAAAACATGAGAGATACTGTTTTTGAAAACCAAAAAATGTTTTCAGTTTTATTATAGCAAAAAACAATAGACTTATTAATTCGATTCATTTTCGTTTCTAGCTTGTTAAGAATGCCTTCTATCTGGCCGGTTCGTCCAAGTGCCTGTGACCCGAAATGTGAAACCTTAGCGTAGTCTTCTGTCAAATGCAATACTAATAGTTCACTTATCTTCAGAGGGTCTTTATATTGGACTCCAGAATTAGCCAAATATACTGGCGCTAAAGATTACGAGTGGGACTGCCGAGAGCAACTACAAGGGGAGTTAAATAAGTAATGCAACACAAATATTTTAAGGAAAGCAGGTTGGTTTTATTCAGGATTTCGATACAACTTATTATTTCCCACTCCTTTGGCCACCAAATCCTGTTTTTCAACATAATCTTCTTTCAATGCAAAGGCCTTACGCCACCTTGCAGATGGTAAGAGACGTGGTGGAGGGGGGGGGGGCGCCCCACATACTACCATTATACTGGACGACGTCGGTACCTACGTCCTGCAGCACTAATAACCTCTCACTTACTGCTTCTCTCGCAGTGCCTCCTTCATTGGGCCAGACAGATGGAATTCGGAAGGTGCAAAATTCTAGCTGTTGAGTGGATGAGGAATAAAAGTCCGATGATCTCCTTTCGGGTGCGAAGGGTCGTGTGAGTCCTTGACTGTCATGGAGAAGGAGAATTTCTTTTGCATTTTTGCGGCAACGAAGAAGATGAAGTCGCTGTTTCAGTTTCCTGCGGGTAGTACAATACACTTCATTACACCACGAGGGAGGACATCAAGCAGAACAATCCCTTCAGAATCCCTGTACAGTTATGCAGCGTGAGCGGCCGCCAAGTTCCAGCATTGCAGAAGTCACAGCTGTGTGCAGCCGGCCGGCACGCGAGAGATCGGACAGGTTTGCGCGACCTTAGTGAAATGATGACGCCGCGCCCAATGATTCGTCGAGCTTCTGTTCACTGCCAGGTCTCCGCTGACATTTTGCAAGTGCCTATGAATATCTGCGATGCTGTTATTTTCAGCGAAAGAAGCTCAATAACAGCTGCCTGTTACATACGCCATTTGGAAGGCTACGTATAGCGACGCCACCTATTGGTACATTATAAAACTATAGGGACCGAAGCGGGATTATTCCACGATGTACCATAACAAATTCCGAATTTGTAATAGAAACTGGCCGATAAAAAAATGCATTGTATTACTTGTTGACTACACCTCCCAATTGATAAGAGGGAATGTGTGCATCATCTGTGCAGTAATTTCTTTCCGTCAGATTCTCAATACCCACACACAAGACAGGGGGAAATTGGAAATGTGGAAGTGGGCACATATAAATTAACATTGGAATGTTCATGTACGCAGGCAATCATCATAGGCCGCACCACCCGCTCCTTTCATCTCCGTGATTTCTACCTCAGCCTTTATGGTCGTCCATCCAGCTCACACCCCCTCCCCCCCCTTGAGATACCTTGGCCTCACCCTCGACCGTCACCTCACCTGGACCCCTCACCTCCAGACAATGCAGCAAAAGCCCATTCCCACCTCAACCTCCTGAAACTCCTGTCTGGCCGGACATGGGTTTGCATTCTTCCACCATCCTCCACACCTACAAATCCCTCATCCGTCCTATCCTCTGTTATGCCAGCGTTGCCTGGATCTCCACACCCACCCGCTTTTACAAGGCCTTCCAAATCCTGGAACGCCATGCACTCCACCTTGCCTTCTGTATCTGCCTTCCTTCCCCCACACAGCTCCTGTACGAACTCATCCTCTTTCTGCACCTCCTCCTGTTCCTCCAACATCTCCGCACCCATTACATTGTCCGCAGGCTCGATCCCCACCCCCTGGTTTCCTCCTTCCTCTCCACCCCCCGCCTGTTGCCGCACCACTCTCGCTGTATCCCTCCCTCTCACCACCTCCACACCCTCCATCTCCTTCATCAGGGCAATTTCCAGTGCCTCCCTCTCCCAGATGATGAACTTCGCCATGACATATACCCTTCCTTCCAACTATAGCCTGGCCTTGTTCCCCCCTCCCCAGGGCCCCCTTTTTCCCTCTCCCCTCCTTCTCCCAGAGCGGATTTTCCTCCTCCCCCCCTGAGACCCTGCACCCCATCCTTGCCTCTTTCCCTCCCATGTCCCTCCCTACCTGGCCCTCCCTGGCGTGCTCCCCGCCCATCTCCCCCCCTCTCTTTCCCTCCCCCCCTTCTTCCGTTCTCCCTCATCTCCTTGCACCTGGCAGATCCTCCGTTTTGATCATTGTCAGTGTGCCATGTCAGTGTTGTGTTTAGTGCTGTTTCTCCTGTGAGTCGAGAGGTGTGATTTTAATTGTGTGCTGGCCTTGTACTTAGTGTTACTGTCAGTGTTTGCTATGTGCTACGCCATCTGTCGATACTTTTACACTCCGGTCATAGTGTGTCTTGTGTTCTTTAACTGTCCCACTGTGTGGGTTTTTTGTGTCCGCTACTTTTTTACGGTTTTTTTCTCCATTTTACAGTCGCCCCTTTTTTGTCTATTGTCTTCCATGATGTTCCCCCTATTTTATATCTATGTTCACCATGTTTTCTGCCGGCCGGAGTGGCCGAGCGGTTCTAGGCGCTACAGTCTGGAACCGCGCGACCGCTACGGTAGCAGGTTCGAATCCTGCCTAGGGCATGGATGTGTGTGATGTCCTTAAGTTAGTTAGGTTTAAGTAGTTCTTGTAGTGGACTGACAAGACAGCCAGTCCACAGTGACGGGTAACCGAAATGCACGCGTACACACACGCCGGCTGGCGTGAGGTCTGAAACAGGATACTTTATGAATGCTATAGAGAAAAGTACGTAGCTCCTCGAATACTTAACTTTATTCCATCATTGTGGTACATCGCTCTGGACTATACAAATGAGACACTTTAAATATGGTTAATGGCGCCTTGCTAGGTCGTAGCCATGGACTTAGCTGAAGGCTATTCTAACTGTCTCTCGGCAAATGAGAGAAAGGCTTCGTCAGTGTAGTCGCTAGCAAAGTCGTTGTACAACTGGGGCGAGTGCTAGTCCGCCTTTTTAGACCTGCCGTGTGGTGGCGCTCGGTCTGCGATTACTGACAGTGGCGACACGCGGGTCCGACATGTACTAATGGACCGCGGCCGATTTAAAGCTACCACCTAGGAAGTGTGGTGTCTGGCGGTGACACCACAGTTCTAAGTTCTAGCGGACTGGGGACCAAAGAAGTTAAGTCCCATAGTGCTCAGAGCCATTTGAACCATGTTTTCTCCTTTGCTATTTTTAAAAGTCTTCTGATGTTTGTTCTATGTCTTTCGGCTGAAGCGCAGCGCATATGCTGCTGCCAGCCCGCCCCGATGGGGAACTGAAAAACAATAAAGGAAAAAAAAAGTTTATATATCGACTTAACCCTTCCGCATTGACACCCAAATATGGAATTTATACGGGTATTTTGTTCTCATAGAGTACCTCAGTAAAATGTTATGTATGGGGAGCTCAGAAAATGAGTCACCTTTAGGAAAGCGAGGCATCCGCGGGAGTTTCAGTGCCAAGCTCTTTGTCAACTCCGGCGTGACACAACACAAGTTACGGCACTCTGCCGCAGCTGCAACAGCGGCGTCATGCCTAAAAGCATTCTTGACGCCGCCTTTCAGCTCTACACTCAGCATTTATGTTGTGCATCTCTACGCCAAAATATGCAAATACAAAGTCGCTGTCTTCACGCATGCACATCAGCTTCAGTAGGAATTTTTTCCGTTTGGGTGCACGTGGAGAAGAATAAAGTTGAACACGGTTCTATTGATATGCGAAATTTTAGGCCACATCCAGAGTTTGCTTGAAGCAATGTGGTAGCTGAGATACTCGTTTTCAAATGTGAACGGAATCGCACGTGTTGCAAAAAGCTAATAATTATGACTTAACGCGTCTCGTAAAGCACCAGTGAGATCGTTCCCGCAGTTCAGAGCATGGTGTAGTAACTAAGCAGAATATGCAATGGTTCAGCTTCCCACTCGCAGGTAAGGGACTAAACGTTGGAAGCCGGCCGTGGTGGCCGTGCGGTTCTAGGCGCTCCAGTCCGGAGCCGCGCTGCTGCTACGGTCGCAGGTTCGAATCCTGCCTCGGGCATGGGTGTGTGTGATGTCCTTAGATTAGTTAGGTTTAAGTAGTTCTAAGTTCTAGGGGACTAATGACTACAGCAGTTGAGTCCCATAGTGCTCAGAGCCATTTGAACCATTTTGAACTAAACGTTGATATTTTTACAACTGTAGTGTCTGTAATATTTTATCACGTGTTGTGCAAAAGAACATGTAACGTACACGTAGCGACTTTTCTTAAGTCAAGTCACTGAAAAATTTCATATTTCTGCCACAAGGAACGTAAACTTCAGTAGGTTATCAGTGACGGTTAGAAGACAGATCCGCTTATATTAGCGGTTTTTTAACTCATGGTCAGGGGTATCGGGTTCCAGCTGAGAAAACTGTGCAAAGTCACCTCTCCTGGGGAAGGGAAATGGGGGGGGGGGGCTGACTTTGCACAGTTGCCCTGCCTACACACCTGAAACAACAGTATAAGTTGTATTCAAGGTTACCCCTAGGCCAATAAGATCCAACCTCCCCCTCCTCGAGCCTTATAACTTGAGCCAATGAATGGGCGACGTCATTCTCATACTGTATGCCACAGGGGGAGAATAATTATTGTTGTAGGGTCCAAGTGTGCGTATCTGGTATAAATTAATTTTATTTTTATTCCTATTGTGCTAGTTTCATCCCACTGATTTGAATTTCATTCTGTTATAAACACACACATGGCTGAGCTATGCTATTTTGTGTATAAACTTCTAATGGGGGCCCCGCTGCTACTCCTCCAGACTGATTGTGGGTAGGTCAACTTCAGGACACTATCCCAGATTTAAGACTAGTGGATCCATCTTCGGACGCTATTCCCGCTATACCACAGGTAGACCCACCCTGAATGATGTCCCAGGCATTATGTTGGTGGGTCCACCTTCTGACACTGACTCGGACTTAGCGTGAGTGGTTCCACCTTCGGATGACTTTCAAAACCTGTCCCGAGCTTACTCCGTACAGTGGGGACCCTCGTGAGAAACTGATGAGAAAATATTTTAACTGAGCCATGTGTGAGTTTATAACAGTATAGAGCCCCTCCACAGCAATCCGCGCGTGTGTGTGTGTGTGTGTGTGTGTTCTAGTGCATATATGAGAGTTTGCTTTAGTAGTCAGTATCGTGTTGGCTGATTTTGGAAGTGCAGTTTGAAGATACATTAGCTGGGTTGGAAATATGTATCACAATTGGATGGTGAAAATAGCAACACACACCATGAAGATAAGTAATAAGTGCACATATGTACCTGTACATTTACATACAGGGTATGGAAAATATGGAAAGATATACAAAAATGGAAAAAATTGTAAAATACGTAGAGAAAATGGTAGAAGTGGGAAAATTTGGAAAATAAGGAAAAATATGGACAAGAAATAGTAATGCAGGATATTTGTATTTATACAAAACTGCTCCAAAGATAACTGAGAGATCTGCGTCAAAGTTTGGTGGAGTTTACAGACCACTTGAAAAAAGTGGAGTTAGTTATTTATGCAGATACACCAGTAGAAATTTGCAGCATAAGCACTAGATGTAGAGGAGAGATATCACACCGCACACAGAGTTAGAAATAAAAAAGCATTATGCAGACAGAGTACGGCCTTGCCGCAGTGGATACACCGGTTCCCGTGTGATCACCGAAGTTAAGCGCTTTCGGGCGTGGTCGGCACTTGGATCGGTGACCATCCAGGCCACCATTCGCTGTTGTCATTTTTTGGGGTGCACTCAGCCTCGTGATGCCAATTGAGGCTCGATCGACTAGTAGCGGTTTCGGTCAAGAATACCATCATAACGACTGGGAGAGCGGTGTGCTGACCCCACGCCCCTCCTATCCGCATCCTCCATTGAGGATGACACGGCGGTCGGATGGTCCCGATAGGCCACTCGTGGCCTAACGACGGAATGCTGTTTATTATGCAGACAGAGTAATCAGAATATGTGGTAGAGAGGGGCGGCAGGTCTTTAACGTAACGACAAGATATAGGAGAGGGGACGACATCACATTTGAATGTATATGTACAAACGTATACAGAGCCAACATGTAAAATAGTCCGAGTTGCTTGCAGGAAAGCAACTGGAATTGCTACAGGCTGTGTCACCGAGGGTATTGACTAACTGGGGATGTCCTAGAGGAATCCTTTGTCCTTCCATTCACGCATGTGTCAACGTCACACCCCTCCATGATCACGCCTCAGGAGAACGTGAAATTGGAGCACTGGAAAAGCGTAAGCATCCATTGCTGCTTCGGATCACGTTCAACTTTCGTCGAATAGACGAAAATGGTTCCACGCTGTACATGAACGTACAATGTCTTTAGGGTGTCAGCAGAGTCAAAAGTTGTGAAGAACGTCTTACTGTTGTTCATTGCACACCGAACTGTCGTTTTCGACCACGAAAGGTGTTGGAATCAACGCCCAAGGAAAATTGGTGGTTCCACTGACGTCATTTACGCCACCCTCTGAGGCTTTTTTGTTTCAACGCTGAGCGGCGGTGTGTCTGGAATGCTTTCCTCGGTCACTCGTAAGAAAACTGAGTGATACCAACGCTGAGATCGAGGTTCTGGCCTTCATCGCAGAGGAAGGGGTAAAATGTGGATAAGAGGGGCTGTTACGATCTTCCCTTCGTATGACACGTTCACACTGGTGATGGGCAAATTTGTGTGAAATTTGGTGCCAATGTGACATCATTAACTCTCCTTAAAAGTCACATGAACTTCTGAGCTGTGGCCTTTCTATCCCATGAGTCGACACCTTGCTGCTTAGAGCGTCTCACGTTGTAGAGCGCCAAGCTTTTGCGCCATTACAGAGGAAGGTTGTAGACACCCTTGAGCCAAATTTTAAACTTATGCATCGCAATGGGAGACAATTACGGGGTTTCGAAAAAGTGATCCTTTAATCCTGTTGTGTAGAATATACAGTATATGCTGTTTGATTCTACTGACATTTAAAAACCCACGAAGTGACGTAGACCACGCTGAGACCAGTATATGAGAGACATGGGGCCTCAAATGTGGGGATATACGCTAAGAGTGGATGACAAATGTTGGACGTGGGACGTCACCACGTGATGTACCTCATCGCATACGCAGCGGTTGAGCCTATCGGTCTGTCGCACCTGATCATCCCAACCCATGTCAATTATTCACGTCGGTGTGGCTCCGTGCCTACTTCGCCACTTAAGCGCATAGGGTCAGAGTTCGAGTCTTGTGTGTGGCATACAGTATTATATTTTTCATTGTGTTAGACAATTATGTGCTTACATTGAGGTAAGATTTACTAGTTAATTTACCGGTCTCTCGGTCTCCAATGCTCTACTACATTAAAAAAAAAATTGTGATACGGTACACTATAGCATCACCAGCCTTCCGCGGTCTAACTGTGTTGGTGAGCCAGTAAATATAAACCATAGGGCAGTGACATTGCGTCACTGCAATACACTTTGGAGGTGTGGCGGTGGGACTTGGAGTCCCATACCACCCTGCAACGGTGACAGTACTCTTCTGTCCGGCATAAAAACGTAGTGCGACACGGGCAGGTAAGATTGGAAAGTCGTGGACGTGGAATGGAGGGCTAGTCCTGGCAAAGGAGGCAGCCGTGGTGGGCGTGCCAGGCCCAGCGCTAGTCCTGTTCAGAAGCCGATTCCTCGAGGATGGTCAGCGGAATCGGATGGCGATGCCAGCGACGTGGATGTGTAGTCCCAACGTGGCGTAGCCCATGGACAGTGTCCCGTAGGGCAGCTACTTTCTCATAGACCCGCCGCGCGTTGTTGGGTATGGTCTCCTTGAAGGGGACGATATCTGCTTTCTCATGGAGAGTCACAATCCGCGTGAGTGGCGGGGCGTGCAGGCTCCACCTGAGAACCTTGTTCTGCAAGCGCTGCAACGTCCGCATCCGTAGAGAAACGTAGCGGAGTGATAAGCAGCACTGCCCTCTACCTGAGAGGGTAGGATCGACAAGCCCAGCCGCTGCACGTGTGGTGAGGTGCGTCATCCGGTGATGTCACATGTTCAACATTTGTCATCCAGGGAGACTCCCGACATTTGCGGTACCATGTGTATTAAATTAAATTACTTGTCTCAGCGTCATCCACGTCGCTTCTTGGATTTTTAATGACTCTGAGCACTATGGGACAACATCTGTGGTCATCAGTCCCCTAGACTTAGAATAACTTAAATCTAACTAACCTAAGGACATCACATACCCCACTTTTTTTTATTTTCTCATCATCTGTCCAGTTTCCCCCCACCTTCTCTTGGCCATCCGGATTTAGGTTTTCTGTGATTTCCCTAAATCGCTCCAGGCAAATGCCGGGATGGTTCCTTTGAAAGTGCACGACCGTCTTCCTTCGCCGTCCTTCCTAATCCAATCAGACCGATGACCTTGCTGTTTGGTCTCTTCCCTCAAACAATCCAATCCAATGTCTGCTTCATATGTGTTTTATTAGCATTATCATCCCTTTGTTCTATGTTGTTCCATGATTTTTTCGCCATGTTCCCATTAAGTCTCCGATTTTATCGCCTGTGTTTTATTATATATTATCTTCACCTTTTTCAAACAAAGTCTGTAGGCTGAAGAGCGGCATACTACGCTGCTGCCAGCCCGCCCCCTTCGCGGGGAATCGAAATTCAATAAAGGAAAAAAAAAGATGTCACACACATCCATGCCCGATGCAGGATTCGAACCTGCGACCGTAGCAGCATTGCAGTTCCAGACTGGAGTGCCTAGAACCACTCGGCCACAGGGGCCGGCTTGGGTTTTTGAACGTTAATAATAATCACGCTGTAAATATAATATGCATATATACACTGTCATCTTAACACTTCCATCGACAAACGGGTCAACATTAGGAAGTTATGAGTTTATGAGTAAAATACAGAACTGGCAGACAGTACCAGCG
This sequence comes from Schistocerca cancellata, assembly GCF_023864275.1. Classification (NCBI taxonomy): domain Eukaryota; kingdom Metazoa; phylum Arthropoda; class Insecta; order Orthoptera; family Acrididae; genus Schistocerca; species Schistocerca cancellata. Next base: position 644,193,130 of record NC_064629.1, read on the forward strand.
TTTCTTGAAACGAGTGTTATTCTGCACGGTTAAAAGGAGGTCATGTTATTCCTCGTACTCTACATACAGACTCACACTTTGTCGGAGACATCTAATGCTGTTGTCTACCGTCAAAATCGCATAGCTGTGTGGTAAGTCATGGAACTATTCACCCAGCAGCGTTATCTATTACTATTATTGTTTTGAATAAACAAAATAAAACTCTTACTATAGTGTGGAATTGGTCGATGTTGAAATGACTGTTCTAATGGAACACTGCAACAGCTTTATGTATATGATACATTTATTCTCCATAAACGACATATTATGTAAAAGGTAAAGCTATAGAAACACAGGTTCTATCTACACTACACCACAGTAAAATAAGATTGACAAACGTAGTGTAAAAATGCGGAAAAATCCATGTTGCTTGCGCATCTGACTCGACTGCTCTGCTGAGTGACTGCCTATTCTTCTTAAGCAACATCAGGGTGATTGTGTAAAATTTCGAAATTTGTGGTAAGGTCTTACGGGACCAAACTGCTGAGGTCATCGGTCCCTAAGCTTACGCACTACTTGATCTAGCTTAAACTAACTTACACTACGGGCAACACACACACCCATGCCCGAGGAAGGACTCGAACCTCCGACGGGGAGAGCCGCCCGGAACGTGACAAGACGCCCTAGACCACGCGGCAACCCCGTGCGGCCGGTGTGTGTATAACGTGATTTTAATGGAACGTTTGGTAATGGCAAGAGGTAGTACCAAAATAGCTATAATCACAGTCATATTGCCTACAGTTCCCCTGTGGAATTCTATGTTATGCATCAGATTCCATTGCTCTGCTGGAAGACTAACTGCGACTTCAGGTAACCCCATAGCCATTAATCACATGGATTGAGGCCCGGGTACCTGGGACGTGGCGGCTCAGCACGCAATCCTCACCAAACAATGTGCGCAAAAGAATTTTCACATGTGTAACATTATGGGGTGCAGCGCCATCCTGCATTAAAAAGTATCTTCCAGCAAATGTTTATCAGCCAGGGTAGTTATGATCTCACTCCCTCTCTCCCTACACCTTATTTTATACACAATTCCCATGCGGCGTCGCTGACGTGTTGCTGTGCAGCGCTATCTGTTGACCATTTTGTGCACTCGTTTCTGGTTTCAATAAAACCCCATATCACGTCAGACAAGTATGTTAATTTTTACCTTTCTGCCTACTTTATTCCGTTAATTAGTGCATTTTCGAACGTTAACGGACTTTTGGATCACCCTATATATATTCGAGGTTCATTTGTCACGATGGATAATCCAATTTCATTGTAGATAAAATCACTAAGATATGATTCACATTATAAAGAAGAGCCACTACCGGATAACTATGCGTCACATTTTATATGCAGAAGTACTAGATAGAGACGTTGAGAGAGTCGTTTCTACTAGTGTGAACAACCTCAATGCGTATGAAACATGGATTTTGTTAGTGCTAGACAGCTTAATTATGGGTCTTATCCAGAATCAAATCGTATGTATACATCTCGCAACGGGAACATTCTGGAAATTAGAGGTCATATATAGGTTTATTGACAGTCACTCTTTACGTTTGTTACAGAGCTTTTTTTTTTTAAAAAAAAAGCTTTTGGAATAATTAAATTTAATGTGTATTTGTTTTATTGGAGTGGTAAACCAGGTGAAAATCGATTCGTCAGCAACTTACCAGGGTTTGATATTTGCTAGCCCGCAACTCGTGGTCGTGCGGTAGCGTTCTCGCTTCCCGCGCCCGGGTTCCCGGGTTCGATTCCCGGCGGGGTCAGGGATTTTGTCTGCCTCGTGATGGCTGGGTGTTATGTGATGTCCTTAGGTTAGTTAGGTTTAAGTAGTTCTAAGTTCTAGGGGACTGATGACCATAGATGTTAAGTCCTATAGTGCTCAGAACCATTTGATATTTGTTATGTTGTTGATAGAACCAGTACTGGGTAAGATGATGATACTAGGAAAGGTGTTATTATTTGTGGATATGCATTCATAGCTATGACAGGCAAAAGCTCCATTTTCCCATAGGTTTTTGCTTTGTCGTGTGGACAATCTTTATCAAGCACCTATCCATATATAATCTACCACAGATATCTGTGCTGTTGTGGTTAATAGTCATGCATCAGCCTACTCTTTACCAGTCATTGCGTACACACGTATGTCAGAACAATTTTACGTATGGTTTCTGCTCTGGTGACGTGGTACAGCATATTTGACTCTTTCAGTTGGAAATAGAGACCGACAGTACTGTTTCAAACATTGTGACCGACTCCAGAGGCAATACAGAAGATGAATCCATATTACTTAATCAGGAAGTGCCTGAGGTTGCTCAGAGGTACAACCTCCATCAAATGTTTCGGATGAACACAAAACTTTCGTGCATATAAGTGAAGCTCCCGATACCTGCGGCACTAAGTTACGTAACAGGAAGGAGGTGAGTCCCGAAATAAACATGTGTCTCCTCTTCGAAGAGAAGACAAACTTTAAAGGAGGATATGTCCGCAGAACTGAAAGTAAAATATGTAGAAGCACATGCGAAGAAAGATGATACAAACATAGTTACCCTGGCGACGAACGTATTTCTCCCAATGCGAGACCAGTTTGTTGATACCATCACTGTAGGAGGTCTGATTTTGTTGACGAAGTCACAATCTGACCTCTGCTTGCACCTCTTCATCAGTATCGATGTGAAGCCCACGGAGGGGTTAAGTTTTTCAAATAGATCTAAATCGGATGGGATCCAATCGAGACTGTATGGAGGAGGATGAATGACAGTGAACCCAAGGCGTCGAATAGCTGCAGATGTCGCAGCGCTCATGTGTGGTCTAGCATTGTCATACTGAAGGACAGGGTGCTCCATGCGTGAACGAACTCTTCGAATTCGAAACTCGATTACAGCTCGCTGTTTCTTACGCACCGACGTAGTAACGTTACACACCACCATTTTAAGTGCTGCAATTCGGAACCCGCTAGAGGCCAACGGGTGCAAATAAGTAGACGTGAATAATACATATGTAGAATGTTAGTATCATTTGTTCTATTTAAAAAGCTTCACGAGTTTTCAAATAAAAAATTCTGAGGCATTATATTTCAATATGACCTCGTAAAGCTCAAAAATGAACACATTAAGAATATGCCAGAACAGACTTACATTTGACCCTGGCGATCTCAGGACCATCATGTATTTCTTTTTAATACAAAATTAAGGTGTTGTTTAATTTTTATTTTGTAAGTTTCTTAAAAGCAGCTGGTCATTTCAATTAATACTGCTTTTACTAAATTCTTTTCTTCTTCGTTGCTATAAATGTGTTGATGGTAAGAGAGTAAGGACTTATCACAGTGATTCTGTATTACGCAGAAGTTATTACCGAAATAATATGCAAGAGTATCAATGAACAGCTATCTTCCAAAAGTTTCACTGTCTTCACCTTAAAGGAGAACAGTAGCGCCTAGAACCGCTCGGCCACTCCGGCCGGTAGAAAGCCTTACTGTGAGTTTCCGATGCACTGATGAGTTTCTTGCACTGGTTGCACTTTTGTTATGTAAGTTGAAAAACATGGGCAAACTGGCTGATATTTAACATAAAATAAAGACAATTTTTTATCGCTATTTAGAAGATGCTTGTTAATCATAGTGTTATAACAAACTTTGCTGTCATGTGCTGCAGATATACTATTAATCTTCTTCTTCCTCCTGTTGAGGAGCCTCAATACCATACTGTTTCATTCTCTTCTTCTTGTAGTAAAATATCTAACAAGGAACCTCTTGAGTGCGGGGTCGCAAAAGGCCAAAGGTGTTTGCGGCATTCGACGTCGCACATACAGTCTACCATGCACCCATAATATTGGCTGCTAATGGCAAAAAGGGGCGGAGCTGGAGGTAAGTAATGGTGAGCCTAGTTTACCTGTTTAGTCAACGAGCTCCCCACAATAGTGCTACGCTGCTAGTCATTTTGGTACAAAGCAAACATTGCAATATATCTACAAAAACAGTTGCCGATGTTGACACTTCTTCAGAAAGGAATCCAAGGAATTTCGCAGAGTGAGAAAGAAGTGGCAGATGAAATATTATCGTTTCTACAAGGTGAGTCAGTGGAATGTGTGGCGCCGTATATGCCCGACTGTGCGGACAATGTACATTAGGTGTACAATGATGATGATACGTGCTTAATAAGTGAAAGTGATACCGAAACAGGTGTCGATCCACATAGTTCTTCATCCTTGTCTGACAGGGAGCCACAAATCCTGTACCCAGTGAAGAGTAGTAAAGGACAAAAGTTGTCCAAGGAGCGGGTAGTAAACACAATTACGTTCATGGATGATCAGGTCCACCACATGAGCGTCTAGAGAAGTGATTCTAGTGGTGGTTTCCCGTTGACTTCCACCGATGATGATGAAATGATAATGAGGACAACACAACACCCAGTCCCTGAGCGGAGAAAATCTCCGACACAGCCGCTAATCGAGCCCGGGCCCCTTGGCGTAACAGATCACCTCTCACCTCTCATTTTGTCATTTTGTTCGTAACTGTTCGTTGTGTATCGATGTGTATGTTCGGGGCGGACGTCCCATGACACTTGTTACAATTCATCGTTGATCCGTTCACTCAGTTTTTTTTTAGGGCAGCTAACCCTCTGACCGAACACGCTGAGCTACCGTGCCGGCTAACATTTGAAAAACTACAGATATTCAAGGTAGCACTAGGCACCGTTTTTACAAGAACTGGTGTTTGCGCGTTTCAAGGCTGCCCGATACAGTTTACAGCATGTGCATGATAGTGAACTACTGCGTTATGCCTATGAGACTGCGTGCAACATAAGTTACAGTGATTTCAAGGGAAGTTGCATAACTTCCAAATAGTGCTACAGAACTGAAAGACGTTGTTGTTGTTGTTGTTGTTGTGGTCTTCAGTCCTGAGTCTGGTTTGATGCAGCTCTCCATGCTACTCTATCCTGTGCAAGCTTCTTCATCTCCCAGTACCTACTGCAACCAACATCCTTCTGAATCTGCTTAGTGTATTCATCTCTTGGTCTCCCTCTACGATTTTTACCCTCCACGCTGCCCCCCAATACTAAATTGATGATCCCTTGATGCCTCAGAACATGTCCTACCAACTGATCCCTTCTTCTGGTCAAGTTGTGCCACAAACTTCTCTTCTCCAATCCTATTCAATACTTCCTCATTAGTTATGTGATCTACCCATCTAATCTTCAGCATTCTTCTGTAGCACCACATTTCGAAAGCTTCTATTCTCTTCTTGTCCAAACTATTTATCGTCCATGTTTCACTTCCATACATGGCTACACTCCATACAAATACTTTCAGAAATGACTTCCTGACACTTAAATCTACACTCGATATTAACAAATTTTTCTTCTTCAGAAACGCTTTCCTTGCCATTGCCAGTATACATTTTATATCCTCTCTACTTCGACCATCATCAGTTATTTTGCTCCCCAAATAGCAAAACTCCTTTACTACTTTAGTGTCTCATTTCCTAATCTAATTCCCTCAGCATCACCCGACTTAATTCGACTACATTCCATTATCCTCGTTTTGCTTTTGTTGATGTTCATCTTACATCCTCCTTTCAAGACACCGTCCATTCCATTCAACTGCTCTTCCAAGTCCTTTGCTGTCTCTGACAGAATTACAATGTCATCGGCGAACCTCAAAGTTTTTATTTCTTCTCCATGGATTTTAATTCCTACTCCGAGCTTTTCTTTTGTTTCCTTTATAACTTGCTCAATATACAGATTGAATAACATCGGGGATAGGCTACAACCCTGTCTCACTCCCTTCCCAACCACTGCTTCCCTTTCATACCCCTCGACTCTTATAACATCCATCTGCTTTCTGTACAAATTGTAAATAGCCTTTCGCTCCCTGTATTTTACCCCTGCCACCTTCAGAATATGAAAGAGAGTATTCCAATCAACATTGTCAAAAGCTTTCTCTAAGTCTACAAATGCTAGAAACGTAGGTTTTCCTTTCCTTAATCTTTCTTCTAAGATAAGTCGTAGGGTCAGTATTGCCTCACGTGTTCCAACATTTCTACGGAATCCAAACTGATCTTCCCTGAGGTCGGCGTCTATCAGTTTTTCCATTCGTCTGTAAAGAATTCGCGTTAGTATTTTGCAGCTGTGACTTATTAAACTGATAGTTCGGTAATTTTCATATCTGTCAACACCTGCTTTCTTTGGGACTGGAATTATTATATTCTTCTTGAAGTCTGAGGGTATTTCGTCTGTCTCATACATCTTGCTCACCAGATGGTAGAGTTTTGTCAGGACTGGCTCTCCCAAGGCCGTCAGTAGTTCCAATGGAATGTTGTTTACTCCGGGGGCCTTGTTTCGACTCAGGTCTTTCAGTGCTCTGTCAAATTCTTCACGCAGTATCATATCTCCCAATTTCATCTTCGTCTACATCCTCTTCCATTTCCATAATATTTTCCTCAAGTACATCGCCCTTGTATAGACCCTCTGTATACTCCTTCCACCTTTCTGCTTTCCCTTCTTTGCTTAGAACTGGGTTTCCAACAAAGTTCTTGATATTCATACAAGTGGTTCTCCTTTCTCCAAAGGTCTCTTTAATTTTCCTGTAGGCAGTATCTATCTTACCCCTAGTGAGATAAGCCTCTACATCCTTACATTTGTCCTCTAGCCATCCCTGCTTAGCCATTTTGCACTTCCTGTCATTTTTGAGACGTTTGTATTCCTTTTGCCTGCTTCATTTACTGCATTTTTATATTTTCTCCTTTCATCAATTAAATTCAATATTTCTTCTGTTACCCAAGGATTTCTACTAGCCCTCGTCTTTTTACCTATTTGATCCTCTGCTGCCTTCACTATTTCATTCCTCAAAGTTACCCATTCTTCTTCTACTGTATTTCTTTCCCCCATTCCTGTCAGTTGTTCCCTTATGCTCTCCTTGAAACTCTGTTCAAGCTCTGGTTCTTTCAGTTTATCCAAGTCCCATCTCCTTGAATTCCCACCTTTTTGCAGTTTCTTCAGTTTTAATCTATAGTTCATAACCAATAGATTGTGGTCAGAGTCCACATCTGCCCCTGGAAATGTCTTACAATTTAAAACCTGGTTCCTAAATCTCTGTCTTACCATTATATAATCTATCTGATACCTTTTAGCATCTCCAGGGTTCTTCCATGTATACAACCTTCTTTCATGATTCTTAAACCAAGTGTTAGCTATGATTAAGTTATGCTCTGCGCAAAATTCTACCAGACGGCTCCCTCTTTCATTTCTTAGCCCCAATCCATATTCACCTGCTACTGAAAGACGTAAGAAACGAAATTTCAAACAAAGCGTCACCTTGACGATGCTCAACTAACTGAGGAATCGGCCCGAAAATTTTTAGGTCAGATAACCTTATTCCATCTTTTAGTAAGGAATTTGTTGTCAACTTCGACCTATCGGGATTTGTAGAGCAAATACGTATGAAAGGAACCCTGGAAATTAGAGGTACCGAGAGAGTTGTATCAAGGTCAACTAACATCAATACCTTAACGCATTGCTATAAAATAATACCGACTGTTAATCTGGATGATAAATTGTCTGGAAAGCTATTTATTGCACTGCGAAAAGTGGGAGGTGCTATGCATCCCACGATTCGTCCTCGTTTCCGTGATCTTGCAAGAGCAGTAGGAAATATTTACGTCATAGCACGCAATAGTGGGAAAATAGGCGTAAGAGAACTAAAACTATGACATGAGCACTGCTTTTGTCTAGTAGCTGCTCAAAATAACTTGCTTTTACTTGCTTACCGGTCTGCGTGCAAAAATCATACTACTTTAGAGCAAACTATACCTCCTGAAAAGTGTGATATTGTAATTCATACAACCTGAAACCACTGGACAAATTCAGCCTCTGGATGTTTGTTTTTTCCGTTACACTATCTACAGCTAAGCCTTAAAGCATCCGTTGTTCGCAAACGTGATACCGACTCTCGCCAAAACTCTTTCCCATAATGTCAGAATTAGATGTTAGACGTATTACTATTTCATTACTTTCTCCTGCACTGACATTATGTTATTATTATTATTTTAAAATAAAATTAATCCTATAACGCCCCTTATTACATGTGTAACATCGGGAATTTATCACATTATTTCCGTAATAAATATTTACCACGAATGTCATATTTCCCGTTATCTAACAACGCAAGGAATTCATTTGATTTCGCTACAATGGAAATTCAGTATGCGTGCTTCTTTGTGTTCTACTGATACTAACAACAGTACCATGACCTCACTAAGGAGCGGTTACATGGCAGTCAGGCCTTTGATTTTCAACAATAGCCTACTTCTTCCTTCCTTATGGCAAATGCATTAAGTTGTCAGTTGTGTATCAGAATCGTTTCCGTTGACATTGGAATGGATGAATGATTGAAAAGTGGAAGTTTGAAAAGGAAACATGGTTTAACAAAATCGAAAGTTAGTTTTGTGTAAACAGGTCATTCAGCTTCAAGTTGTTTCGACTACTATGGAAGTCAGCACCAACACAAACATCGAAGGAGAGAAGCTGCAATAGCTGGTGGCAGGAATTCAAAATGATCTGCACATAACGATTGCAGAGTAACAGAAAACCTTTTTTTCTAAGAGAGAAAGAAATATAAACGTCTCATGAGATGGTTCAAATGGCTCTGAGCACTATGGGACTTAACTTCTGAGGTCATCAGTCCCCTAGAACTTAGAACTGCTTAAACCTAATTAACCTAAGGACATCATACACATTCATGCCCGAGGCAGGATTCGAACCTGCGACCGTAGCGGTCGCGCGGTTCCAGACTGTAGCGCCTAGAACCGCTCGGCCATCCAGGCCGGCCGTCTCATGAGATGGCTTGATGTTCTTCCGGTGCCTGCGACATGCAATTTCTTTCACACACTATTACTACTCGCAGAACGCTGGCTAAGTATCGTCTTCGTATTAGTACTGACACACTCAAAATTTGCGACCGAACTGGGGCCGACCAGCGATGGGCGGCTGGTTGAGTAAGCGTCGACACGGGGCGCTGAACTCTGTGTCCCTGACGGTGTCGCGCTGCCCGCTCTTTCCATTGGCGCGCGAGTCTGCGCCTTCTTGATACCGTTTGCTCTTTAAGACTGCACAATGCTTCCCATTCCCCTGCCCCAAAATGCCGCACCGTATTGGTGTAGGGAGACATCTTATGACAAGGGGAGAGGGGGGGGGGGCAGAGGCAGGAAGCTGGGTGGCGCGAGGAGCCGAACGTCAGTTGGGTAACCCCCGAAAAGGCGCGCTCACTCTTCCTGAGCCGGTCCGACGGAAAGCGGAAAGAGCTGCAATGACAGCGGCGGCGGCAACGACGAAGACGACGACGACGGTTGTGGGGGCGGCGGCGGCGGCGGCATCGGCTCTACGGCGGGCGCGGGGACGACCGCCGTAAAAGTGAGCTGCTGCTGCAGCTCCACCGGTTCCGTAGCCCGTTCCGAAGAGGCACCTCGGGGGCGGCCGCGCCAGCCGCAAGATTCCGGTAGAATCCGAAGCTGGGAACAGAAGATCTGTGGAAGAATCTTGCAATCGACCAGCATGAATCTGAATCCGAAGACGGCGCACCAACCCTGCAGGACCTGTAATTAAATACATGCAAGGGTACAAATTTTGAAGAATCTTTCCTCTCCCAGGGTCTGGTGCGACCAAAAACTCCGAAGAAAATGGAATCATTAGGCGCAAAGCGATACTTGAGGAGCGTGGGAGCAGCATCTCGCGACGCTGGTTCCTGTTCAATAATTTGGAAGCAAAAGCAACTGGCCTGTCGTGTGGGCAAAGCACAGCTCCGAGTCTGTACGAAGGAAGCGTCCACTGACAAAACCACAAGCTTAGCGGGAACCACATGCACAAGGAATCTCTAACTCGAGGCATTTTTAGGTTTCTGGAATGTATCCTGACACTCTTTGGTCCAAACAAGTGGTACATTCTTCCAGCGCAATCTATGCAACGGGGCTTCGATCTCGGCTGAGTTGGGTATAAACCGGATATAATACGTCATCTTTCCGAGAACTGATTGCAATTCCTTCAAGTATCGCGGAGCAGGGAGGTCCCGGATGGCCAGCAAGTGTGATTGCTATTAAGAATATGGCCTAAGTATCGAATTTCAGTCTGAAAAAAAAGGCACATTTGTCCAGGTGAAAAATCAAACCTGCATCTGAAAGCAGTTGAAGAAGCGTACAGAGGCTACTGATATGTTCCTCCGGTGTATTCCCTGACACCCAATATCGTCCAAGTAATGGAAATTTTGCACTAAGCTGTTCTAAGTAGCGTTAGAACATAGCAGGCGCAAGAGCGCTGCCAAAGAATAGCCGAAAAAATTTGAACAACCCTAAATGTGTGCTGACCGCAAACACTTTCTGAGAATCGAACGGACTTTGCAAATACGCATCACGTAAGGAAATTTTTGAAAACTAGTGGCTTGCACCAATCTTGGCCATTAATTCCTCAGGGCGAGGCAACGGGTAAGTATCAGTTATTGTTTGTGTATTCACAGTGGATTTAAAGTCAACACAAAGACGATGTCTTTCAGAAGGTTTTGGAAGATAACTGAGGGAGAAGCTCATTTACTAGCCTGGACAGCAGCAGTAACACCATTGTCTTGCCATTCCTTAAGTTCACTTGCAGCCTTGTCTCTAGGTGCATGAGGGACGGGAGAAGCCCGTAAAATCTTAGGTTGCGCATCGTCCTTCATAGTCACGTGCGCCACAAAATTATTTGCGCTGCCAAGTCGTTCAGAAAATAAAGCAGGAAACTCCTCGATAAATTGAGTAACACTGTCTTTTAGGTTGAAAGCAGAAACAAAGTACATTGTCGTGAATACGAAGACCAAACAAATCGGATGGACCTAAACCAAAATTATTTTCACGGACTTGCGAACGCAAAATTGTATGTTCCACTGTTCTGGTGTGAGACTGGAATGTGGCAGGCAAAGCACATGAACCAACTGCTGGAATGTCCTGACCGTTATACGCAGTAAGTTGCGTGCAAGATTTTGTCAATTGTGCCGAGTCCAATTTTTCACAAGTGGCACGATTAAGCAATGTAACGGATGCCACAGTTTCTAGCTGATGTCTCACACAGCGCCCGACAATGACTAAGCTCACAAACAGTTTGTCTGACCGTCGTTTCACAGCTGTTGGGTGGTGGGAAGGCCCATTGTAATTTTACCCCTCCTTCCTAATTCCATCTGTTTAGTGTTTTATGAAGATAGGAGAAGAGGGAAGATTACCATAAACTTTCTAGTTCACTTAGCTATTCGTGTAGAGTTGTCTCCAGTTCTTCTTGTCTAGGGGTCTGATTCTTGAAGCTGAAAATGTCACATTTTAGGTCCTCACGGTTGGATTGCTCTAAATAAATTTGGAGATTGTTATTACCGAATTTTTGTTTTTACGTAAATCTATTTTCTCACATTTTAGTATATCATACACTCTTTTGATTTTTCACTTTAACAAAGCTGAACTAACATTGTTCGCGCAAAATACAAAAATACGTCCGATCACATCAGAGGCATGCTTACGACTTTCACACTCTGCGAAAACAACCATATTCCAGGGGTTTACAATTTTTTTAACAAATGAATTTCTACTAGTTTCTGTTACATTATTTGTTTAGATTATTATTTTATAAATGAATCCAGAAATAAACATAATAAGCAGTAAAGTCTGCATAATTAATAATATAAATTTTAAATGTACCAATAGTTCGTAATTTCAAATGTTTCGAAGAAAAATAATTTTAACTGTGGATTCAAAACTAGTACTTATCGATTATAACATCGATACTAAAATATTTTATAAAGTAATTCATTTTCATAAATTTTAGCTTGAAATATAACATACTGTGTACAAAATTATATGAAAGTTTTCAGAAAAGCAACTGAGATAATATTGACCTGTCCAGAATTCGAAAACCAATACTGGTATCGACAACTATTGTTGCGGAAAAGTAATGCTAGAGGAGTATGTCCCGTTACAACATCCTGAGTATTGCCGTTACTAACACCAGTAGCTGGTTTAGTAAAAAACTACATTCAGTAAGCGAGGAGATGCCCCGCGCTCACGATAGCTGACGACGGTGGAGTTCTTTTTTTATTGCAAGCACACAGACTGCACATGACCAGGCTTTCCACAAGCAAAGCAAGTCGCATTCCGCGAAGGTCAATTTTCTCTTTTTTGCGTGGAAAATGAGCGGTGACGTGATTTCACAACAGACACACGTGATGACACGTTTTTACTTCGTCCACGGTGCGGTGGCCTGTTTGAGCGTGATGGTCGGTCGCAAGGCAATATCTGTTAGTCACTTTACGTTACCCAGCAAATGGGATCTACCTCAAAGTTTTCCACGCCACTATCTCAAGAATCCTGATGTTCTATAATCTGTAACATTTGTTTCAAAGTAGTATCAGAATGTTCTTGAATTTGTACACGAATCCGATTATCTGGCACATTGTAAATGCATTACATATCATTGCGTCACTATAGTACTGTCCACAGCTACAATGAAAACGACATTGTCGTGTCAGACCCTCAAGTTCAGTGACCCACTGACGGTATTTCTGTTCTGGCTTCTTCCGCTATCGAAAGAACTTGTAACGAGCTGCAGGAACTTGTACCTGATCCTCGTAATACTTAGTGAGTTAGGATACTAAATCTTTAAAAACTAGCAACTCCGGCAGCCGACCGCGGTGGCAGAGCAGTTCTAGGCGCTTCAGTCCGGAACCGCGTGACTGCTACGGTCGCAGGTTCGAATCCTGCCTCGGTTATGGATGTGTGTGATGTCCTTAGGTTAGTTAGGTTTAAGTAGTTCTAAGTTCTTTGGGACTGATGACCTCAGATGTTAAGTCCCATAGTGCTTAGAGCCATTTGAACCATTTTTTGCGTTGGATGGTGGCAGAAACCCAAAACGATCTACACATAACACTTGCAGATTAATATAACACTTTATTTCTAAAAAGGAAAGAAAAATAGCTTCTCGTTATGAGATGGCTTGATGTGCTTCCTGTGCCTCCTACATGCAATTTCTTTTACACACTATCACCAATCGCAAAACGCAGGGTAAGTATGGTCGTCCTATTACTCAGTATTGATGCTCTCGAAGTCTGCGACTGAACTGGGGCCGACCAGCGGTGGGCGACTGGTCGAGTCATTGTTGACAGGGGACGCTGAACTCTGTCTTCCTGGAGGTGTGGCGCTACCCGCTCTTTCCATTGAAGCGCGAGTCAGCACCTTCTTGATGTCGTTTCGCGGTGCTGCGCTGGTCGGTGCGAAGTTGCTGCTTTAGGACTGCATACTGGTTATGGGTGTCAGTCCCACAAAAATGAACCCTGTGTAAAGAAAAGAAAGTATGATGATAATTACAGTAAATTTCGATTTTCATATATAGGTACCAAGGGCTGTCCTAGACCGCAGTGTGTTGTGTGTGACAACATTCTTTGTAACAGTAGTCTGAAATGTTCTCTACCTAAACGCCACTTAGAAACTAAACACCCCACTCACATAAAAAAATCTGCTGTCTATTTTACAAGAAATCTAACGAGTGGAAAAATTATTTAACTGCCTTTGTAGCCGCTGCAAACGATGACAATGAGAATGCCATTGAAGCATCTTATCGCGTTAGCTTCAGAATTGCTAAAACTGCAAAACCTAATTCAATAGGCGCTACAGTCTGGAACTGAGCTACCGCTACGGTCGCAGGTTCGAATCCTGCCTGGGGCATGGATGTGTGTGGTGTCCTTAGGTTAGTTAGGTTTAAGTAGTTCTAAGTTCTAGGGGACTGATGACCTCAGATGTCAAGTCCCATAGTGCTCAGAGCCAGCCTAATTCAATAGCTGAAGATTTAGTGTGGCCATGTATAAATGATGTAGTTCAGTGCATGCTTCGAGAATCTTTCACAAAAGAAGTCAATATGTACCACTGTCTGGGTTAAAGACATGTCAAATTGTGTCGAAAACGAAATTTTGGAAAGAACTCTTGCCACATCTATCTTTTCTTTTATGATTCAACTTGACGAAACGACTGATGATGCCAGTTTTGCCATTTTTTACTTTTCGTCTGTCATATTATTGGGGAGTCCGTAGAAGAGGAGCTACCATTCTGCAGACCCTTAAAAGAGAGAACTACTGGAGGAGATAGATTTAAGTTAACCAACGAATACTTTCGCGAATATTCAGTAGACTGGAATGGCTGTGTACGCATTTGTTCGGTTGGTGCGAAATATATGATAGAGTGCTATGCTAGGTTTGTTGCCAAAATTAAATCGTTAGCGCCGAACGCTGCTAGGACACATTCTATTCTAAAAACATGCCCGTTGGATTGAGTGTGCTGGACCATGCGGTGAAAATTAATTTTAATAGGGCTCTTCCTACAAATTCCAGCTTTGTGAGGAAATGGGAAGCATTTTTAAGTGTTTATTGTCTCACAATGATGTTAGGTGGCTATCTAGGGTAAATCGATGCCAGACTGTGTCAGCTTAAAGACGAAGTTCACGTTTTTCACACTAGATATGTCTTTCACAAACGAAAGTGCATGGAAGATGAAATCTCTTTCAGACTTTAGCTTATTTGGCCAACATTTTCTCAATAATTAACAGTTTTAACTAATCTCACCAGGAGTCAAATATAAACGTTTATATTATGCATGACCATATAGAATCATTCATTAAAAAGCTTAATTTTTCGGAAACGTATTTCAATAGGAATCAAACCGAGTGCTTTGATACCCTTCGCGACATCCTGGTGGAAAAATTATCTTTCCGTGGGCGAAAATGTCAAGAACATGATTAAATAATACTTGAAGGACTTAGAAAACCCTCAGAGAAGATTTGTCTGCTACGTCTAATATTAACAATTGGATTCGCAATCCCTTCTAAGAGTTAACATGTTTAGAATGCATATTAAGCGTAAATGAAAAAGAGCGGCTTCTTGAAATTTCCACCGATTTTCAGTTACGGAAAACTTATAAATCTTTGTCACTAATCGGTTTTTGGTTAAGTTGAAAGGAGTTCCAAATCCAGTGAATAAAGCCATAACAGCTTTATTATCCTTTTCATCCACGTATTTGAGGGAAAAGTCGTTTTCTTCTTACGCCTATTTAAAAAATAAATACAGAAACAGACTTTGTGCTGAAAGTGATTTGAGATTTTGTTTAACTTCTGTGGTTTTTGACTTGACTGTGGAAAGCATGCGCAACCTTCGACTGATTTCAAGCAATAGGTGAGCAATTACAATGAAAACTTGTATTTATTACTGCAACTAGGTCCATAGATCGTGTAACATTTATGCCGTAATTACAGTAACTTTAAATTTTAACCATTAAGGGTTAAGTTAATTTAAGGTTATTAAACCTTTTGCTTGAAATTAAGTTTCATGCATGTCTATTGTTTCTGTATTTGAAAGTCAGTGGTTCACCCAGCTCAGATGATTGTAGGGGTCCCCGAGTCGAAAAAGGTTAGGGACCACTGACTTTAAGGATAAACAGTTTCACGATAAGCCCCGTAACAAACAGTTTCGCATTTGGTTGCATGTAATCACACTCCATCAGTTCTCATCAGCCCGTTATAGCAATATGATTCTATATGCATTACTTAAGAGTGGGTACCTAGCTGAACTTCCTGCACGGTTTGTAGCTCCCGAGGTGTTGGTCTGCGAGCTTGATGGCGCGAAGCTATGTGACCATTGTGGCGTGCCATTTTTCGTTCGGTGTTCATGGTGCAATGGTTTGTTTTGAACGTTTCTTGAACGTCGACGATGTCCATTTTGTGAAGTGCAATACATACTTCCCCCAGAAGGTTAATCTCTGCTCCTCCCAGACACTAATGTTCTGTCGCCCTTACGATACACATGGTGAATCATTAGCAGCTCTCATACACTACTGGCCATTAAAATTGCTACACCAAGACGAAATGCAGATGATAAACGGGTATTCATTGGACAAATATATTATACTAGAACTGATATGTGATTACATTTTCACACAATATGGGTGCATAGATCCTGAGAAATCAGTACCCACAACAACCACCTCTGGCCGTAATAACGGCATTGATACGCCTCGGCATTAAGTCAAACAGAGCTTGGATGGCGTGTACAGGTACAGCTGCCCCTGCAGCTTCGACACGATACCACAGTTCATCAAGAGTAGTGATTGGCGTATTGTGACGAGCCAGTTGCTAGGCCACCATTGACCAAACGTTTTCAATTGCTGAGAGATCTGGAGAATGTGCTGGCCAGGGCAGCAGTCGAACATTTTCTGTATCCAGAAAGGCCCGTACAGGACCTGCAACATGCGGTCGTGCATTATCCTGCTGAAATGTAGGGTTTCACAAGAATCGAATGAAGGGTAGAGCCACGGGTCATAACACATCTGAAATGTAACGTCAACTGTTCAAAGTGCCGTCAATGCGAACAAGAGGTGACTGAGACGTGTAACCAGTGGCACCCCATACCATCACGCCGGGTGATACCCCAGTATGGTGATGAGGAATATAAGCTTCCAATGTGCGTTCACCGCGAAGTCCCCAGACACGGACGCGACCATCATGATGCTGTAAACATAGCCTGGATTCATCCGAAACAATGACGATTTGCCATTCAGGCATCGAGGTTCGTCGTTTAGTACACCATCGCAGGCGCTCCTGTCTGTGATGCAAGGGTAACCGCAGCCATGGTCTCCGAGCTGATAGTCCATGCTGCTGCAAACGTCGTCGAACTGTTCGTACAGATGGTTGTTGTCTTGCAAACGTCCACACCTGTTGACTCAGGGATCGAGACGTGGCTGCACGATCCGTTACAGCCATGCGTATAAGATGCCTGTCATCTCGACTGCTAGTGATACGAGGTCATTAGGATCTAGCACGGCGTTCCGTATTACCCTCCTGAACCCACCGATTCCATATTCTGCTAACAGTCATTGGATCTCGACCAACGCGAGCAGCAATGTCGCGATACAACAAACCCCAATCGCGATAGGCTACAATCCGACCTTTATCAAAGTCTGAAACGTGATGGTACGCATTTCTCCTCCTTACACGAGACATCTCAACAACGTTTCACCAGGCAACTGCTGATTGTGTATGAGAAATCGGCTGGAAACTTTCCTCATGTCAACACGTTGTAGGTGTCGCCACCGGCGCCAACCTTGTGTGAATGCTCTGAAAAGCTAATCTTTTGGATATCACAGCATCTTCTTCTTCCTGTCAGTTAAATTTCGCGTCTGTAGCACATCATCTTCGTGTTGTAGCAATTTTAATGGCCAGTAGTGTAATTGTTAAAACAACGCTTACAGATGCGCCTTACTAAAGGGTGAACTTGCGACATTTGCGAATTTTCAATTCGGATGTGCTTCTCTCCATCCCGTTTCCGACTACCTGCTGCGGCGGCGGCTGCGGACGAGATTCGCCCGCGTCGTCATATACCTGAGCGTCAAAAGACGGACAGGCGCAACAGACACAGCTAACGGCCTCACTGTCCAACTCGTGACAGCGGCTAGCGGCAGCGAGGGTTGTAGGAGTGGGAAATCGCCTATAACTGAAACTCACACACAGGTTGGCCGGCACACCGGCAGCTCGCCGTTAACCCGCCGGGTGGATTCGATCCGCGGCCAGCACACCTGCCCGCCCCGGATGTGGTCGCGTTAACACACGTGGCTACCCGAGCGAGCTTCGCACCACGGACGACGCACCTTTGGGGGTCGTTTACTTTCCAAAGTAGCCTATGTTCTCACTCAGGGTTCAAGCTACCTCCGTATCAAACTTCAACGAAATCTGCTGAGCGGTTAGTCGTGGAGACACAACAGAATTACTTTCACATTTAATAACAGTAGTATGTGTTTAAACACGTTGGGGATAGTATAAGACTTTTATTCAATACGTTGAATCGTATTACGTAGAACACATCAATTAGTTAAAGCATTTTCACAAATATGACAAAGTTCGAAAGTCTAAAAATAAGTAAGTAAATATTCTTCTTTAATTCGCTTAAGATTCTCAAAATAAATAAATATTTTGTACTATACGCATTCTGAAGTAGTGTATATTCTTTCTCAGATTTCACTCTACCTCCATAGCAAATTTCATCGAAATCAGTTCAGGAGTACAGCCGTGAAAACGTAGCAGATAGAGCTACTTTCACAATTATATGGGTGTCAGAGGTTATAATTATTTTTCATATATTTCGACCTATCTGTTCGAGTTACTAAACTCTGAGAGTTAATACTGACTCTGGATTAGGTGGATCGGTCAGAGAAGGCTGTTTACCCCATATACAAAACAAGGTGACGTAAGTATCCATTTTAGATGTATTGTGGATTCTGTGTATATTTTTTGCTGGATGCTGATAACAATTAAGTTTAGAATTTAAGGTCTGGTTGATGACGAAGCCAAGAAGATGGAGCGCAAGCTAGATTTGAGGCAGGAAATCGGCTGTTTCATCTCGAAAGAAGTCATCCCTCTTTTTCCTTAAGGCAATCACGAGAACCACGGAAAACATAAATGTGGATGTTTGACGGACAATTCGAGTCCAGCGCGTTATCTACTGCACCACCTTGGCCGGTTATTGGTGGAGTTCGAGCATAAGTGTTCCTGTAACGAGCACATTTGGTATGTGGTGATGCGGCTGATGCGAGTGTTGCTCTTGTAATCTAAATAAGCTATAACATGAGAGCGCAGGGTCCCATAATTTAAAGTGTTGACACTGACACTTGTCAGTGATTTTCCTATAGCAACATACTTAATGCTATATCGTCGATGATCATAATTCGATCTGGGGTGGTATGACAGAAACACAGATGCGAAAATTTTCTGACGCTGACTCATGTCTGTCTAGTAATTATTTCGAATTCTAGGGTTAGTATTTACTGGGAGTTGTGTAATATATTTGCTGAAATACAGCGACAAGTGTTTATCTGCGTTTTGAGGACGAAGGAGATAGTATGTAATTTTAAGTTTTTGTTCTTTCTCTTCCTCCCTTCAAGGCTAAAGTTGCAGAAAAGCATCGACCGTGAGTTAATACACACATCAAAAAAAGTTTTGCATCACCTTGGTTCCGAGAGTTACGGAAACTGTACAAAAAACTCGAAGAGAGATCAACATGAACATGATTGCCGCCCTTTTTATTGCTCATGAAAACCACACACTGCATCTTGTACCACCTTGTACACCTTCAGAGGTGTTGGTCCAGATTTCTGTACAAACCGGTACCTCTAGTACGCAGTGGCACGTTCTCTTGCATTGATGCATGCCTGTATTCGTCATGGCATACTATCCACAAGTTCATGAAGGCACTGTTGGTCCAGATTCTTCCACTCCTCAACAGTGATTCGGCGTAGATCCCTTAGAGTGGTTGGTGGGTCACATCGTCCTTAAACAGCCCTTTTCAATCTATCCCTGACATGTTCGATAATCTTCATGTCTGGAGAACATGCTATCCACTCTTTTCGAGCGATGTCGTTATCCTGAAGGAAGTCATTCACAAGATATGCACGATGGGGGCGCGAATTGTCGACCATGAAGATGAATTCTTCGCTAATATGCTGCCGATATGGTTGCACTATCGGTCGGCGGATGCCATTCGCGTATCGTACAGCCGTTACGGCGACTTCCTTGACCACCAGCGGCGTACATCGGCCCCACATAATGCCACCCTGAAACAACAGGGAACCTCCACCTTGCTGCACTCGCTGGACGGTGTGTCTAAGGCGTTCAGCCTGACCGCGTTGCCTCCAAACACGTCTCCGCCGATTGTCTGGTTTAAGGCATGTGCGACACTCATCGGTGAAGAGAATGTGATGTCAATCCTGAACGGTCCATTTGGTGTGTTTTTGGGCCCATCTGTACCGCACTGCATGGTGTCGTGGTTGAAAAGATGGACCTCGTCATGGACGCCGGGAGTGAAGTTGCGCAACATGCAGCTTATTGTGCACAGTTTGAGTCGTAACACTACGTCCTGTGGCTGCACGAAAAGCATTATTCAACATGGTGGCGTTGCTGTCAGGGTTCCTCCGATCCATAATCCGTAGGCAGCGGTCATCCACTGCAGTAGTAGCTCTTCGGCGGCCTGAACGAGGCATGTGATCGACAGTTCCTCTCTCTCTGTATCTCCTCCATGTCCGAACAACATCGCCTGGACACTTCTCCTGTTGAGAGCCCTCCCTGGCACAAAGTAATAATGCGGACGTAATCGAACCGCAGTATTGACCGTCTAGGCATGGTTGAACTACAGACAACATGAGGCGTGTACCTCCTTCCTGGTGGAATGACTGGAAGTGACCGGCTGTCAAGACTCCCTCCGTCTAATAGGCGCTGCACGTGCATAGTTGTTTACATCTTTGGGTGGGTTTAGTGACATCTCTGAACAGTCAGATGGACTGTGTCTGTGATACAATATCTACAGTCAATGTCTATCTTCAAGAGTTCTGGGAACCGTGGTGATGCAAAACTTTTTTTGATGTGTGTATTTTCCGTGGTCATCCTACACACCGTTTCATTTCAGGACATAAGTCGTAGATATTGCTCCTAGTCTACTTGCATGATTTCTAGGTATTGACAACATCTGATGTTTATTTTTATTTTGCTGGAAGTATCCTCATATGGCGAAACGTGGGAACACGTAATTCACCCAGTAACATTGCGGGTCCGAGCGAGGTGGCGCAGTGTCTGGCACACTGGACTCGCATTCGGAAGGACGACGGTTCAATCCCGCGTCCTGCCATCCTGATTTAAGTTTTCCGTGATTTCCCTAAATCGCTCCAGGCAAATGCCGGGATGGTTCCTTTGAAAGGACACGGCTGACTTCCTTCCCCGTCCTTCCCTAATCCGATGAGACCGATGACGTCGCTGTCTGGTCTCCACCGCCAAACAACCCAACCCAACATTGCGGAACATCATCACTTTTGTGATCCAAGTGCTATGCTGTTGTCAGGCATAATGTTGTATGGCTGCACGGACCTCCATATAATTAAACACGGTATATTTGTCAAAGTTATTTTAACTCTGTATTCCTTCCCCGAGAGTGTCAGCTCAGGAGTGCCTTCGGTCCTGACTACATTTATGTGGATGACAATGCACGACCGTATCGGACAACGCTGGTGGAGGAGCTCTTGGAATGAGAGGGTATTCGGTGAATGGAGTGGCCTGCCCGTACCCTCAACTAAAATCCTATCGAGATCGTGAAGGATGCGTTGGGGAGACGTATTGTAGCACGTCCAAATGCACCAACAACCATCCAGAAGTTGTGAAATGTGCTGATGTAGGAAACTCTTCACCAACCTTGTGACCTGCACGGGAACACATTGTAGAGCAAGCATTATCACCCGCTGTGATCACACAACTTACTAAGGACCATGTCTCGCCGTTAGCATTGTCCAGGGGACATAACGAACCGTGTTGTCTTCAGTGTAATAGTTGTCTTTGTATAAAAGTGTCATTTCTGGTCGTCTCATTGTTTATTTCATTCAGTTACCTTCTGCACTGTGATGTAGCAGCTCTTTCTATATATGATCCAAGTTTCATTTGGCAGTGACATATCACGCTAAAGTTGCTTTCGTCCATAAGTTTAGCACAGCATTGTGTTTTTTAACTAATCTCCCACGTACACTCACTTCGCAATGTGCCGGCACAGTTCGTGCCCCGGCCTGTAGCGTTGGATCTAGATGTCACGAGATTTCGCTATTGTTTTCATCTGAAGCATTTGCGTTCATTATACATGAACCGATAGATCAGTTAGTTGAGGAGGGAGAAGAAAATTGGCTACCAACAGTTCGATGAATCGTCGTGGGTTTTAACTGAGGTGCTTTAAAAAAAACCAGAGAAAAACTAAATATCCGTGGTTGGATGGGAACTGGAACCCCTCTCCCTCCAAATGCGTGCTTGGAATTTAAACAATAGACTTCCCCGCTTGGTCTCATAGAAAAGTGATTCGGAACTAACTAAAAGCAATTTAAATCACTGTTTTGCAACATCGTAGGTTAATGGTGTGAAGAAACAGGAAAATCTTGAGATAAATGAATTCAAAGTCGAAAGACTCGCAAAAGTTTTAACAACTGAGTGATGTTTAAAGTTCCATAGGGCACTAATAATATAGCGCTGCTGTTTGATTTGACGACATTTGCATTTTACACCTGCTTATGATTCTTTACTTTAAGAGAATGAATAACCCATCAGCAAGTTTATTGTTCAATATTCCAGAAAACTGTATTTGTAACTTTCTGTTTTTAAGTGATGTGAAACACTCGAATTGCATGTTGGAGGCTAATACAAGTTACGATTCGTAAATTGCATTAGCAGGTGGCAGTAGACCGACAAGACTAAGGACCCAGGTAGATACAAGAACCAGCAGATCTCTTCGCCACATTCAGTAAATATTTGATTCCATTCATATTTTCCAAATGCGACGATTTTTCGAGGTTTCTGAAAATTGTCAGTAATAACAATAGCCTGCCGAACTGGCCGAGCGGTTCTAGGCGTTACAGTCTGGAACCGCGCGACCGCTACGGTCGCAGGTTCGAATCCTGCCTTGGGCATGGATGTGTGTGATGTCCTTAGGTTAGTTAGGTTTAAGTAGTTCTAAGATCTAGGGGACTGATGACCTCAGAAGTTAAGTCCCATAGTGCTCATTGCCATAAAAAAAAATTAATAATAATACGGACATTATGTGGTGTGTGTGTAGGTGCATTTTTCTGCCAGAGCGTCCCGTTGTTTGAGTGCACGTGAAATGCTCCAAGAGTTTTATGATCTCGGAGTTTTTGGAGGCAGCATTTCCTCGGTGTTATAAGCTGCGTCATGTTAGAGTTGAAACTCGAGTTTTAGAACTTACAATTTTCATCAAAATGGTGGCGGCTTATAGTGTACACCAGAACATCGCATGAGGCGAGCAGTAGACAGGGACATTTTACACGACCTTCGCGATCACTCGACACAGTTTTCTTCGATTTGGTGAGTTTTCACGCTTATGAATGAAACTTCGAGCACTTTAAACTGTCTGTAAGATTACTTTGTGACTAAAAACATAACACATTTGACTGAAATAAATCAGTTACGACCTCTGTTATCTTCAGAGTTACGTGGCTTATCAAATTCCGTGTCAGTGAAATGATCTTTCATGCAAAAAAATTTTAAACAAAGAAATTATAGATTTAATGTGTTCTGAGAGCGTATGTTTCTAACTTAAGCTAAACGTTTCTCTTCAGCAGTCTTCAAATAGGATGCACAATATAAAAACGTTTTGCTGAACGTAAGTTGGGCAAAAATTATTCCTTTGCGAGATACGAGAGTTGTTCGGAAAGTAAGGAACGATTGGTCGCAAAATGGAAACAACAGTGAAAATCAAAACTGTTTTCTTTGGACATTTAGCTACACCTTCGAGGTACTTCACTAAATAGTCGCCGCTCCGATTTAGACATTTGTCGGAGCGTTATACCAAATTTCCAACACCATCGTCATAGAAGGCAGCCGCCTGTGCTTTCCGATAATGCTCTACGCTGGTCTATAGCGCGTAGCCTGCGCCCAAGTGTTGTCTTCGTATCCAGCGTTTCATGTGAACAGAGATGATACTCAGGACGAGCCAATTAGGGCTGTGTTGCGGGTGATCGAACATTTCCTATCGAAAAGGCTGCGGGGGCGTGTTCACTGCCCCTGCAGAGCGCGGCGTATAGAATTGACATGAAGAAGGAAGTGCATGGC
Organism: Schistocerca cancellata; assembly: GCF_023864275.1. Taxonomy (NCBI): domain Eukaryota; kingdom Metazoa; phylum Arthropoda; class Insecta; order Orthoptera; family Acrididae; genus Schistocerca; species Schistocerca cancellata. The sequence goes on from NC_064629.1 coordinate 644,216,841, forward strand.
AGTTGTGTTAGGTGGGCTGCATTCATTAAGGCGAAGCCTCTCAGCAGGCCCTCCTACTTGGAGGGAGACATTGTTGTTCTAGGCACTTTTACTCGCTCACAGTGAGCTCACAAATGAAAAGAGCGTCTTGATACGATCGACGGGCGTACTAGAGACACTGCCCGAAACGTCTGTGAAAAGCCTCGTCGGACTTTCACAATGGTTTCCATTTCGCGACCGGTCGTTCCTAACTTTCCGAAAAGCCCTCGTATATAATTTATATAAGTTTGTAGAAACCCTTCCCCTCCCTGTACAAATTTTGTGTACGAGGATACGTTTCGCTAGCAGTTATACACAATGAGGTTAATCAGGGTCCAATTTAAGACCTCTGGTTACAATAATGTTGTAGGGCACTTACTCGGATTAGTTGGTGTTTGATCTTTGCCGCATTTCCTGATACTCATAGTAGAAAACAAACTGGTTCGTGACACACATGCTTAAGGTGTGGAATGGGAAACTTTGAAAATCGAGGACTAAAATTTATTGGAGATGTTGCACACGTCTGTTTCCATCCATAAACTATGAGTGTGACTCCTGCAGTGACCCGCGACAGCCTGCCACGCTAGCAGTAAACAAGCAAAGCGGAGGCAGTGGCCAATACCTTCCGCAGCTCAGAAGATGAATCTGAAACACAGACGACGCGAAATCCACGTCCGCGTCCTGTCTCATCACAGTATCTCATGTCGGATCGGGAGCGGCTGACTCGGTTGGTTGGTTAAGAGAGGTGCTTTCGCGAGTTGCCAGAAATTAGTCTCACGGCCACATTTGTCAGTGTTTATTCCGCTTCACATACCTTAGCAGTGCTGGTGTACTTGTCGTAGGCTGCGCATCTCTAAAGTGGATTTTCGATTCGGAATTTGACTACGGCTGATCGTTAAAGAAATGAGGAGTTGTATTTGACGACTGACACACTGGTGTGCCGTGATACAGGCCAATGTTACTACCTGGCAGTATACAAAATATGACAATGCTTCGCTGTATATAAATCTTGGTTTTATTACGAAACTCAATGGTACTTCCAGGACTCGACAGTATCTATCGCTAAAGAAAATAGTCTTGTGTTAATAACAATTTTTATTAGAAATTAACCAGTTTAGTGAGGAATTGCAGACCATTATTTTGAGACGGGGGGCTTCGTGTGGTGACAGACGTCACTGCACACTGCTGATGCTATTTGTACTCAGAAACTTCCACTACACAAATTTTTGACGACAAGATTCCGATTCAGCACCTATTTTTCGCAAGCAGTTACAATGTGTAATAAATTCACTAATGCTACGGGAGACGCCCCAAAGAAACTTGCACATCAGAAAAGAGGTTTGTTAATAGCGAGTTTCGCAGACTGTGTCCTCCGTTTAAAGCCTGAGTAGCATTATCATCATTAGCTAACATATTGGTACGAGTTCATATACATACATGCAGGCATGGCTGTTGCAGAGGAATTCTGCATGTTCAGTGTGAGCATTAAGTAAATTATTATGGCGCATGGACTCAATGTAAGGTTTTAGTTAAATAGTAAAACAAAGATCGTTTCTTTGATAGATGATACATTGTTGCTTCTCGGGAATATTGCAAATGAAAACCTAACAAACATTCCAAAATTGTAATCTAAACTATAATTTACAAATGACTCTTATCTTCAGAATACTTCATGTAGACAAACTGAATCGTGGCAAGGGAAATTTTGAATTAATCATCTTGAAGAGGATGCCTTTAAATACCCGTACTTCAGTACAAGTTTCTCCTAGATAATGTCTAACATTCTGTGTGGTGTCTGTTTGTTTTATATCGTGTCTCCCTACCAGTTTCGTGCAACGACGCTCTGAGCGTGTTTTTTTTTTTTTTAAGGGAATTGACTAGTTTGAACCTGGGACCTGTTGCTGGTAAGGAGACGCCAGACCACACATGACATGTAGAATTCAGAAGAGTTCAGTGAGACTAGCGATGATATAACCAAATACTTAATGATTTCAGCGTCAGCTCCACTGCACTCCCTGTAAAAGAATCTTAATACTAACTAAATTTAGTGGAAGGGGTTCAAGGTTTTCCTATTTTTAGTTAGCTGGTAAAATAACGTCGAAAAAGCAGTTAAGTTTACCACTGGAAATTTTATTCTACTCACAAAACATTGTTTATAAATTGCACTATTGATAAAAGGAAATGTTTTAATACAGGATGGTAAAAACCAACTGCGTTCAACAAAAATGTGGACGAATATTCCCTGAATGGTTTTCCAAGTTCTACAATGGGTTTAAATTAAGTTTTACAAAAGAGAAAACTATCAAGATGGTCTACAGTGACCCTCAATTATCTTTAATTACTTATCTAACTTGTCGTAAATTACGGTGACTGATGTGCTTCTCAATAACTATATAACAGAAAAATCATCGCATTTCAGATTTTTACTTCAAGTGGCAAATGTGAAAACCATGAGCTTTAACTGACGATCGACACTAGTATTACGCAAAAAGGGGATGTAACAGATGAGACTTCTGCAGTTCTGAGTGAAGCTTTATGCGCTGTTATGCGTCATCGCGTGCGTTCATTACCTTGTCGGTGTTCGTCGGGGGGCGGCGGAGAGCACAGCTCCGCTCACCTCGCCGACTCGGAAGCAACTCTCTCCTAACTTCTCCTTACTACAATTTACCGAAGTTGGTTTAAAAAAACTATCTGGCTGTGTTTTTTATCGGACCAATCAGGGTCTCAATGTTAACTTTAAGCTCCGCCTACAAAAATTCTGTCTATTCAATGAGAAACGTTATACTTTTCGTGGTGGGGCAATGTTTTTAAAGTTTGCAATGTAACAGAGACGCGAAAAAGTCTCACACTAAAACTTGCAGCTGGTGTGGTCCTTTTTGTGTTATCGTAAGATCTATATTGTTCTTCTGGAGGGTTCTAGCTTTTAACATGGGCTGGGGGTTGGCCCTGACGCAACAGAGACGCGAAAAAGTCTCACGCTAAGGCTCTAGCTTTTAACATGGGCTGGGGGGTGGTCCTAACGGTTAGCTGGCGACGTGGGTGTCCGTCCCTTATCGTAGGGCCTTCTAACTTAACACAGTTCTGCTCTTGGCTTCTGTTCTCGTTTCTCCCCTCGGAACTGCGTCTGTCTCACGGTGGGAAGGTATGACATGCATTTAGGCATTCTTGTGTTAGTCTGTGGTATTCCTTTTGCTCACTTGTTACTCGTATTACTTTGGTTAATTTAATGTCACGATTTATTCGGAGCTATGTGACATACTACTGGATTTGCTTATCATGTCAGGGTTTTCATGGAAGGTGTTGGATTTGCCTGACACCTTACAAATGTATCTTGTCATTCCATTGTCAAGCAGCGCATTTGCTGACAACATGATATTTGAGGTGTTCTACCATTACTATCTGAAAGGAGTACAGCTGCAACTGCAAATACAGTCAAGAGGCATTCTTGGTCTTTTACAAACGTAGAAAGTGAACCTACCCAGTAGTCACCCACTTTCTCTCTAAATAGCTTTGGAAATGTTCACAGGTGTGCGCTCGCGGTAATGAATATGCTTCCGAAACAAGCAAATAAAAAGATTTATCCTCGCGGAAGTAGCATTTTGTACGGATTCATACGCGAGGAGAAAAATATTCTGCGGAAGTTGTAGACTTACGAGAACAAATTTTTCTCGACATTAATCCCGGCGGTGCTCAAATATCGTATGCCTCAAACGTTGTTCAACTTGCAAAGTAACGAAACGTTATCGCTTCTATGGGAACACTGTATCTAAGTGAGAAGGCGCCAGGCCTCTTTGATGACAATATGTCATCTTCTAAAACTTTTCTTTTGAGGAGTTGTTTACAGCTACGGGATGATGTCGATTTAATGCACTTTTGTACGTGAAGTTTTGACTAATTCACAACTTTCGCGTGACATATTTTTTAAGAACATAAGAACCTTTATTGCATAAACGAGAAACGGACTGAAATATAGTCTCATTTCACTATAGTTGAAAGGGGTAACTGTAAACTAAAGAGAAATACTCGCGTAGTTATCTTTGGTTCCGTTCACTCCATTTCCACAGAGCACTCCTCACACGCGTTGTTACCACAGGCCCACCCGTATTACCAGTAGGGACTAATTATGGCGCACAAACAGCCTGAAACTCGGGTGAGGGGACTGAATACACAGAAACGGAGACGCCGATGAATGTCCTACCGAGGGGGTGGCCGGCACCCACTGTAATCGAGCCTCTGGCGCTTGTCGTCGCAGGGACTAATCACTAGGCTAGCACGGCGGAAATGTGGCCGCCTGCTCGACTGTCCGAGGTGGAAGCCGGTGTTGACTTAACCGAGCCACACTGACCAGGCCACCTAATTGGTTTTAGGTGCGTTTCTTTAGTCTAGGTAAACTTCGATTAGAGGCGATAAATCGACGTTAAGTGCAGACGCCACGAACGTCGTGATTGTAATTAACTGTTCTCACAGGAATACTAAATTTGCTTACATTCTACAAAAGTGCCTTTAGTCCTAAGGATAAATGATATTGCTAAACGAAAAGTCGTCGTTACGGTCATATACACTACTGACCATTAAAATTGCTACACCACGAAGATGACGTGCTAAAGACGCGAAATTTAACCGACAGGAAGAGAATGCTGTGATATGCAAATGATTAGCTTTTCAGAGCATTCACACAAGGTTGGCGCCGTTGGTGACATCTACAACGTGCTGACATGAAGAAAGTTTCCAACCGACTTCTCATACACAAACAGAAGTTGACCGGCGTTGCCTGGTGAAACGTTGTTCTGATTAGAGATGGGCAAAACTGTTCTTTTCAGAGATTGGATCAGAACTGTTCACTCCCTGAAATGAATTAGCTCTTTTTCATGACTCACCACTCATTTACAATATAAAATAAATGGAAGGCACATTGCCCTTTAAACTTGGTTTATTCCAGTACTAGACCTGTATTTTGATCTTATTTGATCCTATTTTGAAGTAACACAGATAATGAGTAAGAATTTTGTATTGTTTATTGAAATTTACACGATATGACAAAGTTTTTGATTATTGATTTATTTTGCACTATCGTGGTTTTTTGGGTGATCGGAAAATGTTGTAACTTGAGATTTACATTAACAATATATTTGGCTATAACGTATTAAAATTTCATTAACCTCATACAAATACATCGCAAGCCATATATTTTTAAAGTGAACGTTTCCTTTCGAAGACGCCTAAAATCGCAAAATCCGTACCAGAATAAGAAAAACAAATATAAATTTGACTGTAAAACGAAAGTGCTGCATATAGCCTTACGCAGAATAAAACAAGGAAAATATTGGTGTATCACATTTTGCGATACGTTTATCGGTTCGCTCGTAATTAAAGCGTAAATTCGAGTGTCTATAATAAAAATCCTATAGTAAGAGAAGTCATCAGGAACCTAAACTAATCAGTTTAAACAAATAAAAATAAAATAAAAACAATTGATGTATACATAACATAATAATGTAATATACATAGCGGCATTACTACGAAGAACAATATCCATTGGGGACGAACTCCGATGCAGAGGCGCTGAGTCGAGCAGGTCGAGCCGCGAGCTGTATTACTGCGTGAGCTGAGACCGCAGAGACCACAGTGACACCTGAGTCGCTTTGCTCGACGCTCTGGCTAGAGTCGAGACGGTGGGGCGAGCGTTGAGCGGGCGAGTTCCGAGGGAGGGGGTAGCGGTGAACTCACCCGCTCCGAGACAAATAGTTCGTTCCCTTGCGAGCGGGTTTTTGCAAGTAGTTCCTATGTTATCCGCTAGGTGGCTCTCTGTCCTGTTGCTCGCATCAACTGCCCAGAGGGCAGGACGTGCGACTGAAACGATCGCCGACAGAGTGCGATGCGAAGTTACGCTGCACCAGACCCTGCGCGGCAGACGGCATATGTGAAACACAAAATCCAATGGGGCACTGCACAATGCAGGCAGCCAAGGTAGAAGCAGGGCAGAGGCCGGCGCTGGCTGTGTTGTGTGGCGTGCACTGTGCTGTGACCAGCAGAGGCGCTGCTGATATGCTCCGTCTCTCTCTCTCTCTCTCTCTCTCTCTCTCTCTCTCTCTCTCTCTGCCGTGGGAAACGTTTGGAGCTACCGTTCTTTTTTTCTGAATCACTGATTGTTCACTCCTTTGAAAGATTGAACTCTATGAATTAGTTCAAGAGCGGATCCCCCATCTCTAGTTCTGATGCCTCGCGTAAGGCGCAGAAATGCGTACCATCACGTTTCCGACTTTGGTAAAGGTCGGATTGTAGCCTATGGCGATTGTGGTTTATCGTATCGCGACATTGCTCCTCGCGTTGGTCGAGATCCAATGACTGTTAGCAGAATATGGGATCGGTAGTTTCAGGAGGATAATACGGAACGCCGTGCTGGATCCCAACGGCTTCGTATAACTAGCAGTCGTGATGACAGGCATCTCATCCGCATGGCTGTAACGGATCGTGCAGCCACGTCTCGATCCCTGAGTCAACAAATGGCTCAAATGGCTCTGAGCACTATGGGACTTAACAGCTATGGTCATCAGTCCCCTAGAACTTAGAACTACTTAAACCTAACTAACCTAAGGACATCACACAACACCACGTCATCACGAGGCAGAGAAAATCCCTGACCCCGCCGGGAATCGAACCCGGGAACCCGGGCGTGGGAAGCGAGAACGCTACCGCACGACCACGAGCTGCGGCCTGAGTCAACAGATGGGGACGTTTGCAAGACAACAACCATCTGCACGAACAGTTCGACGACGTTTGCAGCAGCATGGACTATCACCTCGGAGACCGTGGCTGCGGTTACCCTTGACGCTCCATCACAGACAGGAGCGCCTGCGATGGTGTACTCAACGACGAACCTGGGTGCACGAATGGCAAAACGTCATTATTTCGGATGAATCCAGATTCTGTTTACAGCATCGTGATGGTCGCATCCGTGTTTAGCGACATCGCGGTCAACGCACATTGGAACCTTGTATTCGTTATCGCCATACTGGCGTATCATCCGGGGTTATAGTATGGGGTGCCATTGGTTATACGTCTCAGTCACCTCTTGTTCGCACTGACGGCACTTTGAACTGTGGACATTACATTTCGGATGTGTTACGAGCCGTGGCTCTACCCTTCATTCGATCCCTGCGAAACCCTACATTTCAGCAGGATAATGCACGACCGTATGTTGCAGGTCCTGTACGGGCCTTTCTGGATACAGAAAATGTTCGACTACTGCCCTGGCCAGCACATTCTCCAGATCTCTCACCAATTGAAAACGTCTGGTCAATGGTGGCCGAGCAACTGGCTCGTCACAATACGCCAGTCACTACTCTTGCTGAACTGTGGTATCGTGTTGAAGCTGCAGGGGCAGCTGTTCTTGTACACGCCATCCAAGCTCTGGTTGACTCAATGCCCAGGTGTATCAAGGCCGTTATTACGGCCAACAGTGGTTGTTTTGGGTAGTGATTTCTCAGGATCTATGCACCCATACTGCTTGAAAATGTAATCACATGTCAGTTCTAGTATAATATATTTGTCCAATGAATATCCGTTTATCATCTGCATTTCTTCTTGGTGTAGCAATTTTAATGGGCAGTCGTGTAGATAAGCGCTTCTCTGAAGTTGATTTTACGCTGGAAGTTTTATTGCAGTTCTATAAAAATTAGATCATCTTCTCTTAATTTTAAATGTCTAACAGATAGAAGAGCTAAGTTTAAAGACAATGAAGACTTTTTCTTGTTTAGAACTCTGTTTAAGGTAATTCTGGGAGATGTGGATGACAGGGTGAGACGGAACAGTGGCGTATTACACACGCGCTGCTAGAGAGGAATTCCCGCTACTTGCGAGGAATCTCTTTTGTAAACAAACGTGGTGCAAAAGTGTTGACACCATTTTCGAGTTGGTTCTGGAGAAAAATTAAATTCTATATTCTGGTAAGCAGTAAAGTTCTATCGTGTAGTTACATAATTTTAGTGTTAAGTCCTAGTTTGCACAATTTTGATGCAATTTTTCTTTTGCAGCGAGCTCCAATAAAGTGTACACATGAAACTAGCCTAAAATGGCCAGCGAGTTCGCTACGTACAGATAGAAGTCGGGGTGCTCCATCTCATCTAGACAATCGGGAGAGATGGACCAGAGTTATTTGGGAGAGATGGACCACTGGTTTTAAGTGAGAGATATGGGGCACAGTTAAATTTATCTTCAAGGGATGTGGAATAATCCCACTGAAGATGGCCGGATGTTCAGTATATGCCTATTTGTCGAAATATGTGTCTGTGCCAACAAATGGAAGAGCACATTCTCACAAACGGGTCAACCAACCATTTCAAAGCACATCAAAAGACCTACCGGTTCCAAGCACATCAGAAGAGCAGTGTTACCAGCACAGGTTACACTCCTTCACTGACACAACTTCGGACTGCATTCCTACTAAACCTGAAACTTCCAACATTACGACCTCAAAACTGACTACTCCTCAATCAACACAGACAAAAGTTTCGGAATAAATATAACTTGTTTCTTCTACTGATAAAACGATGAATTTTAAGGCAGCTACTGCATCCAGATAGCTAAACCCTGCTGAAAGGATTGAAAGTGTAAAGAAAAAGAGTGGTAAGAAAAGAAAGGAACATGACAAAAGGCACAAAAAGATCGCCAAAGGGAAGTACTAGTGAAGAGAAACACAGATAGAAAAAGCTAAAAAACAAACATACCCGAAATAGCTCACAGTATCTACCAGATACAGACATTGTAGAAGATTACGTGAATAACTGTGATGAATGGGATGAAGATGAATATGGTAGGTGTGGTGAAATCTACTACGAAACTAACAAAATGAAGATTCAGTTCAGTGTGTTTCCTGTTAATGATGTTCACATGTGTGTTGCCCAATAGTTGGTAAAATGTGTAACTGCTGTGGCAAGAAGAAGACAGGCAAATGCTTAAGCAAAACGAACAACTGATGAGAAAACCCAACGTTCAATCCAGATTTATAATAAACTGACAAACTGTTTTGGACTAAAATGTTTAATAGTATAATTCTTTATTCATTACATCATATTCCAAACAATTGTCTTTTTTCTTCAGGTATAGCCATTTTTATACGGTCCATCTCTCCCAGTGCACTGGTCGATCTCACTCATATGCCTATGGATGAGGTGGATAACTCATGTATATTTTCATTTTATCATATCTCCCGTATTTTAAGTGGCAGTGCCTCAATAACATACTATACTAAAGTTTATATGACACTCTATACGAACATGCTGCCAGAAGTCAATAAATGTTGAAAAACACCGAAATTTTATGATGTAGGAAGATAAGTTGCCTCACTCTCACGAACTTAACCTATTCCATAAGCCAGCTTTTAGCTTGGAACATGTAGTATGAGAGATACGGAAAAAAAAGTTACAGACTAGTTCTGAAATATCCTTCTATTAAAAAACAGCGCTGCTTATGCATTTTTATTTGAAAGTAATCTTCCTGAATTGTGATCACATTTCCATTCCCTTTCTCCAACCGTCGAAACACTTGCACCACTATCCTTTTTCTACTTCTTAATGTTCTCTTGAAATGGGACACTTTCTGATTTCCTTTAATTTTTGGAGACAAAAAAGTCCCAGGGAACATATCCTGTGAATAGGGCACCATACGGCCGCTCGGGGCAAAAAGTAATTGCCAATCATGGTGTTGAGAGTGGGTGCATTGCCACGATGAAGAATCAGCGATTGTCATGCCACAAATAGGACCTCTCTTTCCCCCAAAAGTTTCATCACCTGAAGGCACAATCGACTTTATAATCCTCAGGTATATATTGTTAACGCATGGTTTCACGGAAGTGAAAAAAGAGCATAATCATTGTCTTGATGTTTGATTTTCATATTTAGGATTTTTTGTCCGTGGCTCAGCTTTGTGTCTTCGCCTAATGGTTGCTCTTCGTCTCAGAATCGCCCACATGTATTCAGGTTCCTGATGACCGCGTCTAAAAATTGTGTCCGCGTTCTTCAATCAGTCACGAGAAATGTACAAGAATTTTTTCTTGTGTTCGGGAGGCAAGTTTTCGGGAACGGTCTTGACAAAACTTGGAAATCCTTAACTCTTGTATGGGAATGTGGTGCACGGTCCTACCATTGACTATGGTGACTTCAGTAAATTCTCTGAGCCACGGGGGCTAGCCGCGTGGTCTGAGGCACGTTGCCACGGTCCGTGCGGCTTCCCCCGTCGGAGGTTCGAGTCCTCCCTCGGGTATGGGTGTGTGTGTCGTCCATAGCGTAAGTTAGTTTAAGTTAGGTTAAGTAGTGTGTAGGCTTAAGGAACGATGAGTTAAGCAGTTTGGTCCCATAAGACCTTACCACAAATAAAATTCTCTGACAATAAGGCAGCGATCCTAGTTGTTAGCTTGTTCAGCCTGCGGCAGAAGCGACATGATGTCGTTGCGTGTAGTAACGGGATGCAGTACCCGATCATCGTCCTCTATTGAGCTTCGCTCCGCTCTGCACTTCCTAAAACGACGTTCTCTGCAGAAGTCGCCCCACACTACAATAACGAAACACATACACAAAAAATTGAACTACATCTAATATGATGTTCACTAGAGAACAGGGAACGGTCTCTTGGGCAACGAAGAAGCGCTGAGTTGCCGTTGAAAATCTTCCAGCGTTGTCATAGCGCTTAAAATACAGAGTGTCTACGTCGAAGTGCCCTATTTTCTGAGGCGGTTGAAAACTAGTAAATCTTTGTTTGTTTCAGGTCTGACCTGCCCGTAGTGGCCAGCAGACCCTAAAGTTGCTGCGTAATTTTTGTCAACATCTGGATCGTTTTCTCTGTTTCATTGTTGTCTATACAAGCGAAAACGGCCTTAGTTCAGGAGAAGGCACAAATTGTGCTCTGGTACACAGAGTTTAAATCCATTGTTATCGTGCAAAGGCAGTTTCGTTTTGTTTACAAGAAAGCGGCACCAGACACCAAGAAGATAAAAGCAGGGCATAAATAGTTTCTCGACATTGACACCATTCTGATGCGGCATGCAAGGGGTCGCCGTGTCTCTGAAGAACCAGTTGGGAATGTCCGCTAAGCGTTCCAACGTCGTCAACGCTTCACGGCCAAGTGCAACTATTCATAATGCTCTCAAAAGCTGTTGCGTTTGTATTCACGCAACGTGCAAATTCTACAGGCCATAGAGCCCGATGTCAAGCAAAGACAATATGGATTTGCATGTGAAATGCTTAACCGAATCAACCGGAATACTGCTTTTTTCCCAAGTGTAATGTTTTCTGACGAGGCCACATTCCATGCCTCTGTAACTGTGAATAAGCATGAAGTTCGCATCTGGAGTCATATTATCCACACAGTATCAGGAAATGGTGCGAGATAGCCCTAGAGTGAACGTTTGGCGTGGCGTTATGTGCGACAAGATAACGGGACCATTCTTGTTTGCTGAGGAGGATGTAACAGGAACGACGTACACAGACATGTTACAGATGTTTGCCTTCCCCAAGCTAGAACTTGCAATCAAACCTTTGTTTTCAAGAGGATGGTGCTCCACCTCACTATTTATTGGATGTTTGGACAAGTCTGAAACGAACATTTCCAGGACGCTGGATTGGACGAGATGGACCCGTGAATTGGCCTCTAAGTTCTTCTGGCACCATACCACTGGATTTCTTTCTCTGGGCCTACGTGAAGAACAGGGTATTCTCCACTGCAGTGTGGGACATTCAAGACCTCCGTACTCGGCTTGTGTAAGTCATCGGTAACATCCCTCTGGACACGTTAAAGCGGACCTGGATGGAAATTGAATAGAGACTAGACATTCTTCGCGTCACCGCAGCGGCTCACGTGGAAAGTGTTTTGATTTGATGTTGTAATATTTATACAAAAAAAACTTAACACGACATACAAATTATTTTGGAGAAGAACTGTATTTATTTAACTTAATTTTACGTTGGGTGCAAGTTGAAAATTAGGTGTAAATTGAAATTCGGTGTAGACACCCCCTATTACCCGGCCTGGGAACTTGATTGTTCTACCCGCATATTATACACAAGAGTTAATGAATAGTATACATACTTGCAGTTTCTAAACTTAACTGTTTTACCCTCATGCACGATCAATAAACGGGGTTCTTGGCGTGGTGCAAGATAGATGTGGAACAAATGATCGAACTAGTTCTTTGGTGTGGAAAATTTGTGAAGATCAGTATTAAAATCAGAAAAATCAAGAAAATAGTTTTGCTGCACAGTAACATCCAACACTAAAATACACGACTGTACATAAAATAATCGCGATTGTGAGCAAATTCCAGCACAACAGCATTTTTTCCTTAGATAACGCGGTAAATTGGATCTCCGACTGCAGCTAGAATGTAGAAAGAGCGTGCTGGAGACAGCTGAACTGAAATGACTGTGGTGGAACGGCCAAATAAAGAAAAGTATCCTCCACATGACACTTCGACCCGAATGCTCAATAGGAAGACCTTGTGAGCTGGAAAAAGAAGGCATTTGAAGATCTACATATCAGAGATGATAAATGGTGTCAGCTGTAAGAAGAACAAGAGAAGCTGAAGAAGGGTCATATGAAATTTCACTGTATTCGCTACAGAGCAAAAATGATGATGATTAAACTGATCTATATGAGTATAATTTTCATTTGTGTATAGAAATGTGTAATGGAGCACAAAACGACTCATTTAAAATTTCGTGCAAGTTAGCTAGGGCGTTGTCCCGTTGAATAGACCAGTTCTCGCCAGATCAAAGAAGTGAAGCAACGTCGGGCGTGGTCAGTATTTGGATGGGCAACCGTCTTGGTTACTCACGTGCTGCTTTCCCTTTGCCTGGGGTGATGAGGTAAAGTTCCTGGATATTATAAAAAGCGGGACATTGTTCTTAATAGGGTTTGTGACTACCACAGACGGCAGTACATGCTGTGTAACGGGCTCCCCCGCTGGCCAGAAGGTTGCTAAGGAGTCGTTGTGGTAGGGGGCTATTCCCCCACTAGCCCTGATGATAACAGCTGGATGGTAGGTTGGTGCATGTGGACTTGCTGCAGTACGCCTCACCAATGCACCCCTCACGTTCTCGATGGGATTTAAGTTCAGGGAACGGCAGGCCAGTCCATTCGCCGAACATCCTATCGTTCCAAGAGCTCCTCCATTATGCTATTCGATGTCGTCGCGCATTGTCACGGATAAACATGACGTCAGGGTCGAATGCACCCTTCCAAAGACGCACATGGGGAAGGAGTAAACTCTCCCAATAATATTGTCAAACAGAAGAAGGTAAAAATAGATGAATGACTAACACTAACTTCACTTAACCAAGTTTTATTCAGCACTTGCACATACAAGAGGGCGGAGCGAACTGCCTCCGGCCAGAACACATACGGTGTATATACAGTTACAGAACATTCCAGTGCAATGATTCTTGACATTTGTGGTTACTTCTAGAATGTACTAGAAGCGAATATAGAAATAAAAATTTTACAATTCAGATAAATTCTGAATTCACGACCGCGCCATGCAACACTATAGTATCACAACCACTACACCACGGTGACTGTGCTACACAGCTTGCTCTGTGACAATATTCACTGGTGTATGTACCGTGTTCAAAGACTTGTAGATCAGTACACCCATGCAACTTTATGCTTCGCTACACCAGAACAGTGCGGGACCACCAAAACGATCACGTTGGATAATGTTCCTGGGTGCGTTACACCATATGAGGATACGCCTAGCAATGTCGAACACGATGCTTCTAGCATAACAGCACGTTGCAGAGCACGCTGCCAGTAACCACCACACCCCCACCCCTCCGCTCCGGAGCATGCAATGCCTTCCGTGGTAATCATCCACTCTATTAAGAACCACGACCGGTCTTTTTTAATGCCCAGGAGACCATCACGAATCGCGGAAACTTCATTGTAAGTATTGTCTTTGAATAAAAGTGTCATTTCTGTTCGTCTCATCGCGTATTTCTTTCAGTTACCTGCCGTACCATAGTGTAGCAGTGTTCCTCTGTATGGTCAAAGTTCATATTGGTTGGTAGTGACACTTCATGCGAAAGTCGCTTTCCTCTTAAATTATGCACACTGTTACGGCGGAAAGTCAAGCGTCGGCACGCCAGTCGGGAACGACAAAGCAGAGAAGGCTGTGAGAAGGGGTCAGCCAATCGCACGCTGACCGATCCAGGATGACAACGCTACAGCAGCGGTCCCTAGGTGAAGAGGACATAAGCACCGCGCCCGACTGGTGGCGGCCGACTTGGGTAGCAGCGTCTACGTTAGTCACTTCGAGAGCAGTTTCAGGAAAGACTTTTCTCAGTTAGAGATCAGCAGTCACTGCAAAGACTGATTATTTCGTATGTCGCCCTTTGCTTGCGACACATCTGTGTAATTGCCAAAGTTAAGTACTGTAATTGTTCTTATTGCAATAAAACTCATTAATACGAGTTGTTTGATTGTTTGTCTAGAGAACAGAGTAGGCAAGATTCCTAGACACAACACACATAAGTGTATTTTCGCCAACATATCGAAGGTTTATTGTAGTCGTTATCATCTATGGGTGTATGAATCGGGTATCTGTTCGAAATGAGACTCGAATTGTCCTCAAACCTTTCAGACACTATATTATCTGCATCGGGTTGTCGGTAAAAGGGCCAGTTATTCGTTTATTCAGGTTGCGAAGTATAACCCCTACACATATCAACTCACAGCAACTATCAACAGGTATTTTAATTTCACTAAAATATAAATTAGTTCTCACAGAAACAAACACGCCAGCATCATTTGTGAACACCGTAAGGTCTCTGGCAAAAACTGCGGCTGAAATTATCACCGCCTTTAGCCAGCTTTCAGAATCTATACCGATCTCGGCTTTAGGGCATTCTATTAGCGCTTGGAGCTCTGCTTCTTTCTCAACACAGTTACAATAATTTACTGTATAAAACGCATATCTGAACCATCAGCTACTTTTGTTTTAAACGCAAATGTCTACCGGGTTCGGTTTCGGACCATCTGCACGGATAGACCCAAACCGGTAGATATTTGGGTTTAAAATAAAAGCAGCTGACGGTTCAAATATGAATTTTATACATTTCTTAACGGCCGTTGACAGTCATCTTCCAAAAATATTTAAAACAATAATTTATAAATGCAATATCGATGATTTCCAGTTTTATCCTTATCCTGTGTTTGACCTGCACCCCTCGAGATTGAACCTCAGTTTGTATTGTTCCGATATCCTCTAACTTAAAAAACCGACCAGTCCGCTCCAGACAGCTCTAACTGCCCGTGTAGCCACCTGCAGTGTGTAATGAACCTCTAAGTGCCATGTCCGTAACATTGCGTTGTCTTTAATGTTCGAAGGAATGCAATGCCCGTAATATTACATGCGCACCATCTTATTGAAGACTGCCACAATCGTAAAACTGCGGCCACAGCACTCCAGATTAAGATGTTGATTCCGAAATATTACGGGAACGGCATTCTTTCTGACACTGAAGGCAGCATATTATTACGGGAATGGCACTCAGAGTGCTAACTAGATCCCGAGACCTCTCCATCCTATCGTTCAAGTCAAGGACTCTAGAGCCTACACGTCTGCAAAACCGTCTGAGACACTCGGCTCTGTATCATATGTCCACAGTCTGTCCTATCAACGATTCTACAGATGATGAGCTCCGCCTTCATCTTGCAGGCAAAACTAGTTGTCTTTACTGCTTCAGATAGCAACTGGAAGACAGAGAGAACCTCTTCCGATCCAAAGCGGTACACCTCATTAGTACCGACATGACTCACCACCTGCAGCTGGCTGTACCCTGTTATCTTCATGACATGTTTGATGACTCCGCTCCCCCCCCCCCCCCCCACACACACACACAAGTATGCACACAGAGGGATCACTAGACTTCTCCTCATTGGCAGTCATATCCCTAAGCAGCTCCATTACGTGGTCCAAGTTTCGTGTTGCTTGGTAGTGACACATAACGCAAAAGTTACTTTCGCTCTTAAGCTTTGCACACAAGTGTACATCTTTAAGTCCTGTAGTGGGTATAAAGAACATCGGAAGCTGAACTAAATGCTTGTTACGAAAATTATTTAGAAGTCAGTTCAGGAGCTTCAGGATCCTACACGAAGTATAAAAGTTTGTGATAACGTACTGTATTTCTGAACCATCAGAGTTCGTCATGACGAATGCAGAGATTAGGTTCCAGAAGTTTGTTGTGGCAAAACTGAACACCGTAACATCTAAATCCATCAAAACATAAACGTAAAATTTTTCTATTGAAAAAGTAGATAAAATTTTGCTTGATGCCGTCCTAAGAGACAATCTCCATTCCTTCCACACTAACCATGTAAGTGTTGACCAAATATGGCTTCAGTTCAGAGAAATTTGTGTTGACGGCAACCGAGAGGTTTATACCAAACAAAGTAACAGCAAACGGAACAGATCCACGTGGAGCACCAATCACGTTAGAGCACTGTTGCAGTAGCAACTAAAAACAACTCAAGGTTTATAACAATAAAAGGTGTCCGTGAGTGGTTAAGTTTTACAGAAGTTCGAAATTTAGTGCGGATTTCAATGCCAGATGCTTTCAGTAGTTTACACAATGAAACTCTGGTCGGAAATCCAAAGAGATTCTGGTCATACGTAAAGTACACTAATGGCAAGACACAGTCAACTCCTTCACTGCCCCCGAGCGGTGGTAATGTTACCGATGACAATGCCACTAAAGCAGTTTACTGAACAGTGTTTTCCGATATTCTTTCACCAATTAGTAACTGACAAGAAGTCACCGAGTGAAGCAGAAGTGATAGTCTATATGGCGTTCCCCAAGGAAGTGTTACAGGCCCCTAGGCGCGCAATCCGGAACCGCGCGACTGCTACGGTCGCAGGTTCGAATCCTGCCTCGGGCATGGATGTGTGTGATGTCCTTAGGTTGGTTAGGTTTAAGCAGTTCTAAGTTCTAGGGGACTGATGACCACAGGTGTTAAGTCCCATAGTGCTCTGAGCCATTTGAACCATTTTTTTTTTTTTTGTTACAGGCCCTCTGTCGTTCCTAATCACTGTAAACGATTTAGGAGTTAATCTCAGCAGTCCTTTTACACCGATAATGCTACTTTTATTGTCTTGTGAAATCATCAGAAAGTCAAATCAAATTACAAAACTGTCACCCATCCAAGTGCCACCCAAAGCTGACAGCGCATAACCTTTTGTGATCCGACGGGAACTGATGTTACCATTGCGAAAAGACCGTTGGCTTTTATCGGCAGTATACATAAAATATTCAACAAATCTGCTAAAGAGACTGTCTAAACTACATTTACTCGTTTTCTTCTAGAGTGATGCCACGCTGTGTGAGATCCTTACCATCTACAACTAACGGAGAACATTAAGAAAGTTCAAAGAACGGCAGCTCCTTCTGTATTATCGTGAAACAGAGTGGGATAGATCACGGATATGATGCGCGAGTTGAGGTGGCAATCATGAAGCCAAAGACTTCTTTCGCTGCGGAAAGATCTGTTTACTAAATTTCAATCACCATTCTTCTCCTCACAGTACGAAAATATATAGCTGAGTCCGACACACATGGGGAGAAATGATCAACTGTAATAAAATAAGAGGAAACAAAGCTAGCACGATAAGACTTACGTAATTGTTTTGTTCAAGTGCTAATGGAGATTGGAACGGTCGAGAAATAGTCCGAATGGAATCTTTTGCCAAGCACTGGAGAGTAGTCATGTAGATAAAATGTAGTACTTTCGGACGAGTTCGGCTTCAACCTGTTCTACAGCGATGGCTGCATACGTGCAACACTTAGCTGTGGAGACAGTACTCTAGTAGCCTACATTGTGGAGTGACATTCCAGGCAAGTGTTGAGAATGGTGGTGAGAATGGTGAATAACATACTAGCTCCACTTATACATATTGTTGGCAATTTGAAGAGCAACAGCTACACCAAAGAAATATAAGAGCCCGACGCAGTGCCCTTCCCCCATGAAATCCATATGTAATACTTCAGAAAGACTGCTTCTGCTCATGTCCGAGCGTTAAATAAACAGGACATGCCTTACTGCAGTATAACATCAAGTAAGTGTAAAATAGGCAATGAATCATATATACGTATGTACGATAGCCTGAGGTAAGCATAGTGTACTGGTGTTACGTAGACAAGAAAAACCTCAGGATAAATGAGCCGGAGTATGTTCATCTCCTAAATGCCGAATCTCTTGACAGCTTCTCATCTACTGGTAAGCACACGAAAATTTTCTCGTGCCAACTCTGTGATCGTAAGGACGACTCCATCTACGTTAAAAATAAGAACCGGGAAATTAGTTTCTCCTCAGAAGGTTAAAGGTCGATCGAGCCATCCTCCCTTTCCCCTATTACTCTTAGCTACTCCCAGCAGGCGAGCAAGATAAGGATCACCCTCTATCTAACACAAGCGCCTACGAGCCTTGTTGCTTCTGGAACTTGTAATTAGATGTTACTGACGAAGTATTGCAGTTAAAAAGCAAAGAACTTTGGAATAAAACTTTGGGACTGTAATTTGTATTACGAGACCCCTCTCTTCTAGCAGTTCCTTTTTCTTATTGGTTTAAATCTCGGTCGTAATTGATGTCTCTAGCAAGGAAGCCCTGTCGAACAATTTAGCAAAACACACTGCCTTATGAAGATATATGTTTGTGACTCTTGTGCTCAAGAAATTAACTAAACAGGAAGCAGAATTTTCACATAAGGTGAAATGAGATCACTCTAAATGCGATACGTTTCCTGTTTGGATCATCCGAGTGCTTTGAAAAACTTAGTAACACTTCCCTGTAACAGTTTTCATACGAAGCACATTTACAACTGTGCTTTATGTACTTTTTTCACATGATAGAGGTGCATTTCTTTATTGACCAGATTAATGGTAAATACGATGTTGACGTAAAGATACGTTTGTGAGCCATCGCCATACTAATTCTGACAAACCAAGAGTCATAAAAGTCTTGGATTGTTGTCAACAATATAGCACATTATAGGACATAGTATTAATAGAACCTGTTTGCTCGTTCCGACTAGTTAACTGGATCACCTATCGAGCATGGGAGCCTAGTTTATTGTGAGGTTACCGTGTTTCTCTAATGTAAAGAATTCCTAGAGGTAGAAATCAATCTATCGTACAACATTTCGTTGTAGTCTGCACTCCTAAAACTGATTTGATGTAGCTCTACACGCTAGAATGTTCTATGCGAGTGTGTTTATGTCTTAGGAACTACTGCAGCCTATATTCATTTGAACCATCTAACTATAGTCAGGCCTTGGTCTCACTCTACCATTTCTATCCCCGACACTTTCTGTCAGCACCAAATTAACGATTTATTGAGGCCTTAGGCAATATCCTACCAGTGCTCATCTGTAAAAACATATTTTCGAAACTTTAATTCTCGTCCTGTCATAAATGTTTCTGTTCCGTATAAGGCTGCACTCCAGACAAATACTTTTAGAAAATACTTCTTAGCATTTAAATTTATATTCTGTATTAACAAGTTTCACGTTTTCAGAAACACTTTTCTTACTGTTGCCAGTATACACTTTATATCCTTTCTACTTGGACCATCATCGATTATTTTGCTGGTCAAGTAGGAAAACTCAACCACTACAATTAATATCTCATGGCGTCATCTAACTCCCTCAGTGTAATCTGATTTAACTCGACTACATTCCATTACCCTTGTATCAATTTTGTTAACATTCACCTAGCAGCCTCATTTTATAGCGTGTTCAAGCTTCTCGTAATTTCTCATGGTAACGTGGCTAGACGAGACGACCTTTCTGTGGCTAATACGGTATAACAAAGTTATCGAATCTGCAGCTGTTACAGGAACAAAGATTTTTTTCATTTCGTGACATTTGTAACATTGTACTAAAGCAACAGATCCAAAAGACATCCATTTTTCGTACCCACGAGGCAATAAGGACAGCTTTTGATAAAATAAAACACTGTCCGTTGTAGGCTTTAAATTTTTCTTTTATTTGTTGTGATACTGGCGAATTTCTACCAAGGCGTGATTATTAAGCTCGTATAAAAAATAAACTACAGAACATGTTTAACAGTCAAAGGATCGTGAAGTGCGATGAAGGGCAAAGTCGTAATTTCTGAATAAGGTTCCATCCATTACTTACATCTGCAACAACACTGTGTACCATTTAACATAAATCAAAACAGATAATTTCGACTTCAATCTGTATGTCAGTATGTATGGCAAAAAGTCATTTCTGAAGAAGAGAAATCTGTTAACATCGAATATAAAGTTAAGTGTTAGAAAGTCTTTTCTGAAGGTATTTGTGTGGAATGTAGCCATATATGGAAGTGAAACATGGACGATAAACACTTTAGATAATGAATAAAAGCTTTCGGAATGTGGTGCTACGGAAGAATGCTGATGATTAGATGGGACGATCATGTAACTAATGAAGAAGTACTGAATAGAATTGGGGAGACAAGAGATGTGTGGCACAGATTTACCAAAAGAAGGGATCGGTTGATAGGACATATTCTGAGACATCAAGGGATCACCAATTTAGTATTTGAGGGAAGTGTTGGGAGTAAAAATCGTAGAGGGGGACCAAGAAATGAATACAGTAAGTAGATTCAGAAAGATGTAGGTTGCAGTAGTTACTCGGAGGTGAAGATGCGCACACAGGATAGAGCATCATGAAGAGCTGCATCAATCCAGTCTTCGGACTGAAGACCACAACAACAACAACTGCATGTTGATGTAATTGTGTGTTATTTGAAGTTAGCACATGATATAATATGGTTCTGTAGCATGATTGTTAACTTGGCCCTCAAGTTATACTGTACGTGGATCTTCCACACATTCCACTGTATTTTCCATCACATTCGATACAGAGCACGCAAACACTGAAGTTTAGCTCCGTATGTGGACTGAGAAACTGATTTGCTTGTTACATCTTATACAACATGGTACATAATTTTGCTGCATATCTAAGTAATGGACATTACTTTATGGCGAAATTACGACTTCGTCATTTATTTTGTTTTTGAGATACTTATACAAGTAACGTACTTCGTAGGTGCTCGCTAATGATACCTTAGCCGAAGTAGGCCAACAGCACAATAAAAATAAAAGATAAAATTATAGTCTACAACAGACAATGCTTTCATTTACGAAATATATCAAGCTTGTGCAATCACACAAAAACAATATTATCAGCAACGATAGTGGTGAAACTTTCACAACGAGTGATTTTCTTTCTTTTTTTTATGGTGTATCTTTCCAGATCTTTGTTAATTTGTTCGTTGCCATTCCTCGAAGGGAGTTCCTCGTCTCTAAGCATTTGTTAATGAATGAAACCACACATAGACATCGTAAAGTCACAAATGTTCACAAATATCTTATGACCTTCATTTCGTTTCTTCGATAAATTATCGCGATATTTTACCGTTTCTGATCCGGGCGTGATGCACGTTTTTCGTGTGGTACAAATTGCAAGTACCAGCTAAGATACCTCGGCAATAACTTGCTACAAATTTATCAAAGGTAATTGAATCGTTATTCGTTCACACCCGACACCAGGGGCGATCATTTCCTCTCACCGGGATAACCTTAGCTTATGTTTGCGATTTTTGACAAATAAAAATGTACATTGCTCCAACATTCAATACGGTATCTCTGCATGTATGTAAAAACTAAAGGCAGACTGCAGGTTCATGTGACTGCAGCTGGTATGCTCAGATAAGCTGACTGGCATAGGTCCAGGCTTGAGACCCATCCCGATACCCAGCTGTAAGATGTCACAAGCATTCAGGCATGAAAATCGCATCGGTCGGTTCCGATTATATTTGTTAAAATCAGATTCGTGTAAAGTTTTTTGAGTGTTCTGTGAGCCACTTCCACGTTCCAGTGATTTATCTCCACTGGCTATTTATCTAGTGTTTGTATTATATTTTTCTGGTATTTAGACGGTCTAGAAGGGGATCCAATTAACCGAATGACACTAATGAAATTAGCAGCGAAACTGACATGCTAGCCGTTAGAGAAGCGTCCATGGAAATGCTTACACCAGAATGGGATTGACAAAATTGTTATTTATTTAATGGTGGTCTCCAAATGGAAAGTTTGTGCTACATATTTGTGATGATTTTTACAGTTATTTCGTATATTATGCCATTACTAGAGGAAACGAGGAGTGGTTTCACACTTACACGTTACTCAGCTGTTACTTACAATCTCTTTATCGTAACGATACCATAATTGAAAAAAAACTGATGTTACACGCTGTGTACTTCTGTTGATGAATCTTTATAGCATGTAATATTGTTTCAGGATTTAAAACTAGCTAACTTCTTGAGCAGGCTCAGGAGAGTGCGTTGGCGATGGGTCACCCGTTGGGCCGCTGCCTTAAAGCGGCATTGGACGGCGGCATGCGACGGGGCGCGGTAATTACAACTTTCTCTCGCTCATCAGTCTCAACCTTTGCAATCGGAGTCACTACTCGTTCTCCATGAAACTTCTTGGGGTCTTCCTAAGGCTGACTACACCACCTGTCAAACCTCCCATCAAGCCATCATGAAAAAAATCATGAAAATCATGTGGGATCTAACCCGCGGTTTGTGAGTGTGTGTGTATTTTTTCTAATTTATTGGCCTTTGGCATAAACCATTTAACCAGAGGAGTGAGTAATTGCAGATTTGGCGTACAGTATCATTTATACAGCACAGGCATTGGAAATTACATTAATTCCAGGTAATCTTCGTGGTGCACTGTGTACATTCACACATTCAGTACAGTAATACTGACACGGTCCACTGCGGTCAGGTCCGTCACAGATGTAGGCTGAGGAATTCCTGCTCTGATCAAGGTCTTAAGAAACTTGCGATGTTGTACGTCATAGCGTGAAGGCTCTACTATCACATGGTTGAGATCTGCACATCGCAGTTCAGTGGACTTCGCCGTATATAGATGGCTGAATTTTCATCCTATTAAGATTTGAAGGATAAAAGCCGTAACTCAGCTGGATGCGTGTTACAGTAGTGGTATGACGTCTAGGTAGCGTGGTTTGGGACAACAGGGTTTTTTCGCGGAATACTAGGCTGTATTGCGGCGTAATGTCTTCCTCTGGACTGTTGTGAGATCTCCCACGTCTGTGATCATTCTTGATTAACCTTTTCCTTTAAGCCAGCAACAAAATATGTGTGTGTAGGGCAAATGTAGTAATTTAGCCATCAATCACACTTTGTTTCGCCAGGTGGTCCGCCATCTCGTTACATGAGGTACCAGAGAGTCCCTTGAGCCGCAATAACTGTGTTGGTTCGAGAAAAGCTCACCAATTATTTACAGAGGGATTATGATATACCATCTTAAATAACTGTGGAAGTGGTAGGCTATATTAAATAGATAACACTGTTCGACATGGGTTCTATTTATGATATTAAAGTATGTGCTTCTAGACCATTTTACCGTGGGAAATTCAAACATGTAAACAAAATATCGTTGTCAGGGATACTTTTTATGTAATATGTATATATATCTATATTCACAATTCATGGCGAACACAGAGACGTTGTAGAGAAATACGGGTATGTTGCCGCATCCAGTAGTGATAGAACGTGATAATTTCTTGTGTATCAGCAGGTGGGAAGAATCAGACACCATTAGGTTATCCCCCGCCACACCTATGTCATTAAGACCACCTGGAACATCTCATTAACTCGAACGGCGACAGCCGGTCGCTGCCTCGGCAGTAAAGCTTCACACCTACTAGGGGCAGGTGCATCGAGTTTACAACCGTGATGTTAGCCGCAATTTGTGTCAGTCTTAACGAGTGGGTGTTTTGGCTGACAAGTAACTGTCTGTCATATTTCCTAGCACGGTTGAATGTTTTAGTTTCTGTGTGTAAACGGATGCTGGTGCTGAAGGTAAAACGACTGCTTGTTTTTACACATCAGCGTTCCTCTAGTTCCCTACTATTAATTTAATACAGGTGTATTACCAAAGTGGTATTTTTAAATTTGCAGAAATGCCACGTCGTCGTGGATGTCGATATAAGACGGACACCTTATGCTACATCTGTAGGAAGTTCACTTTTGCCAGAAATAGGAAGAAAATTTCTTCAGTCATAAAGAAAGCATACAAACATTACTTTGGAGTAGAGGTAGGAGACCAAGATAAAGAATGGGCAACACATTTCTGTTGTGCTACATGTTACTGCAAACAAATTCAGTGGTGGAAAGGTAAAGAGAATGTGGCGTTGTTTGCTGTTTCCATGGTCTGGAGGGAGCTTAAGGACCATGTTACTGATTGTTATTTCTGCCTAACAAAAATTCAGGGTTTTACAACAAAAAGTCGAAGAGGCACATTGTTTACCCAGATCTGTCTTCAGCGAGAATGCCGGTGCAGCATTCCGACAAGCTTCCAGTACCTTCAAGAGCTCGAGGTCAAATTCCGAGTGACAGTGAAATAAGTAGTACTGAAGAAATCACAGATGATGATTCTTTATATCACTGCACAAGAGAGTCATCGCCACATTTGTTAACATAGGCAGATTTAAATGATTTAGTACGTGATCTAGGACTAAGTAAACAAAAGGCGCAGCTGCTTGGTTCAAGATTACAAGAGTATAATCTACTGCACCAAAGTACTAAAATCAGTGTGTTCAGACACAGAGAACATGCCTTCATTTCTTATTTTTCAACTGACGAAGCACTGCCATTTTGCAATGACGCTGGCCTGATGAAAGTGCTGAACTTCACTTATATTTCACAGGAGTGGAGACTTTTCATAGATGCATCGAAAACAAGTCTGAAGGGTGTTTTGCTCCATAACGGAAATAAAATACCCTCTGTTCCAGTAGCTTACGCTAGTTTGACAAAGGAGAATTACGAATTCGTAAAAAGGATGCTAAATTCATTAAAATACAATGAACACAAATGGAAAATATGTGCAGATTTCAAGGTAATTCCTATGGTACTGGGAATGCAACAAGGCTACACAAAGTATGCCTGTTTTCTTTGCGAGTGGGATAGTCGAGACCGAAATTCTCACTACGTGAAAAAGAAATGGCCTAGGCGAAGATGGAAAGTTGGCGAAAAGAATGTACAACGTGAAAGTCTGGTAGCTCCTGAACATATACTACTTCCACCACTTCACATCAAACTTGGCGTGATGAAACAATTCGTGAAGGCCATGGATCCAACAGGCTGTGGGTTTGCATATCGAGCTACCAAATTCCCCCGTCTTTCAGCTGCAAAAATAAAGGAAGGTGTATTTGTGGGCCCACAAATCCGGGAGCTGCAGAAAGATGCAAATTTTGAAGCATGTTTAACTGATAAAGAAAAACCCGCATGGGACTGTTTCAAGACGGTGTCGGAAAACGTCCTCGGAAGAAGAAGAGCTACTAATTACAGAGCAGTGGTGAAGGATATGATCAAAGCATATCAGGATTTGGGGTGCAATATGTCTTTGAAGGTACATATGATGGACTCTCATCTGGACTACTTCACAGAGAGTTGTAGTAACGTATCGGATGAACACGGGGAAAGATTCCATAAAGACATTTCTACCATATAAAGGCGCTATGAAGGGAAGTGGGTACCTTCTATGTTAGCAGATTATTGCTGGAATATCATTCGAAAGTAGAAAGATTCACAATACAAGAGAAAAAAGTGATGTGCATTACAAGGCAGTGGCTCATTGTTTGTCAATTTTCAGTAATTTCTCATGTCAAATAAATGCTTCAAAGTGTATACACAAAGGCTACTGTGTTATATGTTAGATCCCACCCTCCATTAATGTGATGAACTTATAACATCATAAAGATGTGCATTTGTTTGTCGAATGTCACCTCACGTTTGCTGCACTATATCAGAAACTGAAAAGAGAAATAAAATTGCGATTACTCATAAACTATCCCTGACAGAAAAAAACCAAAAACAGTTTTCAATTTAGCACTCAAAATACAACTAGGATCACAATATTTTTTATCAGAAATAGAAAAAAAGTTTTTTTTGTAGAACAGTGTAATTGAACATACCAACGAATAACAGAGGAAAAGTGTTACTTTGAGTTCCAAGATAAGCTATAGTTTTATACTACAATATTTAGGAAGTGCTTGTTGTTACCTCCATTAAATTCTGCAATATATGATAAGGCAACTTGGGTTGTTACGCTCTCAAGGAAACAATATTTAAAGACAGTATCGGACAACGCTTATTTCATCAGCGAGTTTAGATAAACATCCCGTATGACTGTCTGCGATCAAATTTAATTTCTGAGTTAACAGTTTTTTTCCTCTATTACCTTACCTTTATATTCCCATGTTTATCACCTTTTTTGTTTCACCGAGGGATAAGACATTCTGCTAAATGGCATTTGCTTTCCTCTTGGCCTGTGGTAGTGACTGATACGACAAAAAGCATCACCCTTTACGGTATCGAAATTTCCGTCTGTTACTTCCAGTCTGGCACGAATAAAATAGGAAGCGCCGTTTGCGAGAACGGCAGGTGCTGACGAACCGCGACTGGCATTAATTTCCGGCAGCGCGAGTGGGCGGCCGTCCTTCCCACGCTGGCAAAAATAGGCAGCCGCAGCTCGCGCGCGTCTTCTTGCGACACACGCCGCCACCGCCAGTGGCTGCAGGACTGCTTTGCGATGCGAGCAACGCCATAATCGTGGAAGCTTCGGCCACTGCGTCGACATGGGCCTTTTCTGTGTCATAGAAGCGACCTACTTTGTGTCTGTGTGTATGTGTGTGATACAGGGTTATCCACAATACCTCCGGAGCTTCAGAAGACGACTGCGAGACGACTAGAAGACATGCAAGTATATGATGCCCATCAGCGGATAGAGCCCCTATCCAAGTTTTGATTCGTAATAGTCGTTCTGGAGTAGTTCATCTAGGGCAGTGGCTCTCAACCTGGGGCTAATTATCCGACCGACGGGTTATATGACATATTTTGAGGGATGAAAAGGGAAGAGCTCGATTGTGTTTCTGTCACGAAATCGAATGAAGATAACTAAACTATGATTACATAAGTTAATAATAATGGAAATAACAACTCTGCTGAACACTCGGAAGATTGCTATTAATTACATTTTTATTTCATATACTATTGCTAATATGTGACACAGTATGGTGGAGGTTACAGCTTATGAAACGAATGGATCAACAACATCTTTCTCAGATACAAATGAAATGATCGTCTGGCACTGATGGCCGGGAGTCTCCACCTGGGGAAGTTCGCTCGCCGAACGACAGGTTCTTTCAGTTGGGCGACTTGCGTGTCGATAATGATGAAATGATGATGAGGACAACATAACACCCAATAACCGAGCTGAATATCTCCGACCTGACAGAGAATCGAACCCGGGCCCATTGCACGGCAGTTAATCGCTCTGACCACTCGGCTAAGTGGCCGGAATTTGTCACGAAGTCCACCCACCATACACATACATTTTAACTAATACCACGCATCTGTTGTTGTGGTCTTCAGTCTGAAGACTTGTTTGATGCAGCTCTCCATGTTACTCCAGCCTGTCCAAGCTTTTTCATCTTCGAATAACTACTACAACCTGCATACTTTCGAATCTGCTCACTGTATTCATGTCTTGGTCTCACTCTACGATTTTTGTGTGCTCCTAGAACCACTCTGTAGCAATTCTGGACGTGTGGGGTGTCGCATTGTCCTGTTGGAATGGTCCAAGTCCATCGGAATTCAGAATGGACATTAGTGGATGCAGGTGATCAGACAGGATGCCTACGTATGTTTCACCTGTCAGAGTCGTATCTGTACGTATCAGAGGCCCCATATCACTCCAGGTACACACGCCTCACACCATTACAGAGCCTCCAACAGCTTGAACAGTCCCCTGTTGACATGCAGGGTCCATGGATTCATGAGGCTGTCTCCATACCCATACACGTTCATCCGCTCGATAGAATTTAAAACGAGATTCGTCCTACCAGGCAACATGTTTCCAGTCATCAACAGTCCAATATCGCTCTTGACGGGCCCGCCTGAATACGCATGGCTATAGCAGTTCCTTTGGCGCTTGAGTGTAACTGACAGCACATAATAACTTTAAGTACTTTGCCGTAGGACCTAAACAGTATTATTATTATTATTGTTAGTGGCAGCGGTCATACAGAAAGCATTGGCAACCTAAAGTCCTCCAATTTCTGCCACTTAGGAAGTAAGGAGTGCAGCAATTAAAATATTTACCAATAGTATTACGGTACACACATTTTAAATTTGTTGATTTTAAATGGAGGTACAGAATTTGAGTGAAGTAAGTGTTGCTAGGAATAGGAGTGGTGTAGAGGAGGCATTATTTGTAACAAGTATCTATCATCAATGTAGATAGTTAGCTTTTTTTCTGAGAAGGAATTGTGGATAGCATTAGCGAACCACTGAGAAGAGTTTCATTATTTCAGAAAAAAAATGCCGTTAGAAATAAGCGGTATCAATTGTGTCATTGCCTCGTTAGTTTGTGATTTAATATCATATCTGTAACAACTGAACGTCATCTATCTTTGGTCATACTAGCTAATATCTGATTGCACTTGGGAGCAATGGCCCCAGAAAGGTTACGGAGCATTGCAATGTAGGTAGGTGTGTCTGAACACGCAGTCAAACTATCGGCTCCGCAATGTTGCATAGAATTAGTTCGCGCCTGCTGATGAGCAACACAACTAATAGATTTCTAAAATGGGCTGCCGTCGCTCATTTCCAGGCAAATCGCGTTAGCGACTTCAATTAATGGCATGCACGTATTAATGCGTTTTCCATGTAATTAACGGCGCATATATTGAAAACCTGTACTGTGAGTTAAAACTCGGAGAGATGCTTTGCTATGTGTGTTTATTTTCTGTATGTCTTGTAGTTTTCGAGCAGTCAGCCCCAGACATACTTCCGAAATAACAATACACGTCAAGGAAAAGAAAGGACAAAACGAAGAAATTATTCGAATGGGACGGGAACCGGTAGATGTGATGTAAATGTAGATACAAACAAATGATTAGAACTTCAGAAAAACTGAACGATTTATTCAGGAGAAAGCGTTTCACAATTTGAGCAAGTCAATAAAGTGTTGGTCCACTTCTGGCCCTTACGGAAGCAGTTATTCGGCTTTGCATTGTTTGGCAGTGTTGTTGGATGTCCTCCTGAGGGATGTCGTGCCGAATTCTCTCCAATTTGCGCGTTATATCACCAAAATCCCGAGATGGTTGGAGGGCCCTGTCCATAATGCTCCAAACGTTCTGAACTGGGGAGAGATTCGGCGATCTTGATGGACAAGGTAATATTTGACAAGCATGAAGACAAATAGTAAAAACTCTCCCCGTGTGTGGGCGGCCATTTTCGTGCTGAGATATAAGTCCTGGGTGGCTTGTCATGAAGGGCAACAGAACGGGACGTAGAATATCGTCGACGTACCGCTGTGCTGTGTGGATGCCGGGCACGACAACCAAGGGGCATCTGCTATGAAAAGAAATGGCATGTCAGACCATGACTCCTAGCTGTCAGGCCGAATGATGGGCCACAGCCAGATTGGTATCCCACCACTGTACAGGGCATCTCCAGACACGTTTCAATGGTGATCGGAGCTAAGATCGCAGTGGGACTGATCTGTGAAAACAATCCTACTCCAGTCAGTGAGATGTGTCTGGAGACACCCCCCCCCCCCTCCCCCAAGCAGGCGCTGGAACAGCAGTGTGGCGCCACTCAGCTGTTGGGCGTCGAAGGAGTTGCTGGCCCACAGGCACCTATGACTCCGTCAAGGGTTGTCTCTCTACAGAAACGTTTTTAAAGTTCTCAACAAAGGTGTGCAGGCATCACCAACTGTGTTGCTGAACTTGGGGGTGTTAGAGGGCCACTCTGCCTTTTATACATGAATGTGTCAATATCGCACCTCCCCATGATCACACCTCAGGAGGGCGCGAAATTGGAGAGCTTAAAAAGGCGTAAACACCATTTCGTGCTTCACATCACGTTCAAATCTCGTAGACTGGATTTTAGACTTTCTTGGTTCAAATGACACTGAGCACTATGGAACTTAACTTCTGAGGTCATCAGTCCCCTAGAACTTAGAACTACTTAAACCTAACTAACCTAAGGAGATCACACACATCCATGCCCGAGGCAGGATTCGAACCTGCGACAGTAGCGGTCGCGCGGTTCCAGACTGTAGCGCCTAGAACCGCTTGGCCACCCCGGCAAGCGACTTGCTTGGTAGTTCTAATCTATATACCAGAGCAAAAATTGTGGTTGCGCCACATTTCAAAGGCATCAACCCAATGCAGTGGTGTTGGAGCACCACGACGTCTTTAGAAGTAAGGTGAATCGTCCTTTTGATGTCCGAAATGTCAAAGGATGTCAAGAATGCTGGTCTGTTGGACATCGCACTAAAAACTGTCGTTTTCGACCGCGAAATGTGTGTGAATAAATGCTCAAAAAAGAAGGGGTAGTTTCAGTGACGCCCGTTATGCCAAGTCCTAAGGCGTTTTGTGTCGATTTTGAGTGGCGGTTTGTCTGGAACGTTTTCCTCGGCAACTGAAAAGGGAATCGCGGTATTTCTGTGCTGGATGTCGTGGATCTGTCCTCCATTGCAGAGGGGTTAAGAGAAGGGGTGAGATGTGGGTAATTGTTGCAGGGAATTGTGGTCAAATTTGGTGCCCATGTGATATCATTAATTCACCTTACACCTCACCTGAACATCTGAGTTCTGCCCGCTCCCCTCCCTTTTTTTTTTTAATGTGTTGACTTATTGCTGTTTGAAGCATCGCCGATTCAGAGGGTTATGTTACAGGGCGCCTTGCTTTTGCATGGGCACAGAGGAAGGTTGTAGGCATCTTTGACTGAAATTTCAAGTTTCAGCGTAGCTACGGGCAAAAACAGCGAGGTTTCAAAAAGTCACTTATCAATTGTTTTACGCAGTTTGTTTGTGTGTGTGTTTTTGTAAGTGAGTGAGTGAGTGGGAGAGAGAGAGAGAGAGAGAGAGAGAGAGAGAGAGAGGGAGAGAGAGAGAGAGAGAGAGAGAGAGAGACTGGGAAAGACAAAGAAAGGTTTTCATCCACACAGCACATCCGATCAACAGAGGTCCGTTCTCTTCACATATATAAAACAGATCAGCTTCCACGCCAACCGCAGATGCGTTTTGTTAGGAAGAGAAGCCATGATACTTTATCATGTGTTAAACTCATGAGGAATGCCTTGAGACGAAGGAGTGTCAGTGTGATTTTTACATTCAGGTGGCCATCCATGTACACTCCTATGACGGTGCATCAGGTGAAGATATACCACTTGAAAATACCTCTCGGCTTCTCAGGCCTCACCTCGTGGAAGTATATCTTTAACAACGAACAGTCAGGTCCGCAGATAGACAAGCTTCATCACCTGACCAATTTCCTTAAATTATTTTCGGTAAATGCAGGGAGAATTCCATTAAACATGCCGCGGTGTCTTCCTTCCCCAATTCTTACTCAATAAAACAAGTGACTTGGCACTAATGACATCGCTGTCGACGAGACGACTTCCTTGCTACGGCACTCCTCGTCTGCCACACTGAAAGAACAACAGCTTCCACCTCCTATGAAGCTCTGAAGCTTCAAACGTGTTTTACATTATTACTTAACATTGGTGTTTGGACCACGCTTTCATGTTTTATTCGTTGTGTGGTCCATTTCATGTGATCAATACTTCGAAGTTCGTCATATTCGACGCACAGGTTTTAGAGTAACCGTGATTTTGGTGTTTTTCCTTGGTTCCTAGTAACCACTGGGTAATACGTATTTAAGACTTATCTACTTGTACTTAATAACGCTCTTAGATAATACAGTTTAACTTAACAATTGTACGCAACCTGAAACTTCATACATTTTAAATATAAGCACCAACTATCCGAAATGTCTTAAAATAAATGTTATCCCAAATCAAAGCAATGAACACTTGCACATTCTAAAAATAGTTTTTACAATGTGAATTGCTTCACTAGGGCAAAGCAATGAACCTGTTGCAGTAATTAAGATGGTTACACTTTGGTTTTTAATCTAGGTCATGTGTAAATATACACGTAAATCCTTTAGTGAAAGTTCCAAGACGATACCGTACTTATTGTATTTAGTCCAAACAATGTTACCAGAAAATGATTCAAAGCACAGAACAACAAAAAAATGTTACATGAAAAAGCACTTGAAGCCTCATTATACCTCTTTAAGAAGCTCTATATGCCGTGCCTCTAAATGAGTCCCGGTGGAAAGGAATTGTAAGAGAGCAGGGGCAGAAGTTTAGCTACATGAACCACGGGAAGGGAACTGCTACCAAAAAGCTGACAGACGAAATTCTAGTCATGATTAGTGTACGGCATTCCAGATAAACGAGCACATCACGAAGAAATACGACGGTTGCCCAGAAAGTAATTCACCAAATTTTTTTTTTCTGAGCCGAAAACAATGTTACGAGTGCGAAACGTTACGTATATATTATTTGAAGTCTCCTGAGTGAGCGCTCCAAGTTTCCGTCACTTCCGACAGAAAGCGTAGCTGCAGGACAGTTTCAAAATGGCGTCTGTAGGTGATGTACGTTACAAGCAATGTGCCGTCATTGAATTTCTCTCTTCAGATAAAGAAATCGTGGGGAACATTCACAAACGTCTGTGCAAATTCTATGGAGCATCTACTGTCGAGAGAAGTACAGTTAGTCGCTGGGCACGGAGGGTGAGGTCATCAGAAGCGGTTCGGCGGAGCTCCAGGATTTGCAGCGGTCGGGTAGCCCATCCACAAGTGCCACACCTGACATGCTGCAGCGAGCTGATGTCATTTGCGGGGACAGATGCATTACCGCTTGTCAGTTGGCACTGCATCTGTCAATCAGCAAAGGAATATTCAAAAGTGTGTGGAGATGGGTCCCGCGGTGTCTAACGGTGGATCATAAATCGCACAGAAAAAACATTTGTCTTGATTTGTTGCAGTGCTTTTAAGCTGAGGCAGACGCCTTCTTGTCCCAGATTGTGACAGGTGATGAAACCTGGGTTCGCCATTTTGAGCCCGAAAGAAAACAACAGTCGATGGAATGACGCCATACCCCTTCCCCACGGAAGAAAAAATTCAAAGCAACTGCTCCCGCCGGTAAGGTCATGATCACCGTGTTCTGAGACTGTGAAGGTGTGATTCTCATTGATGTGACGCAGGAGGTGGTACCATTAATTCAGAAGCTTATGCCAACACATTAACAAGACTCAAGACGCGATTCTGGCGACTTCGGCGCCACAGCAACCCAGGAGATATTTTGGTGGAACGCTATAACTCTCGGCCCCACACAAGTCTGAGGACTGCTGAACACTTCGCGAAACATGGTTGTACAGTGATATTCCATCCACCCTACAGCCCTGATCTAGCCCTCTCGGATTTCCACTTGTTTGGACCACTAAAGGATGCCATTCGTGGAAGACATTTTGGGGATGATGAGGAGGTGATTCACGCAGTGACGCACTGGCTCTGCCACCAGGACAAGGATTGGCACCGACAGGACATACAAGCTCTTGTATCACACTGGAGGAAGGCCACAGAAGGGGCTGGAGAATATTTGGAAAAGTAGGTTGTGTAGATAAAAGGTGCTTTTACGTCCCAGTCCGCACATACACATTTAGGTTTCCTGTGGTTTCCTTAAATCACTTCACCTGAATACGAGTCCATTGTCTGAAATACTGCGCTAGTTCTCATTAGGATAGGAAACTAAATTTCGATCTCACTATGAATTATTTTAAGTGTTAGTGTAGCAAGAGTAGTTTCTTACAGCGATTTTTTAACCTTTGACGTTTCAGGTGAAGTCTGTTCCTCCACTTTTTGTTACATTAACAATTATGAATCTACGTTTGTTTCGATTTGGGTGCATGACAAGCAGACAAGACGTGATTGGCTGTTCTTAAATGCTGACAAAAATAAGAGTGCAATAGCTAAGGTGCTCGTCGTAACACTGAAATTAGAGATAAAGAGAGAAGAAAATAAAAAGACTTAATTTTATCCATCGTGTACATATCGACTATGATGTTCACGGCTTTATTTATAAGCCGTCTAGGTGGTTATTGAACCACATCCTCGAGAGTGAACGAACTACGCCTGAGTGAAATTATACTTAAATCTGCAAACGGTTTCGAATGGAACATTGAGCTGACATGCCGTTCTACATAACAACCTAAAACCTGTGTGTGTGTGTGTGTGTGTGTGTGTGTGTGTGTGTGTGTGCGAGAGAGAGAGAGAGAGAGAGAGAGAGAGAGAGAGAGAGAGAGAGAGAGAGGGAGAGAGACATCAGACAGGTATCGGACATCTTCAGCGTTCAGCAGCTACGAGAAGTAGAAAAGTACACCAAAGTAACAGCAAAATGAAAAACTTTTGGAAGCCTGCCTGCTATTAAACAACTTAATGTGAAAAACTGGATGAACTTCGAATCGTTTGTACTGTTGGCAGCACGACCTCAGCACATTCGGCGCTTTACTCATTTATGAGATTTTTAAGGTACTGTTAGTTGTGCTAGAAGTATAAAATGATGGCTTTTTGGTATCTGAGTGGCAAGAAAAAACAGGAAACAAATACTGTGAGCTTTATGCGTGTTAAATTTTTAACGCTGCACAGGTTATTTTAATTTTGTATTCGTGTTTGTAAATTAATAAAATTGTGGGTACCTATAATGTTGTGGCTGCCTTTATTGCTATCATTGCTACAGTTGCTGCCCTTATTTCATCTTAACCTTACACAGAAGATGTAAATGAGAAACTATCCACGTCCCTGCATCTGATCACTAGACAATCTTTGTAGGTGGAACTTCATACAGAAATGAATAATTTTAAGGTGAAAGAAATCAATATCTGGTTTGGAGGAAGAGAGTTGTTGTTTGATGCGGACCGCCAAGTGCTCGTTAGCAGCGTTGCAGCAGCGACGGGGACGGCAGATGCGCTTCCAGGGAGAATGCTTTAATTAACACGGCCGCTTCTACTTCCCTTCTTCACGCGCCAGTTCATGCTTTGCACCCGCATACCGCTAACAGAAACGCCACCTCTTCGCCGATTGATATTTCCCGCGCGTATACAGACAACAGCTACACCATCTCCTCGTTCTGCTGCAAATGTGTGGTATGCAGCGGAAAACATGCCGGGTAATGCTTTATCTACCAATGGTTGTGGCTTCTCTTCTCTTCTTTTTAATAATGATGCAAACAGGTAGGAACACTGCTATTAACAAGTTTTGTACAGCGACTGTAGATACAAAATCTTTCAAAGGTGTGTGTTACAGCTCCAAATTTGGAGGTAGAGTCATTGAGGAAATGTGTGAGTAATTTATTAGCATTACGCTAATATGGCTAGCATAATATTCAGAAACATTAATCCTTTTATTTAGGGTATATCGATAAAAATTCAGTTGGTCATTGATTGCTCATATGAACCTCGGAGCTTTGGACAGTATTCCAACTGTCTTCCCTTATCGCTTATATTTTGTTCTCAGTTGCAGTTTTCAATTGTCTGCAAGAATCGCCTCAAGAGAAACTACTATGATTACCATGAATGTTTCGCATGCTTCTGAAACGGACTATTCGTAGGTACAAGTCACATCTGTATAAGCGATTCTGTCCTTTGGTTAAAATCAAGCATATTTCATTTAATTTTTCACCAATCGTATGTTAACTCACAAGACTTTACAGTTAACTACGAGACTATCAACTAAAAATACGGGAGTAAGGAATTAAGATGAGGGTTGAACGTCTCGTTCACGAAGTAATTGGAGGTGCTGCACAATCTCGGATAAGACAAGGTTGTTCTAGGAAACCGGCCGAGTACTTTTCATAGAAACTGTCCTGGTATATGACCTGATTGATTTAGAGAAATCACGATGAACAGACGGGTAATCGAATCCCTCTCTTAGCGCATGTGAATCTAAGGCCTTCACCGCTACACCACCTCGCTCCGTGGTTACGGACACAATGTGAAAGGCCATGGGAAAACGGCTTCCGGTTTAGGCACACAACGAATCTCTACGAGTTAGACGAGAAGTAGGAATAACCTAGAGTATAGCTCTAAAATATTTTGTAGTTGAACTAGTAGGTTGGTAGACGTGTTTATCTACACTCCTGGAAATTGAAATAAGAACACCGTGAATTCATTGTCCCAGGAAGGGGAAACTTTATTGACACATTCCTGGGGTCAGATACATCACATGATCACACTGACAGAACCACAGGCACATAGACACAGGCAACAGAGCATGCACAATGTCGGCACTAGTACAGTGTATATCCACCTTTCGCAGCAATGCAGGCCGCTATTCTCCCATGGAGACGATCGTAGAGATGCTGGATGTAGTCCTGTGGAACGGCTTGCCATGCCATTTCCACCTGGCGCCTCAGTTGGACCAGCGTTCGTGCTGGACGTGCAGACCGCGTGAGACGACGCTTCATCCAGTCCCAAACATGCTCAATGGGGGACAGATCCGGAGATCTTCCCGGCCAGGGTAGTTGACTTACACCTTCTAGAGCACGTTGGGTGGCACGGGATACATGCGGACGTGCATTGTCCTGTTGGAACAGCAAGTTCCCTTGCCGGTTTAGGAATGGTAGAACGATGGGTTCGATGACGGTTTGGATGTACCGTGCACTATTCAGTGTCCCCTCGACGATCACCAGTGGTGTACGGCCAGTGTAGGAGATAGCTCCCCACACCATGATGCCGGGTGTTGGCCCTGTGTGCCTCGGTCGTATGCAGTCCTGATTGTGGCGCTCACCTGCACGGCGTCAAACACGCATACGACCATCATTGGCACCAAGGCAGAAGCGACTCTCATCGCTGAAGACGACACGTCTCCATTCGTCCCTCCATTCACGCCTGTCGCGACACCACTGGAGGCGGGCTGCACGATGTTGGGGCGTGAGCGGAAGACGGCCTAACGGAGTGCGGGACCGTAGCCCAGCTTCATGGAGACGGTTGCGAATGGTCCTCGCAGATACCCCAGGAGCAACAGTGTCCCTAATTTGCTGGGAAGTGGCGGTGCGGTCCCCTACGGCACTGCGTAGGATCCTACGGTCTTGGCGTGCATCCGTGCGTCGCTGCGGTCCGGTCCCAGGTCGACGGGCACGTGCACCTTCCGCCGACCACTGGCGACAACATCGATGTACTGTGGAGACCTCACGCCCCACGTGTTGAGCAATTCGGCGGTACGTCCACCCGGCCTCCCGCATGCCCACTATACGCCCACACTCAAAGTCCGTCAAATGCACATACAGTTCACGTCCACGCTGTCGCGGCATGCTACCAGTGTTAAAGACTGCGATGGAGCTCCGTATGCCACGGCAAACTGGCTGACACTGACGGCGGCGGTGCACAAATGCTGCGCAGCTAGCGCCATTCGACGGCCAACACCGCAGTTCCTGGTGTGTCCGCTGTGCCGTGCGTGTGATCATTGCTTGTACAGCCCTCTCGCAGTGTCCGGAGCAAGAATGGTGGGTCTGACACACCGGTGTCAATGTGTTCTTTTTTCCATTTCCAGGAGTGTATATGCGAAATCAAAACAAACCAGTTGTTCTGTCAGAAGTTTGCTTGGCCTCCTCGCGGTTACATGTGTTGACTGATGAGTGCAAGTAAGCACGAACTTTAGCCGTTAACAGTGTTTCTACGGGGTTCGTAGGTATTTTGTAGAATGGAAAGATGACAACAAACCTAACTACCCAAAGTAAATCCAATTCTAATATTTTTATTTACTTACAGCAACGGATAAAACGAAAGAATGTACAACAGATTTCAGACAAGCTGTCTTAGCAGTACCAAGCCAAGGCCAAACACAGTCCCTCGTTCCGAAGGTGTTTTGCATCTCACAACAGCTTGTGAGTGCTTGGACCCAGCTTCAGAAAAAAAAGAGAGACGATAGACAACAGTGCACGAAGTGGTCGGCACCGAAACACCACCCAAGAAGACGATAGGATGATCCGGAGTGTGGTGTCACCGCCAGACACCACACTTGCTAGGTGGCAGCCTTTAAATCGGCCGCGGTCCGTTAGTATACGTCGGACCCGCGTGTCGCCACTATCAGTGATTGCAGACCGAGCGCCGCCACACGGCAGGTCTAGTCTAGAGAGACTCCCTAGCACTCGCCCCAGTTGTACAGCCGACTTTTCTAGCGATGGTTCACTGACTACAGACGCTCTCATTTGCCCAGACGACAGTTTAGCATAGTCTTCAGCTACGTCATTTGCTACGACCTAGCAAGGCACCATATTCAGTAATTAGAATGAATTCTGAACAGACAATATTGTGAATCATGTACCGTCAAGAGCGACGTTCATCATTAATGGATTAAAGTTAAGTATGAAACTAATTACGTCCGCTTTCTGAATTCTCATTCCTTGTCATGTTCCAGACCTCACGTCAGTATAGTTCTTCCCTGTTCACGCCAGACTGCGTGAGCTAAAACGCGTGCATTTCGGCATTTCGGCCTCCTCTAGTAACACGGTAACACGGTGTGATCAAAAAAAAAAAAAAAAAAAGAATCTGCGAGGACAACAAGTGGTGATCTACAGATAAAATACGGAGCGAAGGTCCGTCTTTCGACAGTTACAAGTTGCTTAGAAGCAATAGATCTGAATCTATGATAAGTCTGAAAAATAGGGAGGTCAGACTACAGTTTTCTGGAGGATTAAAACTGTGTGCCGGACCAGGACTCGAACCCAGGATATTTGTACGGAAGTTTCACTTCAGCACACACTCCGCTGCGAAGTGAAAAATTCATTCCAGATCAGATTTCATACACCCGCAGCACACGGCGTCGTGCTCGCGTCGTTGACCCTGGGTGGAGGAGCTCACTCAAAAAACATGTAGCAGTGTGTGGGGGTGCTCTTGTGCTGTAACCATTTCTCAATGGCGCTGCATCTGGTGCTGACGCAGCATGGCCAGCCAAGCACATGAAGTACTAGCCAGCAGTACAGACTGTGAAACAAGGGCAACTCAGGGACGCCCAGAAGTCGGGTGATGTCAGGCTGCGAGAGGCACCAGCCGGTTGGCGCCAGTTCTCGTCCCAGTAACGTCACTCCTAAGAAGCGCCCCATACACCAGCGTCTAGTGGTGGCGGCGGCTAGTTGAAGTCGAGATAGGATGAGCCACACCAGGCCGACGGCTGGCGTGGAGTAGTTCTCAGCGTAGGCAGCAGGCGACGATAGACACAGCTAGGTCTGGATGGTTCGCATTTATATTTGCTCGACTTCGTTTCATTATGAAAAGACGCCACTTCCGGTCAAGTAGAGAGGTCGAAGCAGCGTGGCATGAGGTAACCCAGTGTTCCACCGCAGTGAGCTGGTGATTTGCGTCATGTCATCTCGTTAGTACTGTGGCCCTGCCAGCGGAATTGCGGCCATAGCATGGTGGCTCGACAAGTTAAAGGTACTTTTTTATATTTTGAGCTTTGGGTACACCAATACAGACAGTCCAAACTTACTGAGAAATTTGAAACAAAGTTCAGGGACTTGGAGAATAGCACATAACTAAATACATTGGCCTCCTAAGTCAACAGAGAAATTTCTAATACAGTGAAATAAACGCCTATGTGGTACACGAAAGTAACTTTTTAATCCTGAATTATGGTTCTGCCATCTATAATATCAAGGCCAGACACATCATCTTACCAGTGCCTTATTTCGACTCCAGGGAGATCCAGAAAATCAACCGCATCTTCTTTGGCTGCCCTTGATAGAGAAGGGAATCAAACTGGTTACTTAAGGAGGTGCTCCACATGAATAAAGAACTTACTTCGATGTGCTAATACTCTTAACTACAATGAATATAGATATTTATTTGTAAGTTGCTTGTGGAATGTCTTTTCAAAGCTGGGATTAAATTGTACCTCTTAAGTTCAGGTTTGTGTGTGTGTGTGTGTGTGTGTGTGTGTGTGTGTGTGTGTGTGTGTGCGTGTGTATGAGTGAGTGAGTGGGTGCATGCGTGCGTGTGTATGCGCGTGCATCTATACAGGGAGATTCAGCTGCCACAACCTATGGGTTTTATGAAACCCCAAGCGCCTTCAAATACCACACGGAAGATTATTCTCTCTCTCGCTACATGCAAACTATTAGTCCTACACAAAAATAAACAGGACCTTTTTGTAGGAAATTTAATGTAGTTAAATTTTGCAATGGGATGCCTTTTCACTAGAGGCCGTAGTTCTAGAATTATCCAAGTCAGCCAAAATGTAGCCCAGTACAAAGTGTAATTATATTACATTTCCTGCAAAAAGGGGTTATGTTCGTTTTTTTCTGTAAGACAAACAGTTTGCACGTAGCCAGAGACGGAATACGAAAATCTCATATGTGATTTTTGAAGAAATCGTGGGTTGCATAAAAATCATAGGTATGGACAGTCGAATCACCCTGTATAGATACACACACACACACACACACACACACACACACACACACACACACACACACACATATATATATATATATATATATATATATATATATATATATATATATATATACTCGAACTTAAGAGCTACAATTTAATCACAGCTTTGAAAAGAGTTTCCACAAGCAATTTACAAATAAATATCTATATTCATTGTAGTTAAGAATATTAGCACATTCGAAGAAGTTCTTGATTCATCTGGAGCAGCTCCTTAAATAGCCAGTTTGATTCCCGTCTCTATCAAGGTCAGCCAAAGAAGATGCGGTTGATATTGTGGATCTCCCTAGAGTCGAAATAAGGCGCTGGTAAGATGTTGTGAAAAGAGTTTCCACAAGCAATTTACAAATAAATATCTATATTCATTGTAGTTAAGAATATTAGCACATTCGAAGAAGTTCTTGATTCATCTGGAGCAGCTCCTTAAATAGCCAGTTTGATTCCCGTCTCTATCAAGGTCAGCCAAAGAAGATGCGGTTGATATTGTGGATCTCCCTAGAGTCGAAATAAGGCGCTGGTAAGATGTTGTGTCTGGTCTTGATATTCTAGATGGCAGAACCGTAATTCAGGATTAAAAAGTTACTTTCGTGTGCCGCATAATGCACAAGTGCTCCCACCTGGTCCGTTCTACCACTTCCCCATGCTGTACTGTGGCCATCTCTCATGATAACTGCCCAGTAGATGATTTTATCCGACTAATAAAGAGGGCATGTCAGCTGCTATCAGTTCGTGGGGCTCAGTATACTATTCCAATGGACATCTCAGCTATTTTTATTCATGTGATAATAGCAAATACCTCGAAGTGACTAGTCCCATTATCTATAAGTAGCTGGTTAAAATCCACCCCCAGTATTGATTACAATAGCTACTCCCCCAAAAACCGTCAGCTCCGTCTTTCCGAATCGTGTTATATCGTGGCATATAGAAGTTCTCTTCCTTACATAGCGAAGGTTTTGCCAATTCCATAATATGATTTCTATATTCCTTCAAGAAACAGCACAGGCGTTACTTGTTAGAACAGACCGACTGTATGTTTCAAAACAGAAAACTTTCCAAGTTGTAATTATTCATTATTCTGTGTGGGATTAATGGAATGTGCCTCGATCACTCTCGCAAAACGATTTTTTAAATCTTCCGTGACTGCCCCCTACTGAGCGATACTGACGATGGACATACACATTCCTCATAAATCGTCAGTAAGATTTGCATTAACAAATAACACTGGTCGGAAAGAGTTCGCACACTCAGGGTTGTAGGGATCAGTACATCATAGTATAAGTTCAAATGGCTCTGAGCACTATGGGACTTAACATCTGAGGTCATCAGTCCCCTAGAACGTAGAACTACTTAAACCTAACCAACCTAAGGACATCACACACATCCATGTCCGAGGCAGGATTCGAACCTGCGACCGTAGCGGTCGTGCGGTTCGGGACTGAAGCGCCTAGAACCGCTCGCCCACCGCGGCCGGCACAGTATAAGTCTCTGGGCTTTCGCACCACTGCGTCCACTGGTTGACACTTACTTGCAATTCCTCCGGGACTTCATGCGTCCGACGTTGGCTGCTGTTGGGCAGGACGAACCGCGGTGCCAGTCGAGTCCGTGGAGGCTGCATTGCAGGGGCTGGCGCAAGAGCAGGTGCACAGGCCAGATGAGGCGGAGCATGTGGAACTGGGCGGGAATAACACGCCGGCAGCGCCACCCAGCAAGTAGCAGGCGGGGTGCTTGGCAGTGGCTCCGATAAACAACACTGCAGCGGCATAAAATCGGAAGCACAAGAATTGGAGGAGAGGCAGCAGCACGTCTTGTGTATGAGGCACCGTTTCCCAACGGCAGTACCTTTTCCATGGTCATATTATAATATGCCATATTATCGTTAATACGCTCCCGCTTAAGAAATTCAGTGCATGTTTTCCAGTGGTCAGGTAGGGGCTCCAAGAGTAGACACATTAATGAGCACCCTCGAAACTGCCTTCAGTCATGTTGTGCAGCCCTGTTCATTTTGCACATCGTACAACCGTGGGAGACTATTTCTGGCTGTGGCCATATCTAAGGCACTGCACGACGTTCTCAGTGGTCTACAGTGCAACTTGTATTCATAATTTCGGCCACTGTCAGATGATGATGATGATGATGTTTGGTTCATGGAGCGCTCAACTGCGCGGTTATCAGCATCCATACAAATTCCCAACCTTTGCACAGTCCAATCTCGCCACTTTCATGAATGATGGTGAAATGATGAGGACATCACAAACACCCAGTCATCTCGAGGCAGGTAAAAATCCCTGACCCCGCTGGGAATCGCACCCGGGACCCCGTGCTCTGGAACCGAGAATGCTACCGCGAGACCACGAGCTGCGGACCCCACTGACAGAAGTTAATAACAAGCGAAAGCAATTTTAACTGACTGAAACGGGATATGCAACGTGGTCAGAAAGAGTGTGTAAAGCTTGTAAAGATGTTGTAGGGCAGGTTTTGCTGAGAAATGATTGTTACGAAAAAAATTCGATACGTTGCGCCGATCCCGAGTTAATTAGCACTGAAGTTAGCCAATCAGGCTACTGCCACAGAAAATTCAAGCAACCCGCCAGAGATTGTGTCGCTAGAAGTGTTCTTCATTTGGTTTCCTACAGCCGAACACGAGCCAGCTGCGGTGGCCGTGCGGTTCTAGGCACTGCAGTCCGGAACCACGCGACTGCTACGGTCGCAGGTTCGAATCCTGCCTCGGGCATGGATGTGTGTGATGTCCTTAGGTT
Organism: Schistocerca cancellata; assembly: GCF_023864275.1. Lineage (NCBI taxonomy): Eukaryota > Metazoa > Arthropoda > Insecta > Orthoptera > Acrididae > Schistocerca > Schistocerca cancellata. The sequence goes on from NC_064629.1 coordinate 644,260,061, forward strand.
AGTTAGGTTTAAGTAGTTCTACGTTCTAGGGGACTGATGACCTCAGATGTTAGGTCCCATAGTGCTCAGAGGCATTTGAACAATTTTGAACCGAACACGAGAACGATTCAAAAATTGGATACGGGATGGTAGTAAGGATAGTATCTGTGCGAAAGGCTGAACAATCACGTGCGCTATCAACCACGCTATGAGAACAACTGAGACTAGTTGTATGTGGCAGGACGCAACCACCTCATTGGCTAACTTCAATGCTAATTAACTCAGACAGTTATTTCTCAGCACAACCTACCTTCCACACCCTTGCGAGCTTTTCGGATTGTTTCTGACCATCCTCTACTTAACTTCTCTGTGTCCCGGATCCTTCCAAGATATGTGAATATCAAGAATTTTCACCTCTGAAGCCAGTTCCTCCGCAAGTTCTTCGTCGGTGATGTTAATATCTAAGTCTCGTATCAATGATGACAAAGAAACGGGGTACATAAAATTTCACTGGCATGTGGCTTGCAATAGCTGCAAACTGCTCGCCCACTGAGTCGATTTGAACCCAGGCTGCACTCGGTTTTTACACTTCTTAGATCTATTTACAATGGCATCGATCACGGACATAGCCTCATGTATTAGTAGCCCACTGACATTGGGTGCTGTCGACCAACGTTACGCTCAGAATCGTTCAGAGCCTGACACGTGTATCTTTGGGGTATATAAGAAATGGACCACAGTCGTCCAGTCCGTACTAGTAGCTACGGTGTCGACCACTGTCTCAATCATTTTGTCTGTTCACCCGGTATGCGGCTTTGCTGTCTCGTGAGTACTATCTGGAGTGGCTACACTGACGTCTACATCGATTTTCATCTCGTCCTGTTGGGTTCCCCTTCACATTCTACGGCAATCGGAGCTCCATTTTGTGTTCGTTATGATCGGACTTACTGTTGACCATGACACATATCCCTTTATTAATAGCTTTAAATGACTTCTTTTATTTCTTTATTTTGGCTTTGGGCTACAAGGACCATACAACCAAATACTGTTAAAAAGAACCAAAGAAACATAATTTCAAAAACGCAGAATAGCACTAAACGACGAAGTTAGCATAAAAACACACTCTTAAGATAAAATGAAAGCGCAGTTAGACAAACACCAGAGAGCCGATGGCAGTGATGACAATAACATGTGAGCAGAATTACAAATAGCACTATACAGCAACATTATGATAAAAATATGCATGCTCTTATAGAAAAGATAAAACATTAAAGGGCAAATCCCGTACACCATATAATAAGTACAACAATAGCTGAAGAATAGTACTGGAAAACCCCCCTATAAGTATGTGAGAAATATACAGGTAGACATATTTAAAATAAAATAAAAACCCAAAAAGACAAACACAATACAACCAACGATGTGTACAATAGTGCCAGTATAACAGCGACATAAGATACACATGGGAACAAAAATAAAAATGTAATGTAGAAATAGAGGTCCATACGCAAATTATAACACAATATTTCGGGCTGATGCCATTTGAAAATGAAGACCTCGGTGGCTTTAAAATAGTCTGTGAGCAAGTTATATTTATCAAAACTGAGGAGTAAAACAGGGACACTGGTAGAGAGGGGATCACCTCTCGCTACCAATTTCTTATACAAATCTGATTGTGCAGTTGTGTACCTGGATCATGCCAATATGTTGTGGTTATGATCCGCTACTTCCGCTGTATCCTTACTGCAGTGTCCGTACGTGACAGTCTTCAACCGATACTGGTGCGCGGTGTAACACCCAGGTCCCAACCTCATGCGAATGACAGAAGTCACATGACGTGTACGAAGCTGCACCGAGGCGAACCATGGTCGAGAAGAGATGGTCGGTTTTAAGGCCGCTACGGTCGCAGGTTGGAATCCTGCTTCGGGCATGGATGTTTGTGATGTCCTTAGGTTAGTTAGGTTTAAGTAGTTCTAAGTTCTAGGGAACTGATGACCTCAGAAGTTAAGTCCCATAGTGCTCAGAGCCATTTGAACCT